>NW_020664595.1:421757-475049 GCF_002925995.2 Terrapene triunguis | reverse complement strand
ACCTCTCGAGGTCCCTTCCAGTCCTAGAATCTATGAATCTATGAATGGATTCTGCAGAAGATTACCCCCCAAATTAAAAGTTTATTCAAGCTTGAGGAAGGAGACATGGAGTCTGCTGGGGAAGGCAGTACCATGCTGGTTTCTTCCCCTGCTGGTGTTTGCTCAAATGCAAACTGATATGTTTCCCGCAATCTCCTCCCTCTGCCATGATGCTGAGTGGTTATCTCTTCCCCTTGTTGGCTTGATGGTTCTATTTACCTTTTATGTAAATTGCATACCCCCTGTTTCTTAATGTGCCTTGTAAATACCTTCAAAGTGGCAGAACCACATTCCTTTGACTGTGGTGGGGTAACTTCAGCCCTGCCTGGCAGACACACTTTTAAGAACATAATTCCCAACAGATTTGTAATTTTGAATTTGTCCTCCAAACATACCCTACTCAGTAATATTCATGATCAGTATGTTATTAGCTTTCTATTGATATCTTACAGGACACCTTTTAGATACAGGTTATGACATTAGTGTGTTGAGATACCCTCAACTAGTCAGGCCAGCTGAAATTCACTACCAGATACCAGTAAGCCCCTTTCCCTCTTGCATTGGGATGCTGTTAGGGCCACAGCTGTACATTACAAGATCTCTGGAGTTCTCAGTTTAGTGATGGGCCACATATGAGAGATCTCATATGTACTGCACACAGTATGTGTCATCAGATCAATGTCACTGTCTAAGAATGTATTCAGCAAACAATGAAATATAGAGATCACAGCATATGGGGCAGTGGGGAGACAAAAGTAATATAACCCTCTCAGTTTTCTATCTAGATGTCTCCCACCTCCTTTGCTGTGTGAGGACTACCAACCAAATCATCAATCCCTCTTCCTGCAGCACACAGAGAACCTTGGAGATTTCTCATGCATGTAATAACCTCACTGGATGCCACCTACTATGCAAAGCTGACAGGATCACAGCATGAAGATTTGTTCAGGAAGGGTGTGATGAGCATGAACTCCCCTTCTTCAATTGTACCTGGAAGACATTTTACTTGTGCATTTCAAGCTAAGCTCAGCGCTTCTGATAACTGGCCAAGTTGTTTGATAATAGGATTGTAACTGTGCGGTGTGGAGATCAGAAGCAGAATGGGCCAGTGCCCTAGCTTTTCATCTTCGGTTAATTAGTTACATATTGTGCTGTTCTTTGAAGATGTAAATTACTAAACAGTGACGTGTTCAGTGTTGTTATCTCTGCAGATCTGACTTCGCAACTTGGTTTAAGCTGTAGAAGCTGAAGAGCACTTGAAAATCAAGATAAAATAAAGTCTTTACAAAACTTTTCAGAAGGCTAGTTTTACTATATTAGAAGCCTTAGATCAACAGCTTTCTTCCCAAAGAAAGGGCATTCTAGTTTGTTTAGTATTAGTTAGGCACCGTGTACACTACAATTTTTAGCAGAGTTTGTAAGCAGTTAGTGGCATGGTTGGCTATAAACCATTCATTGCTGGGCTTAGCAAAAGCGGGGGTGGGGAGAATCAACATTCAGATCACTGTGATAGCTGATGAAAGGATAACTTTTTTCAATATTATTTTAATTTCACTTAAAATGTTGTGACAATTTGATCAAGATAAAAGCTCTTCTACGAAGCAGGCACTCCTTCAATTGTTAAGCATCCTGCGGCAGTGCACTTTGAACTCTACTGTGCAGTCTAGCTGAATAACTACTTACTTTCCAGTCAGATTCTCTATTTAGGGGGAAACACTCTCCCCTGCTCTCAATAGTGCTATTGATATTCAGGTTATTAAAAGCAATTAAGGGCACTTATAACTCCATACTTACAGGTTGGCTATGGAGAGCAGTAACAGGCTGCAGAACCTTACATCTGCGGACTTGAATTTAGATCAGGTTGTTAGTGCTGACTTTGTTCCTATCTGATGGCTTTTCACAGTACCATATAAAAAATGATTTGTTTGTCATTGTCCAGTTCCTGTAGAACAAGTATCTACAACCCAATGACCACCATCATAACTGGCAATGAAAACTCAACTAATGGTTCCACCAGCTATCTAGTTGGATTCTCAAGAGTAAGGTTGAAGTCTATTGAAAGGATGGTGTGAGAAAGCTCTGAGAAGTGGTGTCTACTTCCTGGATTAAGGAAGGACCTTGTTCTCCAAAGGCTCTCAAATCGGGATCTTTCACAAGAAAGAAAGAAAGAAAGAAAGAAAGTGAAATGTTTTTCTCACTTTCTTCTCTTTCTATGCTTGTTTAAATTTTAGCCATTTAGCTTTATTTGTCAATTAAAATGTAGCATTTGCATAATGATCTATTTAACAAAGATCTTCTAATTAAGACATAACAGTTAAAGTTAGTGATGGGGAAAACTCTGGAGCGGATGTTGGAGATATGACTCATAGCTAACCTAGTCCGAATCACACGTATTCAGTATATGACAGCCTCTGCCCATAAATTACAGCTTTCTAATACACTAAATCATCATGGAGTGAACAGTACCATGCACCTGAGACTGTTAAAGAAATGGGTCTGTGCAATTATGCGACAATGTAAAAGGACGTAATACAGATAGTACAAACTCATCGCATATGACAGCACTAATCCCCTGTTGAAAGATATTAAAGAAACACCATGCCCTTCAGGCAACATTACTGCTTCTGTGTTATGGAAAAGCAACTTCGATGTTATCACAGATTTTCCAAGACTGAAGGCATCTTACATGCTAAGGGTTAAATATTGTCCGTGGACAAAACCAAAACCAAATGAGTTCCATGGTCTTTGTGCACAGTTGTCCAAGAGCAGAACTGGGCTAGGATGTATTTTTTTCTCTTTCTACTCCTCTCACAGTGTTCACCTAATGTGGGCCTCCTCTCTGTCCCTTCACAAATATTGCTACTGATGGTGCAAGAGTCTTCCCCACTGCAGTTTCTGTTTTCCTGTACCTCTTCATTGCACTGACTTTGTGAGATTTGAATTTATACCTTTAGGTTTCTCTCTTTCTCTCTGCTATTAAAATATTTTAGGATACAGTTTTTACGCAATATACAATACAATATTTGTACTCCCTTCTGTATGTCTCTTTTCTTTAAGATGGGAAGGGCTAGACTTGCGGGTAAGGCACAGGAAAGGGAATCGGGAGATCAGTCTGTGTTTTCTTTCTGGTTCATAGGTTTCTGTTTTATGAATTCAGATTTAAATGACAGTCATGTAGAAATACATACGGACTCTTGGCATTGATTTGTTTGTCAGTGAAACATTCCTTTCATAGAGCAGAGTTTGCTCAAGCCACAAAATTTGGATCCAGATTTCAAAACACCTGCAAACATTTGAGAGTGGATCTAGGGTTTGGGGCTGGTCCATTATATATAGGCTTGGAAGGATTAGAGTTTTTATGGGTAAATGCTGTAAATTAAGATCCCAATTCTGGTGTCCCATCTCTGACTGCAAATGGAAGTTGTTTACACTATTTACTAATTGAAACACTTGGGCATACATGAGTTTTATACACAGATCTGGGAATTAGTTCTTTGGATAACTGAAAATAACATTAGTCTCATTCAAATAGACCATATGGTCCACTGTTAAATATATAGTCATATAATGTAATGCACACACATTCTGGGTGTGGTGTTCTGTCCCATCTAGTGGCACCAAGACCACTTAGAGAAAGAGATAAAATGAGTCTTCTCTACAGCCTTAGCTAACAGGTAGTTGGCTTTTAGCTCACGCAGTAGAGGCTCATGCACTAAGTTCTAAAGGCCCCAGGTTCAATCTTGCCTGCTGACAACCAGGGTCTGTCAGCGTTACAATAACACATTTTGTTGATGTGCTGACATACTGTCCTTGTGAAACAAGTGGAAATTTTCAAACCTCATTAAGTCCCTGGTCAGTTTAGCCCATATGCATTGTTTGCTTCTGTGATATTAGTATGGGCTTAAGTTTTCAAGGCGAAACCTTATGTTCATTGTGTCTTTTAGGATTGGGAGAGGATAATCCTCTCCTCACATATGTTTGCAAAAGATACACTCCGAGCTCTTGCACTTTTTATTGAAGAGTACACTTACTGAAGCATTGGAAAGTGAAAGAATCTGACAGGGAAGTTACTGGTAGAAAATAAATGGGATCCCACAGCATGGTATTACATCTGCAGTCTCTCGTCAAACCTGACATAATTCTTGGAAAGAGATCATAGCAAAGGAGAAATTAGAGTTGAGAGAGGCACCCCCAACTCCCCACCCTGGGCAATGGTGGGATAGTTGTCTTCAAGATCATGTTTTCTAGACTGTGAGTATCACAGTTCAAGGCAATTGCAGCTGTATTCCCCCTCTATGGTCCCTTGAGGGCACCTACTCTAGGCTCCCGGCTCCTTACTAGTCATCTTTCTTGAGCTGAGCCCCACATCTCTCTCGCTCCTGACCACAGTTTTCTCAGGCTGCACAGTTCCCTGCCTACAATGTGATATCCCCAGAAAGCCAGACTGCCTAAACAATCCAGCATCTATGCTTTGCTTTCTTTCAAAAGGTTATGAACAGCTGTAATTGCCAACAGTAACAAGTTACCAGAGACAACTCTTTATAAGCACGCGTATTTATTCTTAAGGTGAAAGCATTACAGAGAAAACCTATAAAAAGAATACAAGAATCTATGTGTATGCTAAAAAGCGTACCAGGGTAACCCCATCTCTAACTTGGGCTCTAATAGGTGATTAGTCCTTCAAAACCCACAACTGGGTTTTCCCCATGGTTACAAGCTCATTACTGTCTCAAATTCAAAACCAGAGCAACCATGAATAGCTCAATCTTTCCTTTATACAACTTGGGCCTTTGAGTTTGGCCTCATCTAACAGGTGATCAGCAGACAATGGCCCCCTCCTCAGGGCATAACTTCAAAAGTTTTTGGATAAATGGAAGTGGGGAATTTGCATTTACTTCCCCCTAGATATTTCCAGGGAAAACACTTACCACGTTTTGTTCAAAGAGTACACTCTTGTCCGGCACATTGTTCAGTATAGTCCTTTGAACCCCCAGGCTCTCACATCTGTCACATCTCCCCCTCAAGAGGTTACGTACAATCCCAGCCCACAATAATACATAAACCATTCATTTATTACAATGGATCCCAAAGGTATTTAAACTTAATTCAATAAGGTCTCCTAAAAATATTGCAGGAAATTGCAAAATCTGTCATAGTGAGATCATTGGGGCAGCACCCATTTCTTCTATATTTTGTACAGCCTCCGGCAGACTGGTGCCACTCAGCACATAATAAATACTAGTAGTCTTTTGTCCAGTCTAATTTTAAAGGTTCCAAGGATGCGTTCTAATAACTGGGCTCCTTGAGTCTATCTGTTTAGCTTAACAAGGAGATGGTTAAGGGGTGACAGTCTAGACCTATATGAGGAACAAAAAGTTGATAATAGTGGGCTCTTCAATCTAGCAGACAAAGATATAGCAAGATACAATGGCTGAAAGTTGAAGTTAGGCAAATTTGACTGGAAATAAAGTGCAAACAATGAGGGTAATTAACCATTGGAACAGCTTACCAGGAGTTGTGGTAGATTCTCCACCACTGGAAATTTTTACATCAAATTGGATATTTTTCCAAAAGATCTCATAGATTTTAAGGCCAGAAGAGACAATCGTGATCATCTAGTCTGGTCTCCTGCACATCGCAGGCCACAGAACCTAATCCACCCACTCCTGTAATAGACCCATAACCTCTGGATGAGTTACTGAAATCCTCAACTCATGATTTAAATACTTCAAGTTACAGAGAATCAGGGCCGGCTCTGGCTTTTTTGCCGCCCCAGGCAAAAAAGCCTCCGGCCGCCCTCCCCCCCCATGGGGGGGAGGGCAGCCGGAGCCCCGGGGGGAGGGTGGCGAGCCCCAGCGGGAGCTCCGCTCTCCCCCCGGCAGCTGAGGGGAGGGCGCCGGGGGGGGAGGGCGGCCGGAGCCCTGGGAGGAGGGCGGCGAGCCCCGGCGGGGGCTCCGCTCTCCCCCCAGCGGCCGAGGGGAGGGCGCCGGGGGGGAGGGCGGCCAGAGCACCGGGGGCAGGGCGGCGAGCCCCGACTGGGGCTCGGCTCTTCCCCCGGCGGCCAGAGCGCCGGGGGCAGGGCGGCAAGCCCCGGCCGGGGCTCAGCTCTCCCCCCGGCGGCCAGAGCGCAGGGGGCAGGGCGGCGAGCCCAGCCGTGGCCCCGCTCTCCCCGGCGGCCGGAGCGCCGTGCCGCCCCCCTCCAGGTGCCGCCCCAAGCACAAGCTTGGTGGGCTGGTGCCTGGAGCCGGCCCTGCAGAGAATCCATCATTTACTCTAATATAAACTAGCAAGTGACCCATGCTCCATGCTGCAGAGGAAAGAATAAAAAAACAGGGTCTCTGCAGATCTGACCAGGGGGAGAATTCTTTCCTGACCCCAAATAATGTGATCAGTTAGACCCTGAGCACCTGGGTAAGTTTCATAAACCAGACACCTGGGAAATAATTCAATGCAGTAACTCAGAGCCTTCCCCATCTAGCTTATCTCCGGCCATTGGGAATATTTGCTACTAGTGTTCTCAGATGGGCCACATCCCATTGCAGGCAATCTGATCATACTATTCCCTCCATAAATGTATCAAGATCAGTCTCGAAACCAGTAGGGTTTTTTTCCGCACTGGTCCCCTTGGAAGGTTGTTCCAGAACTTCACTCCTCCGATGGTTAGAAACCTTTGTCTAATTTCAAGCCTAAACATGTTGATGGACAGTTTATATCTACATGTTCTTGTGCCAACAATGACGTTTAACTTAAATAACTCCTCTCCCTCACTGATGTATTTACAGAAAACAATCATAGCTCCCTCAGCCTTCATTTTGTTAGGCTAAACAAGCCAAGCTCCTTGAGTCTCGTAAGACAGGATTTCCATTCCCCAGATCATCCTAGTAGCCCTTCTCTGCACCAATTCCTGTTTAGATTCATCTTTCTTAAACATGGGAAACCAGAATTGCACACAGCATTCCAGATGAGGGCCCTGTATCATGGTAATAACACTTCCCCATCTTTTGGAAATATCGCTCCTGATGCATCCTAGGATTGCATTCGCCTTTTTTCATGGTTGTATCACATTGGCAGCTCATAGTCATCCTGTGATCAACCAATACACTTGGGTCTTTCTCCTTCTCTGCTGCTTCCAACTGGTAAATCCCCAGGTTATAGCAAAAATTCTTGCTGTTAGTCCCTAAGTTCATGACCTTGTACTTTGCACTATTAAATTTCATCCCATTTCTATAACTCCAGTTTTCAAGGTCATGCAGCTCTTCTTGTATGCTATTCTGATCCTCCTCTGTATTGTGAATACCTCCCAACTTTGTGTCATCTGCAAATTTTATTAGCACACTCCCACTTTTTGTGCCAAGGTCAATAATGAAAATGTTAAATAAGGTTGGTCCCAAGACCGATCCCTGAGAACGCCACTAGTAACCTTCCTCCAGCCTGACAGTTCACCATTCAATATGAATATCACTTTCAAGATGACAGTGTAATCTCCCCCTTAACCAGTTCCTTATCCACTTTACAATTTTCAGATTAATCCCCATCTTCTCCAATTTAACTAATAATTTCCCATGTGGAACTGTATCCAATGCCTTACTAAAATCCAGGTAGATTAGATCTACTGCATTTCATTTATCTAAAAAAACCCCAACCAGTTATCTTCTCAAAAAGATTAAGCGGGTGTGGCATGATCTACCTTTTGTAATACCATGTTGTATTTTATCCCAATTACCATTTACCTCTATGGCCTTGACTACTTTCTCTTTTTCTTTCAAAATTTGTTCCAAAACCTTCCATAGAATTGAGGTCAAACTAATAGGCCTATAGTTTCCTGGATCACTTTTTTCTTTCCTTTCTTAAAAATGGGTACTATATTAGCAATTCTCCAGTCATAGGGTACGACCCCTGAGTTTAAGAATTAATTAAAAATCCTTGCTAGTGGACTTGCAATTTCATGTGCCAGTTCCTTTAATATTCTTGGATGGAGATTATCCAGGCCCCAGATTTGGTCCCATTAATTTAAATTTGACTTCCACTTCGGATGTGGTCATTTCTACTTCCGTATCCTAATTTTCATGATCCACCCTGCCATTATTCTTAAGGTCCTCATTACCCTCATTAAAATTTAGGCATAGTATTCCAGTAGGTGTTGGGCCGTGCCTAGATTATCTTTAATCTCCACCCCATCCTCAATATTTAGTGGTCCCACTTCTTTCCTTGTTTTCTTTTTATTTATATGGCTAAAGAATCTTCTGTAATGCGAACAGGAATCTGCTGTAATTCAAACAGGGAAGTCCAATGGGATGTATTACACAGGAGGTCAGACTAGATGATCACTTTGGCTTTATAATCTCTTCTGAAGCAAGGGTGCTTCCACCACTCCTTTTGGAAGACTCAACACTAGAAAACTCCCTATAAGGAACAATCACACTGTTATGAAATAAATATGAATACTTTTTATTAAAAGCATTTCATGTCCATAAACATTAACTTAAAGCTCTCAAGACTCAGGTATTTCAAACTTCCCACATTCATCAGTCTTTATTAAATCCCTTAGGCTAATTTTAAAAATTAAACATTTTTAAAAAGGAGTTAGTTCCATTGATGGCAATGGGACTAAATCACGGTATGTAAAGTCAATCACACAGATATGTCTTTGCAGGATCAAGGCCTGCTATATTGGTCAGAGAAGGTCACCGATATAAACAGCTGCAGAAATGAATCTGTGTCCCTAGGTGGCAGTATTGGTGAAGGAATAAAGCACCAGACAGCAGGCCTTCAGTATGCTTCCTTCCTTGAGTATTGTGCTTACTGTCAAAGTAGGACACTTCACTCAAGCACATATTTGCACTTTTTACTGAGTCTGTTACCCTCTCTCTTCTCAGGTATTATTTCTAAATTGTTAATACTATTTGTTATAAACCAGCAGCATGCTGGGCACTGTACAAAACAATGGACCTTACTCCAAGGAACTTAGTCAGACAGCATGATCCTAAATAGCTCATGGCATTCATCATTGCTATAGGCTCTGAGGATTAAATGACTTGCCCAAGGTTACATAGTAGGCTGGTGGCACAGCCAGAAGTCACCTCAGTTCCAGTCTACTGTCTTAACCACAAGACCAGGCTTTTCTCTCTGGATGGAAGGCAGTAGGAGTTCAGGACCCTCAGCAACTCCCAGGAGGCACTCAGCGACTCACTATTCAGCCTACTATATCAACCAGGTACCGAGCATCTGCAGCTCCCTTTAACTTTGGATTTGGCCCACAGAAATTAAAAGCTGAATTATTCCTTGGCTTGTGCGGGGCTCCTACTGAGGTCAATGGGAGTCATACATGCAAACATCCCAGTTTAGTTTTTGGTCCTAATGATGTCATCATTTTTTCTTGGTTCTGAATGGTAAGTATAAAATTCCTTGAAAATGTATCTGACTGCAAACTTGTATGTGTTGGAAAGGTAACATCAAACTGTGTGTTGTAATAGTTCTGTATAAAACAGTTCATATGGGCTAGCAATGAGGCTACAGACAAAATAGCTTTCTGCAGAACTTGCAAGAGAAGTTTGAACAGTAGATTGGATGCATAATATAGCCAGGGCCCAAACCATCTAGGGCTTTATAGCTCAAAACCCACATCTTAAACTTCACTCTTTGACATTTGCTTGTCCTTAATAAGAATAAAGGACTAGTGTTTCATTGTCTTTGTTTTTCTAGAATTTAGAAACCAGAGTCCTTGAAGCAGTGGAATGTATGATGTTTAATGATAAGCCCAAAGTGAGACAGGCAGTCAGGTGGTCAGGTACCTGATAAGAGCCCAAATAGAAAATAAAGTGGATCCAGCCCCTCCTTCCCCTAATGTAATCTTTAGGTATGGCTGGATCTGGCGTGGTGCCCAGGGGGGAGGGATAGCTCAGTGGTTTGAGCATTGGCTTACTAAACCCAGGGTTATGAGCTTAATCCTTGAGGGGGCCAGTTAGGGATCTGGGGCAAAAAATCTGTCTGGGGAATAGTCCTGCTTTGAGCAGGGGGTTGGACTAGATGACCTCTTGGGGTCCCTTCCACTCCTGATATTCTATGAGTCCAAACAGCCCTCAATTTTAGGAAAATTTACACTTGTATCCAAATCTAGATCCAGATCCAAACTCTGTGAATGGGGCTCATCTCTAGTCACAGCAGAAAATCTATGTGCTCACAATTTTAGAGACCTCACTCCCCTCCATCCCCTCAGTATCTCTACTATCACAAGGTTTTTTTTAACATGATTAGATATTTCTAAGTTCAAAAAGCACAAAAAAATCTTCTCATGAGGCCATGGACAAGAATTCCAACAGCAGGTGGCGCAATGGCAATAGGGCAACCAGCCACACATGTATCCTGTGGACTCCTTAAGAATATATGTGGAAGAAGCAGTGTGCCAACAGGTTTTGATGTCCTAGAATGAAAGACAGGCAACTCAGGGGGTGTCTAGTGAACTGCATTGCGAAAATGTCTCGGAGCTCATCCACAGAGATCCTTATTTTATGCTAAAAGGAGGCAGAGACAAATAAAAGCATCTTGAATACATTAATATTGAAAAGGGGGTGGTTGGGATTTTGCAGAATCAAAACTAGGGCTTGCTCAGCTGTGGGTCTTATTTTACCTGACCCACCAAATCTGGGGACTTGATAACGAGGTTCTGACTTTGACCCATTTCAAAACCACAACCAATATTTTAAGTCTGTAACTTCCAAAGCAACTGGGCCCAGTTGTTCCAAACAGAAATAAAAAGTATGCACCAGGAAAGATAAGCAGAAAAAGCAGCACGTACTGTGTATCTGATCTCTTCCTCCTTCCCAAGGAACCTAATTAGCACAGTGCATAGCAAATCAGGGTCAACTACTGCTCAGATTGCCATTGTCTGGTGACATTTGCACCCAGTTTAGCAGAAGGGACTAGGATAAGCATCCATATGTCTTATCTGAACCAAATCTCCAAACCTGTCAAAGTCCACCTCAGCTATGTCTCAGGACCAAAATACATAGGGCCATGCCCAAACCTGGTGTAAGCAGGTGCAGCCCTTTGGGGCTAAATTCACCACTGGCATAACCAAGTGTAATTATATTGAATGCAATGAGTGAACTTGTCCCACTAACTTCAGCAGAGTTGCTCCCACTCATACTAGGTCTGAATTTGACACTTAAGGCCAATATTAATATGCTGATTTTCTCTAATGCTTTTCATCTAAACTTTCCAAGCACTTTCCTGACATTAAAAAGTTAAACTTCACATTACTCTGGGAAGTGTTACCTCCATTTTACAGATGAGGTTAAGTGACTTGGCCAAGGCCAAGCAACGAGTCAGTGACAGAGTAAGGAGTAGAAACCAGAATTCCTGAATCCCAGGTTGTGTTTTAACTATCAGAATAGGTTCTCTTCTTGTCTAAAAGGTAAAACAAGGCATGGGAGTAGTGCACTCTCCCTATTTAAGAGGGTCCGGCCATCCTTATTTTTAGGAAAATATTTTCCATTCTGCACATATTTTCCTTCCAAAAAAGGCCAGCTAGCCTCTGTACTTCAGTGGAGTTGGAAGATGTCTTTTTCCTCCCTGTTCCTAAACGTCCCTATTTATAGCTCTCAAAAGTTATTTCTTATTACCTCTATTACAGTAGCACCTAGAGGACTTGATTATGTTGCTATGGTACACACCCTGTCCCAGTTGAAAAGCACGATGAAATAAAAGCAGATGGATAAAACAAATAGATGGAGGAAGAGGACAGAGTATACATGAAACAATCCTGATTAGCTTGATAAATACAGGTTTCAGCACAACCGCTGCCAGAGATCTGATCTAATCTATCTGCAGTGAACTATTGTACTGGTATCTGAGTAGTGATGAGCATTTGACATCAAAGTGCAGATGCAGGCCCCCCTAAACTCGAGGAATGTTTGGGTCCAGGGTTTTGGGTCAGCCTGTTAAAGATATAGGTGCAGGCTACTAAATTTGGGTTCAGATTTGAAATGATCTCCCCATCCCTTGTAAAGTTAGAGGCTGTTTAGATTGGGAGTCTTGGTTAGGAGACCATCTCCACATGGAAAAATATAAAATATTGCATGGAGTGTGAGTGTCCTTGATATATAAGCAAACAAAAGTGAGAAGACCAGTAATTCCAGCGGATCAGTATGTACTCAATGAACATTATAAACAAGTTGTTTAAATGACAAGCTTGAAGAGAAAAATCCCTGTTTTCCCTTGACAGATTTAGCTGGTGTTGTTTGTACTTTAATTTCTCTTGTTCTTATCTGCAAATGCTGTAGTGATTAGTTATAGAAACAAATGCTCTAAATCACAAATCCATAACCAACACTGCAGCTTAGAAAGTCACAAGTAACAAATTAGAATAATAAGACAAACATGACGAACAAGGCACATGAGATTAGGGTTGCCAATTTTGGTTAGACATATTCCTGGACATTTCATCACATGATGTAATCTTTAATGAAAGATTAATTTTTAATTCCTGGAGACTCCAGGGCAATCCTGGAGGGTTAACAGTCCTACATGAGATGGATCCTAGCAGTATATTTGGGGAAGGGGTAAGAAGCAGGAATTTTGCAATATGGATAGAATAAGAACAAAGATTGCTGTTTTTGTTGGGATTTTTTTTTTAAATCAAGAGCTATTAAATTTTCAAAGTTTTTGGCTAAAAATTCAAACAAACCACAGCCTCTGAAATTTTTGGCTCCAAAAATGTGTAAATAAAAGGCTTAAAACCAACAAAAATGGCAGAAAATCCAAGTGCAGACAGACAGAGATTGCAAAATTGGAAGTTAGAAAAAGACCTTTGGCAATTTCAAATCAGAAGCATAGACTAAGTCCCTCCCCTCCAACACACAAACACCCCACCCCAAGCTGAAAACTAAAGTATTCTATGGCTAGAAAACACATTGGCTGAGGAATGCATTTGCTACAGCAGTACTGAGACTATGAAAAGGGGTGTCTAGAAATTGTGAGTATCCCGAGTGCTTTGTTATAAGAAAGAAGGTTATTGAGCTGCTTGTTGCTTAACTTGTTTTGATTTTTCCTCCAAATTCAGACCTCAGCATAGCTCATGTGTCTATAAATCCTTAGCTGCCTGAGCTGCTTTCCCCAGTGGGTTACTTTTATACAACTTCTTAGATTGTGCAGGACTTGGATTTCTTAGCAGCTCAAAAAGAGAGAGTGGGCACAAATGTTCTGTACTGTCTGTTCCATGAGGAGTTCGCTCTTGTTTATTTCTTTGATTCTCTTGTTCTAACAAAACAACCGTACTTTTACACTGCAGCCTTAGACATAACCCATTTGGAGTGAAATCGTCTAGTGAAATAGAATGAAAGTTCCACAGTGTTGTTCAAGAAAGTCACTTCACTGTAGGAGATTTCACTAACCCAGACTCACTTTTCTGATGTCTTGCATTTATTTTAGGGCAGGGTGGATTTCTAGGGAGACATAAGCCATTTCCTATGTCTGAGTACATTTAACCCCTTAGGGTGAAGTTGGTGACATGGAAATAGTGCTCTGTATTGCAAGGAGAGGGACTCGGATTGGATTCCTGAGGAGAGACTCATCTAGTCAATTAAGGAGCATGTTGCTGCTTCATCTCCTTGGCCAGATGACAAAGACTGTGACAAGGAGCTGGTAGGTGTTAGTGACAAAAAAATCAAGCATTAACCTAGCAGTGCTGCAGCTCTACACAGACTGTATGATGACAATATCCCCTGCAGTCCGAGTGGCTGCTTTGCAGGTGCACATACTGAACATCATGCTATGTTGCAGCACTTCGATTTATTATGTGAACAGCCTGCCGGTGAATGGGGTGGAATTATTAGCTTTGGAGAGCGGAGTCTTCAATTCACAGAACAAGCACAGGGCAGCAGTTTCAGTACAGGTTCCCCTGCATTGTCCCAGCAGTCTTTCTCAGCCTTGACTTAGTTGGCTCAACTCTAGGGGGGAGAGAATGCTTTGCTCTCCGCAACTCATCCAGTCCTTGGTCATAGAAACAAGGGAATTGCCATGCTGGTTCAGACCAGAGCTCCAGCTATGTAGTCCAGTACCCTGTCTCTGACAGTTGGCGGCATGTGATGCTTCAAAGGGAAAATAAGAGCTTCACGATAGCCAGATGTGGGATAATCTGCTTCCCATGAAGGTTTCCCCCCAATCCTTAATAATTAGAGATAATTTAAACCCAGAAACATGTCGTTTTATCTCCTGTCCCATTCTCCTTTGTTACCATTACCTGTTAGAACTTTAGATATTCTTGTTCTCCATATAAATGTTTCAGCTGAAATTTCCTTTCAGGGCCAGGGAGACAATGATGCCAGTTGTGATGGTGGTTTTTATGAGGGGGATGTCTGTCCCGTAGGGACTGGACTAAGAGTCATCCAACTCTTTTCACAAAGGACACTGAACAGCCATCAGTTGGTAATGACTTTCAGTCACTGCTAAACTTGGCTGCATTTGATCTGTTGAGCTTTAGGTGAAAGGCTCTGCACTACAGCACTACCAGAAAACATTTTACAGTTGCCACTGTTCCATTTTCACCTAGCATTGTCAAGGGAGGGGAACGGTGACCCTCGTGTTTTGGGAATGGGAGATGAAGGTTTAATCCCCTAATTTCTGCAGACTGCCTGTGTGACTTAGGCTCAGATCCACAACGGTACTTAGTCACCTGATTCCCAGTTTTAGGCATTAGTGCAACCCACAAAATAGCCTTTTAGATGTCACCTAATCCTGTAGGTGCCTCAACTGTGTATAAATGATTAAAGAGTCTTTGGAAGAAAGGGACTGGATCTCCTGCCTTTTAAGTGGATGCCCTAACTACCAGGCTACATTGTCTCACTCTGGCCAAAGACGCTAAGTATTTATCCACAGTGAAACAGCTTCAGCAGGAGAGATTGAGGGACACTCCCCATCAGAATATCCCATAGTTAGAGCATGCCGAGAGGTGTGGGAGATCCTGTTCAAATTCTCTCCCCCTCAGGCAGAGTGGGGAATTGAATCTGACCTTCCACATCCCAGGTGAGCTCTCTAATCACTGAGTTAAATGTTATAAGGTGGGTGATGGCACCATCTCCTCATCTGGCAAGTTTGCATGGATTTAGGTGCCTGCCTCACTCCTTCTCACAAGAAATAACTTAGGCACCTAAGCCATGTCACTTCAGTGGAGGGGTTCCTGGTTGTGGATTGCAAGCAAAGATAGGTGCCTCCCTATAGCCTGGATTTAAGCGCCTATCTCTATGAGAGGAGTGGGGCTTAGGACATCCTCCTCTCCTTGGCATCTCCCATTGGAGGCTCAGGCAGCTCCATGCTTAGCATGCTGGCTTTTGTGGATTGTATAGTTAAGCACTTATCTCTCCCCATCCATTGTAAAGGGGGCCTAAGCGCCTAACTCAGTGGCTGGTGTTGTTAGCCCTGTGATTTTCTAGGCACCTAAAAGTTAGGTGTTGTGATGCTGAGCATTGCAACGCACAAATCTCTTTGTGGATCTGAGCTGTTGCTTTTCTGTGCCTCCGATTCCTGCATCTGTAAAATTGCCTACCGCACACGGGAGCTGTGAGACTCAATGAGTAAATGTTTGAGCCCCTCAGACAGAAGATGCCCTAGCCATAAAAAGTATTAACAGAGAACCTTCTCCCGGCAGTTCCTAGCTCTTCAGGATTGTTGTTGATATACAACGACTGTACAGTGAGCAGAAAATCAAAACCAGTCACTTCTATTTGTAACCTCTCCCAAACATGATAATACCCATTCAGTGTCAGTCTACAAGGGAGAGCATCTGAGTGACAGCCTGTACTTTCCTTTAGATTGTGAATGAAGGAAAAAACTTCTTAAAATCTTTATAAAACTAGGTTTTGCGACTCTCACTCTCCTAATATGCAGGCAGATAGGTGGATGCACAACTGACCTCAGCTGGATGGAATCAGAATTGCTTAAAGGTTTTGTATCTTTGTTGCCATATAGTGGCAGCAAACTAGAGAGGGTATAAATCCTAATATTACTTAGGCTAAAGGAGAATCTTCTTTAGCTGAAGTGGGAGTACAGGTTTGGATTTGGGAACTAAAAATCCTAGGTTCTGCCCAATGCATGTGCATCCAAAAATCCAAACTGACCTGGGTGGTGGGTCTGAAACAAGGGCGCAAACTGTTCATTGACTTACACCTTGTGCAACCCCATTGACTTCCTTCAGCCCAGGAACACAAACAGGTCAGATATTAATTAAAACCTGATTCTTGCCTCCTTCTTTAGCAGAGTGCTGGAGCAGGCCTATAGTGAGGCACAGCAGGGCATCTTTGGAGCAGGATGGTAAACATAGTAAGGCTGGCAGAGGACTCTCGCAGAGACCTAACATAAGAATTATTCAGAATTAAAACCATGAGGGAGTGATGCAAAGAGTTACTGCACTAATTGCTCATATTTGGGGGCCTGGGTCCAAATGCTGTCTTAAGATTGCTACTGAAATAATTTGTTTGGTAGCTGTCATTGGGTATGGCTGCCCTATAACACAGTATGATGGAGCTGGGACTCCCTTCCTCAGTTTCCATCCATGATGTTGGTCTCCTCAGCTTTCCAGACACCGGTCTCTGTTGGAGATATGGCTCAGCCCTTACAACCAAGTGATAAACTTAAACCTTTCCAAGGTAGCAAAAGTCCAACAAAAAAGTCCCAAACAAAAATAGTCCTTTGTTCTTCAGGGCTTTTCTTCAGCCTGCCCTCTGGGCCCTGTTCCTAGTCCCTTCTGTACTACTTTTGAGAGTAATTCCTCTGATCTGGTATAGAGCACTATGAAGACCGAGGCCAAAAAAAGCATTGAGTACTTCCCCCTGGAGTACCCAGCCTCCTGCAGACCCTGGCTTGGGGCCTTCCACATGAGCCCTCCCACTTCTTGTGGATCCTCCCAGGCTGATCTCTCTCAGTCTTTTTTATAAGACACGGGGGACCATTAAACTATCACATGATCTTCTGTAGTCCTGTCTTCTCAGGCTGGGAAGCAGCTAATTAAATATGGCACAGTGTGGGTGGCCCCTTCTCCCCTTAAAAGGGCCAGTCACCCTATGACAGTAGCCTAGTCTGTCATCTGTCAGCATTACAAATGCTAATACACCACAGAATTTGGACTTAAGGGAAAGACTATACTTGAGAGAAACCTAGGACTGAAATAGGCAGTTTGTCTGGTTTCTGCCTGTCCTGGGGCTGACTTCAGCTAGTATTAGTTATGCAATATGACCCTCAGAAAAACAAAACAAAAAACAGACAACCACTAAATCATCAGCAGTCATCAAAGTGGTTTGAACCTCAGAACAAACATCAGCTAGTAAAAACCACTAGTCCTGATTACATCCTGAGGCTGCAATGGGAATGCTGTGTGTCAGCACAAGGCATGCTGCTTCTGGACTTTGCCAAAATACTGAATCTACATATCTCTTTGTCAGAGCCGACCTTTAGACACACCGCTTTGAAAATTTTCTAAAGTAAACATGATCATAAAGACAGGAGCATCAGAGGGGTAGCCATGTTAGTCTGTATCCACAACAACAACGAGTCCGGTGGCACCTTAAAGATTAACAGATTTATTTGGGCATAAGCTTTCGTGGGTAAAAAAACCCACTTCTTCAGATGCATGAAGACAGGAGTGTTAAATCTGCTGCAGAATAATCCACACAGTGGGGAAGTTTTGTCTTGAGAAATTACTCAAACAGGTTGTTATTGCATAATCCCCATCTTCTCCATTTATGTAACATGCTGAGATTTCAAATGTCAGCACAAAGATTTCTCTTCTGCCCTGTGTGTACCCTCCTCATTTCCTTCTCTCTGCTATTTTTGATTGTTTATCTTTGGACATGATGGGTGTATTCAACTCCATGAGCTTCTGGGAATTGAGTTTGTATGAAAGACACAAAACAAAACTGTATTGTGTTGAGCTGCTGACATATGTATGTGTATCACTGCCCTCTGCTAGATGGAATCAGAACTGCTCAACTGTGATTCATAGTCCTATACTACTACAAACTACAGGTGATTCTCCTTGAGCCCACATAACAGGAGCGTTAGCAGCAGGAGTTTTATTCCCTGGAGTCTCCATGAAGTTGTGAGTGGCTGAGGTGTATAGTGACAACCACAAATTACCTTGAATGTGATCTGTCAGTGCAATTTACTGTGGCTATGTTGCTCAGATCAGTATTGCCTGAGGTGCCCAGTGTTTAGGACATTACTGTATACTGCATTCTTCTGAGGAGAAAGGAAAAGTCTCAGTGCTGGTCTCTATACCCTAGTTACCAGTTACAAAACCAGCCCCTCCTTCTTTCCTTAATCTGTTTCCTCCAAGGTGAGCTTAGGCGTTGACTAAGTAGCCACGTGGGATACCATGTTGCAAGGAGAGTTCCATGGCTCCTGTATTCTATTGCAGAACCAGGCAATGGGCCAGAAGAACGTTTGGAGCAGGGGCTGTCTCTTTGAGTTTGTCTACATGGTGCTTTAGGGCTGGTCTACACCCAGCCGCTAGTTCGGCGGCTGGGGATCAAAGTTCTGGGTTCGACTTATCGCGTCTGGTCTGGACGCGATAAGTCGAACCAGGAAGTGCTCGCCGTCGACTGCGGTACTCCAGCTCGGCGAGAGGAGTACCGCGGAGTCGACGGGGAGCCTGCCTGCCATGTGTGGACCGCGTCTGAACCGCGGTAAGTTCGAACTAAGGTATGTCGACTTCAGCTACGTTATTCACGTAGCTGAAGTTGCGTACCTTACTTCGACTTGGGGGGTTAGTGTAGACCAGGCCTTAGTCTGCACTAGCCTGTTGTGCTCTAACTGGCCAGTGTGGCCCCTACTGGTGCACACTCACAGTTCCCAAGTGCCTCTTAATGTAATACTGTTTGAAAGCAGGGTTCACATGGGCCCATTAGTGTGCAACACATTAGTGCACGTTAGAATTTACATACTTCTTGTGCAGATTAAAGCACCATGTAGAGAGTTAGATCAATATTATATGTTTGCAAAATATATGCATAAAGATCATCTGTGCAGGAGACAGAGCTTTCTTGGAGGCTTGTCCCAGACTGTGAAATGAACAACTTATGTTACTAAGGACCATTACAAATCTCACCACCTTCTGCTCCAAGTGTGAGGCACAGTTTTTGACCTGCCTTCTCTTGTACAAGCATATAGCAACATGTATATAGAATCATAGAAGATTAGGGTTGTAATCCATGTTGACTGTTCCTGATCACCTTCCTCTCCTCCACGTGCTTCAGAATGGATTCCTTGAGGACCTGCTCCAAGATTTTGCTGGGGACTGAGGTGAGGCTATAGTTCCCCGGGTTCTCTTTCTTCCCTTTTTTAAGTATGGGCACTATATTTGCCTTTTTCCAATCGTCCGGGACCTCCCGCGATTGCCACGAATTTTCAAAGATAATGGCCAATGGCTCTGCAATCACATCAGCCAACTCCCTCAGCACCCTTGGATGCATTAGATCTGGACCCAGGGACTTGTACATGTCCAGGTTTTCTAAATAGTCCTTAACCTGTTCTTTCACCACTGAGGGCTGCTCACCTCCTCCCCATACTGTGCTGCCCAGTCCAGCAGTCTGGGAGATGACTGTGTCTGTGAAGACCAAAGCAAAAAAAGCATTGAGTACTTCAGCTTTTTCCACATTATCTGTCACTATGTTGCCTCCCCCATTCAGTAAGGGTCCCACACTTTCCCTGACTTGTAGCTAACATACCTGTAGAAACCCTTCTTGTTACCCTTCACATCCCTTGCTAGCTGCAACTCCAATTGTGCCTTGGCCTTCCTGATTACACCCCTGCATGCTCTAGCAATATTCTTATACTCCTCCCTAGTCACCTGTCCAAATTTCCACTTCTTGTAAGCTTTCTTTTTGAGTTTAAGCTTATTGAAGATTTCACTGTTAAGCCAAGCTGGTCGCCTGCCATATTTGCTATTCTTTCTGCACATCGGGATGGTTTGTTCCTGTGCCCTCAATAAGGCTTCTTTAAAATATAGCCAGCTCTCCTGGACTCCTTGCCCTCTCATATTAGACTCCCAGGGGATCCTTCCCATCAGTTCCTTAAGGGAATCTAAGTCAGCTTTTCTGAAGTTCAGGGTCCATATTTTGCTTCTCTCCTTTCTTCCTTTTGTCAGGATCCTGAACTCCACCATCTCAAGGTCCCTGCTGTCTAGGTTGCCACCCACTTCTACTTCCCCTCCCAATTCTTCCCTGTTTGTAAGCAGCAGGTCAAGAGGTCAAGAGGAGCACGGCCCCTAGTTGGTTCCTCCAGCACTTGTACCAGGAAGTTGTCCCCAACACTCTGCAAAAACTTCCTGTATTGTCTGTGCATTGCATAACAACAACCACCCCTCCTAAAACTAAACACTCCATTGCACACACAGTTCTTCACATGGGAAGAGGATGAAAGAACAATCCACATGTCACCTCGCTTAACACACTACTAGAAAGTGCTCACATACTACAACAATGAACATGGTATAGGAACCTATATAGAGTACAATAGAACAGGTACAGTCCCTAGCACGATGGGGTCCTGGCCTCTAGGCACAACCAGAGTACACATAATAAATAATAATAACAGGAGGAGACCAGATGGCCAGAAGATAAGTACCTTGCCCTAAAGTGTGGGATTTAAGGACAGATAGAGATGCTGAGGGGAGGGGATGGAAAACTGGATCAAGAGCAACCCAGGAAACATCAAGAAAACAGGAACTGACTTTATTATTGTTATTTATTCATTGCATCCATCTTACAAACACAGACTCACTCCCTGTCCTGAAGAGTGCACATGCTAATGCCTGGCATGGCACCATATGCCACAGCTACAGACCAACAGGTGGGAAAGCAGGAAGGTGAGCAGATGAGGATTACGAACATAAAGTCACTTCAGCTCCTTTCATTTTGTGAACACATCTTTTCCAAATACATTCCATGTGATGTATAAAAGTCCCTCACTATCCAGCACCCCCTACACCAGCCACTACACTCCCTCAGGAACCAACCTGGACACTCAGGCCTGCAATCACTCCACACCTCCTCCACAATCAGCCTCCCAGTACAGAGGCATTACCTAAAGCACCAATAAACTTAGATCTGGTCCTAATTTCCTCAGTCTTCTTTCCTCTGTCTAGTATACAATCCACTCTCTCCCCTGTTCACTTCTCATTCCCAGTACTCACTGGGCTCAGACGCCTCTATCTGAAATGTGGCTTATTAAGCCCTGATCTACACTACAGAGTTAGATCAATGCAAGGCAGCTTATGTCAACCAAACTATGGAAGTGTCTACTCTAAAATTTAGCTCCCATCAACCAGGGCTGGCTCCAGGCACCAGCGGAGGAAGCACGTGCCTGGGGTGGCACATGCTAAGGGGCGGCATTCTGTCCATTCTTGGGGCGGCACAGTCTGAGCGGCTTTTTTGTTGTTGCTTGGAGCAGCAAAAATGGTAAAGCCGGCCCTGCCACCAACATAACTCGCCTGCTGCACCTACTTAATAACTCCACCTCCACGAGAGGTGTAGAGTCAATGTTGATGTAGTTAGGTCGAAGCAGGGTCAGTGAAGACACTGCATTGCTTACATCGAGTGTTGCTGGCTTTCAGAAGCCATCCCATAATGCCCCACACTGACAGTTCAATTGGTGCAAGCGCTTCTGGTGAGGACGCGCACCACCGACATCAAGATCAAAGTGTAGCCCAGCACAAGCGATGTAATTACTGCATAAGTTAATATTGTGTCTGTAAACTAGTGATTACATTGATTTATACATAAATATATAACTATCTAATACAGTGATACTCAGCCAATGGCTTTTGCCACATATGACTCTTCCTACATACCTTTATCTTCTTGGGGTTAAGAACCACATTGTGTGGTGCCTTAACATGCACACCTACATAAACTCAACATAGAGGAATAATTGCACAGCTAACCTTCTGCTAGGATTAGATGTAAGGAAAAGTTTGGCAGGGCAGGCAGGACTGTTAGGCAGAGTGGGCAGCAGGTGAGAGGGTACCATGGGAAGATTTGTGTATATTTTCAATATATAATCGTCTTAACCACAACCAAATCATTTTAAACTGGTATTTCTGGTGCATTCATATCACTTCACATTAAATCTCATTAGCTAACCTAGTGCAGGTAAATCTCTGCCAGAGCCTTGAGCCCCGGGGTAGCGACGGCAGCCGGGAGCCCTCAGGGGCGGCTCTGGCGATTTAAAGGGCCCGGGGCGCTGCTGCAGTATCGGCAGCCGGGAGCCCCTGGCCCCTTAAATCACCATTGGAGCCCTGGGCCAGTGCCGGGCCTCCAGCAACCGGGCTCCAGTGGCAATTTAAAGGGCCTGGGGCTCCCCGCAGCGGCCAGAACCCCAGGCCCTTTAAATCGCCGCCCGAGCCCTGCTGCCGGAGCCCCCGGGGTAGTGGCGGTAGCCGGGGGCTCCGGCGATGACTTAAAGGGCCCTTTAAATTGCTGCCTGAGTCGCCTCCGCCACCCAGGGGCTCTGGCAGCGGGGCTCTGGTGGCAATTTAAAGGGCCCGGGGCTCCGGCCACTGCCAGGAGCCCCAGGCCCTTTAAATCGCTGGCCTGGGGAAGCTGGTCCGGTCTGGCATGGTGTACTGGCTCTTGCCGGTACGCCGTACCGGACCGGCTTACTTTCACCTCTGCCTAGTAGTCATACTTTACATTTGTAAGATTTTGTAATTTAACAATAACTATAGCAGGCTGGCCTTGTTCGAGATCTTAGTTCAAATTCTAGGCTCACTACCTTGCCCCCGCCCCCACCTCAAAAGGTTTGGAGTATTGCTCCCAAGCAACGCATGCATGGTAGATTCAAGGATCTGCATTGATGGACTTGGGTGGGAACCACATCCAGCTCTCCCAGGCTAGAGGAGGGAGTTACTGAGGCTCAGGGCCTCTGAGAATACAGAAATAAAAAGGAGAAAACGGCATCTGGGAGAAGTCCTCATCCCCAAAATTACTGGGGAAGTTTCTCAGCTGGCATCCATTGGAGCTCTTGCAGTTTACAGCAGCTGAAGGTCTGCCCCAGTGCCTCTAAAATCCTAAAAAAAAGGCCCATGTGCATAATATGCTGACTCCCCCTCAATGTTGTTGGTACAGGAGGGTGAGCCAACCTTCAGCACCTTAACTAGTGGCTGGACCATTCCCACAGCTCCCCATGGTTTGGCTCAGATGGATGAAGCATACGAAATGGGTACTTATCTCAGTGCTTTCTATCTATTAGTCTTAGATCCCAAACAAGTGTGACCTTTGTCCGAGCCCCCTGCAATGTAAATATTGGTTCATGAAGCTTTGACTGACACTGTGTACACTGAAATCCGGTTGCCCTTGCATCTAGTTTTACTCTGTTAACGCCTGTCAGAAATGTGGAAAGTCCCTGCAAGTTTTATGGGAGCAGCACTTTTTCTTTGAGAGCTTAAGAATTTACTTTCAAGCATATAATAAGTAAACAGTTTCCTGCTTCACTAGGAGAAATGCTGCTTTTTAAAGAGTTTTGTACTAGGGTCAATGACACTATTTAAAATTATCGAGCTGCCATCTTTGCCTGCTGCCCTTGAAATACTGCCCAGTTTTTCACTGATTTTCTCTCTGTAGCAAATGAGTAGGGAAATGAATTAGTGGTTGCTCGTATTTGGGGTGAAGGGCAGAGAGTAGGAGGAAGAGAACGCATATTTGAAACCTATAGGATTACAGCTGGGGGTAATAAACACAATGCTGGAAATATCTGCTAGAATAAGGTAACAGCTCTCTGGACGAGTGATGTGTATAAAGATTAAAGCTGAAATCCACCAATACTAGCCAAGAAAGCTCATGCAGTTGATAATCATTTGCGGAATAATCATAATAATTTGCATTGATATAGCCCCTGTCATTCCAAAGTGCTTTGCAGTCTTAATGTGATATGTCAGCTGTGCACATAGGGTAGGATGACCAGACAGCAAATGTGAAAAATTGGGACCGGGGTGGGGGGTAATAGGAGCCTATGTAAGAAAAAGACCCCAAAATCTGGATGGTCCCTATAAAATCGGGACATCTGGTCACCCTAACATAGGGCTCACTTAACCCATTGCAGAGATCAGCCACCTTGGGTGGACCCTAGGAGCTGGATAACAGCAAAAATTTACACTACACAATTTAGGACAGGAAGAGAAGACTAAGGCTATGTCTACATTAGAGAGCTTACAGCGGCGCAGCTGTACCAGTGCAGCTGCACCGCTGTAAGATCTTTTGTGTAGCCACTTTATGCCAGTGTCGCCTGTCAACATAATTAATCCACCCCCAACGAGCGGCGGTAGCTATGTCAGCAATAGAAGCTCTCCCGTCACCATAGCAGTGTGCACACTAGCGCTAATGCCGACATAACTTATGTTGCTCGGGGAGGTGGAATATTCACACCCCTGAGAGACATAAGATTTTCCAACATAAGTGATAGTGTAGACATAGCCTAATTCTCTTGTATATTCAAATTAAATTGAAGGGAGGAATTTAGTGAAGCAGAACCTTATAGTTTGGGGTCGTAATTCCAGCACTAACGCACTCTTGGCTTTTGAAATCAATAAAGTTAGGATGTAATAGAGAGCAGAATTGAGCCCCTCCCTCCAAACTGACCCCCCCCACACTCCCCTAACAGCCCCCATCTCTTGTAAAAAGTGCCATGGTATCTTTAATAACGATGAGTGGTCAGGACCTCAGTGTTACTTCTCATGTGAAAGACAGAACCTCTGATAATACAGTGCCCATTAATACCACAGGAAGACAGTATCAGAGGGGTAGCCGTGTTAGTCTGAATCTGTAAAAAGCAACAGAGGGTCCTGTGGCACCTTTAAGACTAACAGAAGTATTGGGAGCATAAGCTTTCGTGGGTAAGAACCTCACTTCTTTAGATGCAAGTAGTCTTAAAGGTGCCACAGGACCCTCTGTTGCTTTTTACAGGAAGACAGTTGTTCAGAAGTAAGAATGGTGGATTGTGAGCATTCAGTTGTAATGTTACCAGAGAGGAGATTGGAAAGGTCAGTCTGTATATTGTAGCAGGTCTTATTTTGGTCTTCTTAGTGTATGCACAACATCCTTCAGGTGGCATGTGACCAGGATTCATCACCGAATTTGGTCCGCTGGTTGGATCATTAACTTTCCCGGCTTGGGACGGGTACTGATGGGGAGTGCGATGTGAATGCTAATCCATGTCCCCCTGTACTTTGGTTATTGCTTATACAACGTGCCTCTATAGTCCAGAGCTGACTCTAGAATCAGGGCCGGCTCCAGGGTTTTTGCCGCCCCAAGCGACAAAAAAAAAAAAAAAAGCCGCGATCGCGATCTGCGGCAGCAATTCGGCGGAAGATCCTTCGCTCCAAGTGAGAGTGAGGGACTGTCCGCCGAATAGCTGGACGTGCCACCCCTCTCCAGAGTGGCCGCCCCAAGCACCTGCTTGGCAAGCTGGTGCCTGGAGCCGGCCCTGTCTAGAATGCAGGCTTTTAGTGAAACAATAAACAACTCTCTTTGTTTTAAAAGTGTTCCAGTGTTTCTTACAATGAAAGAATATGGAATAATGGGCCCACTCCACCGCTGTGCAATAACACCTAGCTCTTATCTAATGCTTTTCATCTGTAGCTCTCAAAGCATTTTACAAAGAGTACCATTACCTTCAATTTACAGTGGGGAAACTGAGGCACGGAGCAGTGACATGACTTGCCCAAAATCACCCAGCAGGCCTGTGGTAGAACCAGGAAGAGAACCTAGAGCTCCTAGTCTAGTACTATATCCACTGGGCCACAGTGGAAATGAATTAGGCCCTGCTTCTGTTGGCTTTCAAATGAAGTTAAAGAAAACTACTCCAGTATTTTACATTTCCCCCTTAGCGACAGGTGGGTGCATGAATGGAGTTACAGTACAGCCTTGTGGCGAGGGGAACACATTACTGGGCAGAAGGGGGTCAGGAACACAGGCCTGGGAATGCAGGCCTCTGCTGGGATAGTGGGACCTGCAGGTTGCTGAGCACTCCAGCCCTGACCCAGCTAAGCAGGCGTGTAGTCCCATCCAAAGCAGGAGAAAAGGATTTTTTCCCTCTCTGCTTTTCTTTCCCTCCCCTCTTCTCCATTATTTTCGTTAGGGAGAGGGCAGGTTGGACATACTTTTCCAGTATTCACCATCTCTTTCCCTCAATCTCCTCTTTGTTCCCTTTCCTCTACTGGCATGAACTGCAAACTCGAAATCAGCCTCCATTTCCGGAAAGAATAAATTCCTTCTTCCTCTCGTTCCTTAGAGGTGCAGATTCACTGATTAATCCTCCCTGGAAAACCCATTAATTTAAATGGATGATTTTGTACATCAGGCTCTATTTGTAAGGAGGAAGGGTTCAAAATGGAGGACAATGCTTTTGTACAGCAAGCCCAGCCCCTGAGGGGAGTATGATAAACTGGGGAAGCACTGCCTGGGGGCTTATATATATAGCTCTGGTGCGAATAACTGGTAGCCTGGTTTGGTTTTTGAAGAAGTGAAGAATTAATGAGACTATGTCTGTTGTTTTCATTGCCTGATTACAACTTTTTTTCCTTTTTAAATGTGTATGTGTATCTATCTAACCTCGTCTATCCAATTCTTTCCTTAAATTGGTTATTTGTCTTGCCTGGTTTATAAAAACATTTTTTCTTTTCTTTCATCTGATATTCCCTTCATTCTTGCAAGCACACCTTGGTTAAAATTATTAAAAACCATCCACTAACGTCTTTACTTTTTATGAATTGTGCCTGAGGCTACGTCTTCACTACGGGGGGGGGTCGATTTAAGATACGCAAATTCAGCTACGCGAATAGCATAGCTGAATTCGACGTATCGCAGCCGACTTACCCCGCTGTAGGGACGGTGGCAAAATCGACCTCTGCGGCTTCCCGTCGACGGCGCTTACTCCCACCTTCGCTGGTGGAGTAAGAGCGTCGATTCGGGGATCGATTGTCGCGTTCCGACGGGACGCGATAAATCGATCCCCGAGAGGTCGATTTCTACCCGCCGATTCAGGCGGGTAGTGTAGACCTAGCCTTAGATTATTTATACTGACAGGATTCTGAAAATCTACTTTATGTTTCACTATTTATGTTGTTTGTCTACTTTCATATTTTGATTCTCATGCACTAGCTCACTGGTACAATATTGATTTGCAAGCACTGCAAGGAAATTTATAATCCAAATTAAAAAACAAAACAAGACTATTGTAATGAACCCACCAGAGTGTACACAAACCAGTGCCCTTGACTGGATTGACTCAGAACTGCTCAATTGTGTGTCATATGCCCTATACTGCTCACAGCTAATGTAGATTCTCCTTTAACTCAAGTGGTAATGGACTCTGCTGGAGGAGGAGGATCTGAGCTCTATCCTTGGTGATGCTATAAAGTTCAATGTGGCTATGGTAAACAACAAAAGGACAACCATGGAGTCCAAGACTCCCATGGATTTCTTACAACATTTTATACCTGTTTTTCACACTGTAATGAAAATATATCTAGTAGTGATTGGTTTTGTAAAGCCTTTTAAAAAAACAGGTTAGACTAACTCAGAGTCTGACTGCTTTCACAGAACATACTAGAAGATCAAAAAGAAATAATTAATAAGGAAGAACTCCCTGCAACATGTAGATGGTGAAGAGCAGTACACTCCTCAAAGTCTCCTATAGACATTGCTGTGCAGATTTAATTTAGCAGTGCAGCACTTACATACTATGGTGTTGAGAGCTATGGAAAATTCAAAAACATACAGAGGACTGGGGAGAATTTTTACCCTGAGAGCCTAAAGTGTTTAACAGTCACTTTACCAATAAACAAGTACAGCACTGCATATTGCACCATAAAAATATTTGTGCTGGACCCTTATTACTCCCTACTCCCATACATTTTGACACCCATCCTGCCCCTAAGCTAAGGGACCATCTCTAAATCCTTATCACACTAAACAATTATGTAGTTGTAATTCATCACCAGTCCAGCTCCCCAGGGCTAGCAACACTGGATGGTGTAGTGCAGACAAGCTCAGGTGTTTATACCACTATATCATTTAACCTTCCAGAGGTCTAAATAAGCTTTTCTTAGATGCTTTAATGTATTCCTGTAGTTACATTTTAATCCCATACTATGTTTTACTATGGCACAACCTATTCTCTTGGAACAGGACTGAGAGCAGCAACCAAGGCCAGTATGAAACATGTAGCTACGTGTTATGCAGTTCATGTTTTTAGATTTATGTCTGCTGTGAAATACCTTTTAAGGGCTGTATAAACATCACAGTTAAACCAATTTTTGAGTTCACTTGAGATTGTCACGCTTTAAAGCAAACAGTAAAATTGTTCATTTGATGCAGATTGCATTAGCTGCTCAATTTTCGGTCCTCGGGGGAAAATAGAATTATATGAAAATGAAACTATTTAAAGCATCCCCTTCCCTATTTACACTAGAATTTATGGCAGCTAATCCTCTGAAATAGTAAATGTTGCCCAGGAATTATGCATAAAAAAATGGTTTATCAGAAGGCAATGGAGAGAAGAAATGTGTAAGAGTCAGAGATTCTAAGGCCAGAAGGGACCACTGTGATCCTCTAGTCTGACCTCCTGCATAGCACAGGTCATAGAGCTTCCCCAGATTAGTTCTCAGAGCAGATCTTTTAAAAAAACATCCAATCTTGATTTTAAAATGGTCAGTGATGGAGAATCCATAATGCTCCTTGGTAAATTGTTCTGAGGGTTAATTACTTTCACTGTTAAAAATATACATCTTATTTCCAGTCTGAATTTGCCTAGCTTCGACTTCCAGACATTGGATTGTGTTATACCTTTCTCTGCTAGATTTCAGAGACCATTATTAAATATTTGTTCCCCATGTAGTTACCTATAGACTGTAATTAAGTCATCTTCTCTTTGTTCAGCTAAATACTGTAGATTGAGCTCCTTGAGTCTATCACTGTAGAGCAGGTTTTTTAATCCTGTAATCATTCTTGTGGCTCTTCTCTGAACCCCTCCAACTTAACAACATCCTTCTTGAATTGTGAACATGAGAACTGGACAAAGTATTCCAGCAGTGGTCGCACTTGTGCCAAATACAGAGGTAAAGTAACCTCTCTAACTCCTATTCAAGATATCCCTTTTTACGCATCCCAGGATTGCATTAACTCTTTTGGCCATGGTGTCACACTATGAGCTCATGCTCAGCTAATTATGCACCACGAACCCCCAAATCTTTTTCGGAGTCACTGCTTCCCAGGATAGAGTCCCCCATCCTGTAAATATGGCCTACCGTCTTTGTTCCTGAATGCATACATTTACATTTAGCTGTATTAACACACATAATGTTTGCTTGCACCCAATTTACAAAGTGATCTAGGTTGCTCTGAACCAGTGACGTGTCCTCCTCATTATTTACCACTCCCCCAATTTTTGTGTCATCTGCAAACTTTATCAGTGATGATTTTGTCTTCTTCCAGGTCTTGATAAAGATGTATCTAGTGTAGGGCCAAGAACTGATTCCTCTGCAGGACCCCACAGATTGACATAGAAGAGGTTAATATGTCTCTGAACACTACAACTTTCGAAACAGGAAGTCTGGATACTGAAAGCAGAACAAAGAAAGCAGTCCTTCTGCACATCATGCAATTTACAGATTTAGCCAAAGGAAAATATGGAACATAACATATCAGAGGAGTTTCAGAGTAGCAGCCGTGTTAGTCTGTATCCGCAAAAAGAACAGGAGTACTTGTGGCACCTTAAAGACTAACAAATTTATTAGAGCATAAGCTTTCGTGGGTTGTGGCCCACGAAAGCTTATGCTCTAATAAATTTATTATATCAGAGGAGGGCTGTGGTACAATGGGAGTTCACTTCAGATAAGCTGTTTACAAAGTATACAACTCCATTTTGCAAAGCATCTTTCATACACCCTGTCCACACAGATTTCAATTCACTTTCACCGTTAAAATAAAACAACAAAATCAGAGGGAGACAGAAGTGAAGTGTTTTCAGGTGAGATCTGAAAATGCTACAAACGGAAATGAGGTGGAGAGAGAGAGAGAGTGTGGCTCTTGCACCAGAACTGATAAAACTGTGTGAGGAGAAGGAGAAGAGCTTGCTTCCCTTTACCCCACAGTTAATTCAGGAGCAGGCTTCACTTCCTCTGCATCTGAAGCCATCTCCGTGGCTAGAGGGGAACCATCTCCTTCTCCACATCCAGCCCATCAACTCAAAGGAAAGTATCTCTGTATCCATTCCCAATTAGTTTAGGGGGCAATGTCTCTACATGCACCCCAGTCTGCTCAAAGGAAGGAATCCACTCAGAAGCAACCATCACAATCTGTTCAGGGGAAATACTTGATCCATGGGAAGGGATCTCCACATGCACCACTGCCTGCCCCATGGGAACACATTCCCATGTCCACCTTTTTCTGGTTTGTCTTAGCTCAGATTTTTGGATCCCGTCCTCTCTGATAAGAAACTGCAAATAGACTAGTCCCTTCCAACAAAACTTAGCAGCAGGTATGTACTGAGTCACAGTTTCCCCCAGGTATCATAAAAAAGCACAGAACGATCCTTGTAACTGGAATATTTTGTGGAATGGGTGAGGTCTTGGGGAGTGTTTGGCCTGCACTGGGAAGCTGTTCCAGGCAGGTGGGTGGCAGTGTATGGAAGAAAGCAGAAAGCCCCGAGTGGTTGAAAAAAGGCAGCAATCAGGAGTGACTTGGGTAGATTTGTGAGAGCAGTAGAGCCTGTAAAGAGAAATGAGGGCAGAGTTCTGAAATTATTACATTATTCATATAGTTGGGAGCTGGGAACTCCGGAGTTCTGATTCAAACTCTGCCACTGAGTCACTGTGTGGCCTGGAGCAAGTTACTTAACCTCTTTGAGTTTCAGTTTCCCCAACTCTTATCCTCTCTCTCACCCAGTTGATTAGTTTGTTAATGTTTTGTATCATGCTTTGCAGATGTAACATGTTATTTAGTTAATAAATATTGTTAATAATAATTAATAATGACTTACTCTGGCCAGGTACCAGCTGCGTCATTAATTACAAAGCTCTACTGGATTTTGCTGTGTTGTGCAGAGTTTACCCATCTGCACATTAAGCAATGTGTTGAATAATTTCTTTTCTGGCAGGCATATAAAGTGTAACTGACAGAATGGCCGCCACCGTTACTGAGAGCAGCTCTGAGGATCAATCCAGACGAATATTCTGCAAGAACCCATTTCTCAATATCAAGGTAGATACCTCAAGCTTGCTCAAATCCCGCCAAGGTCACCGGGCAAGGAAAGAAAAGGAAGTGTTTGGTTTCTGCAGAAGTCATCTGTCCTTATTTCTTTTCATTAAATGATTGTTAAAGCTCAGACATGGATTTCCCTACTTGCAGAAGTTCAATGAGGAAAAAAGTGCTTTTAATCTAAAAAGCAAACCCTGCAAAAAGGATGTTACAACACAAGTTTTACTTACCATGTTTGCAGTATTTAACCTTCCACTGTTAAACTCTCTGCACCCATTATTGGAGCCAGATTTTCAGAAGAATTTCACTCCCCTTTAGGCATCTACCTATGGGCCAGATTTTCAAAAGTGCCCAGCTGGGGGCAGAGGGGCGTGGGGAGGGCTGCCTGCAGCAAGTAAGGGAGGGGGGGGCGGCACGCAGGGGAACTGCTCCCCGCCCCAGCTCACCTCTGCTCCACCTCCTCCCCTGAGCATGCTGCCCCGCTCTGCTTCTCTCTCTCCCAGGCTTGCGGTGCCAAACAGCTGATTGGCGCCGCAAGCCTGGGAAGCGGGAGAAGTGGAGCAGCGATGGTGTGCTCAGGGAGGAGGCGGAGCAGAGGTGAGCTGGGACGGGGAGCTGCCGCGGGGAAACGGCCGTGGAAATGGCATCATGTGCTTTGTGTGTGCAAGTGTATTGGGCTGCAGCTCATTGTGAGTTTGAACACTATAAAAAGAGATGATCTAAGCTGTCATGTGGATTTGTGCATATGCCAGGAGAGCCGAGACACAAGAATTCACTCCTAATGCATGTTGAATGCTCTGCAGAGAAGCTTTTCCCCCTGCTTTATGTTGCTTTCATGAAGTTAGGTCACTCAGGTTTCAGAATCAATGTCTGACTTCCTCACATTCTAGGAGACAATTTTAGAATCAGACTGTAAAACATTTAATGACACATTGCACTAATTCCTACTACAAAGTGGACAAAATAAGGATTTGATGCAGCTTCTAGTAAAGTCCATGGCAAGACTCTATTGAGTTCTGTAGAAGCAAGATCTAGCCTTGACTTAATATAGTGAACATTAGGGGGCAAATTCTTTTCTACACTACACAAGAGCAAGAGGTACTCCACTGAAGTAGATGGGGTGCACCAGTATTCATGAGAGGAGAATTTGGCCGTTAGACTTTGTAGTAGAAGCATGGGCGGCTCTATGTATTTTGCCGCCCCAAGAACGGCAGGCAGGCTGCCTTCGGCGGCTTGCCTGCGGGAGGTCCGCCGGTGCCGCGGTTTCGGCGGCATGCCTGCGGGAAGTCCGCCGGTCCTGCGGCTTCAGCGTGCCCGCCGCCGAATTGCCGCCAAAGCCGTGGGACAAGTGGACCTCCCGCAGGCATGCCGCCAAAGGCAGCCTGACTGCCACCCTGGCGGTGACTGGCAGGCCGCCCCCCCTGCGGCTTGCCGCCCCAGGCACGCGCTTGGCGTGCTGGTGCCTGGAGCCGCCCCTGAGTAGAAGAGCACGTCAAGCAAAATACATAAAGACCGCTGACAAAGCTGAAGTTTAGGTTAACTTTCTTTCTTTAGCTCTTTTCATGAATATTGTAATGAACATAAGGAGACAAATCCAGAAGGAAATATAGGAAGACTGTGCTGTGGCTAAATCTCAGGACTGAGCACAATGGGCCAATCTTTTCAAAAGTGACTACGTATTTTGGGTGCCTGACATGAGTCACTTTATATGGTCCTGATTTTCAGAGCGCAGGAGCTCAGCACTGTCTGAAAATTAGGCCCCATTAAGGTGTCCCAAGTTGGACAGCCAAAAATTTAGGCACCCAAAATCACTAGTCGCTTTTTAAAATCTTGGCAAAGAAATCTGGGTTCTATACTTGGCTTTGCCACAGGGTACTTCCCTGGGCCTGACTTTCCCCACCTGCAAAATCCAGGCCGTTGTGAGGGTGAATTAATTAATGTGTGTGAAGGGCTTTGAGATCCTCAGAAGAAAGGTCTTGTGGATGGATGATGTGTTATTAGCAGTTACTGTGTGTGTCATAGCAGCAATTCACTTGTCAGTAAAAACAAAGTTATGAGTGTAATATAGTCCGCTTGACAGCAAAGTCATATAATTATATGTTATGGGCACTGGCTGGACCTGGCCAGCTACTATATAAAAAGAACTTGAGGTTGCAGTTATAGTACAAGTTCTTCTGCTCAACTATTTTCTCCTACTTTATATTTTGAGTGTGTGTGTGTGTGTTTTCAGCCACTTCCTACCGCCATAATTCCTAGCTGGAATCAGACCAGAGGCTGCACATCCATTTGAATTACTCATAACGTTAACCTGCACATTACTGTGGTTAAAGGGTCAGGTCTTGGCCTTCTTGTAAATAGCTTGCTCTGTCTTGCCTTGAATCCCCTTGCCTACTACAGACATATGTGCATGGTGCTCATTTGGCTGAAATATGTTCGTGTGCAGGCCTGGCCTGAGGTCATATGGGGTGCTTGTGACCATTAAGAGAGGAGCCTTTGCATGCCCCACAACTAAAGCCTGTGAAAACAACACTAACCCAGCCCGGATTCTGTGAGGAGAGCTGTAAGGCCCAACAGTGGAGGGTCAACCCTGCCTGTGTTCTGCTGGCAAGTGTTGTGAGACCCAGACTGGTATGGGGATGGGCAGGAGAGGGCGCTAGGGGTCAGTTAGTAGCCACTTGCTAAAAATTCTGCCATTATATTGAAGAGTTGGTTGGGGTGATTTCCCTGCCTCTGATAGAGCCCGGCCAGCTCTGAATACAACTGAATCCCCCTCCAAGAGATGAGTGATGCCTGCGGCTCAGAAAAAAATACTTCTGAAAAGTAACAGTTTTCCGTCTGTTATGCACCAGATTGCACCAGGTGTCATGTATCTTCAAAAAAATATCTTGGGGAAGGAGACTCTCTTCTACAAGCACTGTCCCCCTCTCCCCCATGACAGTTCAGATTACACAAGCGGCCCCCCAGGCTATGCTAGCAGCATGCTGTGCATATTTATTTAGGAACAAGCTAAAGACACTCCTTGCACAATGCCCTTAGTACAGGTTTGTTTGTGCAGTGGTTTGGCTTTGGTTATGGTTATGAACCAGCAGTTTTGCTTCAGTGGGGAAACAAATGATTCCTCAGACAGTCTCATCCCCTCCTTTCTGAAAACACCTAAAAGTCCAGGCTTTTATCACCGGCTAAGGAAGAAAATATCTGTGGGAGCCTGTAGTTAAAATAGCAGCAGCATATTCCTGAACAGACAGGAAGCAGGGTGAGATCGACTTCCCTACGGCACAAAGTGTAATAGCTGGCATGTGTCTTTTCTGAGCATTCATTAAAAAGGATGCTAGGACAGTGTAACTAGTAAGAAGTATTTCAGCTCCCTGAGAGTAAGGACTTCTTTTCCATGCTCTACAACTTACTGGCTGCCTGGCTTTGGGCAAGTTGCTCCATGTTATTCTGTGTCTCCATTTCCCCCATGTGTAGAATGGGGATAGTAATACCTACCTCCCTGAGGCAATGTCAGGCTTATTGGATCTCTGTTTATAAAGGGCTTTGAGATCATTGGATGTAAGGCTCTGTATAAATACACATAATTATATTATTATAACATTCCCGATCTCATGTAGGTGCCATGCAGAATTTTGACAGCCATTCAAATTGTTAATGTTGCGAAATATCATGTGGATAAAATGCATATGCACCAGTGATTCTCCCGCACATGCTCTGGGTTACATAGATCACAAACGTGGGTCGGGAATATCATGTATTTTGGTCAATGGTATATCGACAGGGACCTGGTGGAGAGATTCTCCTTCCTGCCCAGAGCAGGGATCATCAGTTAGGATCCAATGGGTGTAACATACACAATCTAATAGTAGCTATTGCAGAGAAGCAGGCACTGGTGAGCCTTGGTCCTTTCAGTCTTCTATGAAAAACTACACTTTGAATCATAGAATCATAGATTAGGGTTGGAAGAGACCTCAGGAGGTCATCTAGTCCAACCCCCTGCTCAAAGCAGGACCAACCCCAACTAAATCATCCAAGCCAGGGCTTTGTCAAGCTGGGCCTTAAAAACCTCTAAGGATGGAGATTCCACAAACTCCCTAGGGAACCCATTCCAGTGCTTCACCACCATTCTAGTGAAATAGTGTATCCTAATATCCAACCTAGACCTCCCCCACTGCAACTTGAGACTATTGCTTCTTGTTCTGTCATCTGCCACCACTAGAACAGCCTAGCTCCATCCTCTTTGGAACCCCTGCTTCAGGTAGTTGAAGCCTGCTATCAAACCCGCCCTCACTCTTCTCTTATGCAGACTAAATAACCCCAGTTCCCTCAGCCTCTCCTCGTAAGTCATGTGCCCCAGCCCCCTAATCCCTTCTGTAGTGGGGGGACCAAAACTGGATGCAATACTCCAGGTGAGGCCTCACCAGTGCTGAATAGAGGGGAATAATCACTTCCCTTGATCTGCTAGCAATGCTCCTACTAATGGAGCCCAATATGCCGTTGGCCTTCTTGGCAACGAGGGCACATTGCTGACTCATATCCAGCTTCTCGTCCACTGTAATCCCCGGGTCCTTTTCTGCAGAACTTCTGCTTAGCCAGTCGGTCCCCAGTCAGTAGCTGTGCATGGGATTCTTCTACTTATAGAAACAATGAGGAGTCTGGGGGCACCTTAAAGACTAACAGATTTATTTATTTATATATTTATTTTACACTTATAGAGTCATGCACTATCCAGGCAAATAGGGACCTGGGTTTTCTAACCATGTTGGCAATGCCGGTAAGAGTCCCACATCCTCTTCCCCCAGGGAAATGGAAGAAAGTATAATGGTAATACAATAACCCAATAATATACTACAATCTAGATCAGGGGTGGGCAAACCTTTTGGCTCAAGGGCCACATCTCGGAATAGAAATTGTATGGTGGGCCATGAATGCTCACAACATTGAGGTTGGGGTGCAGGAGGGGGTGAGGGCTCTGATTGGGGGTACAGGCTCCGGGGTGGGGCCAGAAATGAGGAGTTCAGGGTTTGGGAGGGGGCTCTGGGCTGGGGCGGGGGAGTGGGTTGCGGGGAGGGGGTGAGGGCTCCGGCTGCAGGTGCAGGCTCTGGGGTGGGGCTGGAGATGAGGGGTTTGGGGTGCAGGGGGTTTGGGGATGAGGGCTGGGGCAGGGGGTTCGGGCATGGGGAGAGGCTCAGGGGTGCAGGCTCTGGGTGGCACTTACCTCAAGTGGCTCCTGGAAGAAGCTGCATGTCCCTTCTCCGGCTCCTAAACAGAGGCACAGCCAGGCAGCTCTGCACGATGCCCCATCCGCAGGCACCGCCCCTGCAGCTTCCATTGGCGTGCCGGAGGGAGCCATTGGAGCGGGGCCATAGGAGCACATATGAGCTGGAGGGGGGCCATGCCGCAACTTCCAGGAGCCGTGTGGAGCAGCCCCTGACCCTGCACCCCAGCTGGAGCACTGGAGGGAGGCCAGGCAGCTGCTTCCGGGAGCCACGGGAGCAGCCCCTGACCCTGCTCCCTGGCTGGAGCGCCGGAGCGGGCCAAGCCTGCTCCCCAGCGGGAGATCGAGGGCCGGCTTAAAATGGCTGGTGGGCCGGATCAGCCCACAGGCTGTAGTTTGCCCACCCCTGACCTAGATGGAGCTACTATTAGTTGGGTGCATAACTTGTTGGAAAACCGTTCCCACAGAGTAGTTATCAGTGGTCACAGTCAAGCAGGAACATGACCTATGACGGAAGATTGAAGAAATTGGGTTTGTTTAGTCTGGAGAAGAGAAGACAGAGAGAGGACATGATAACAGTTTTCAAGTACATAAAAAGTTGTTACAAGAAGGAGGGGGGAACATTTTTCTTCTTAACTTCTGAGGATAGGACAAGAAGCAATGGGCTTAAATTGCAGCATGGGTGGTATAGGTTGGACATTAGGAAAAACTTCCTATCTGTCAGGGTGGTTAAACGCTGGAATAAATTGCCTAGGGAGGTTGTGGAATCTCCATCATTGGAGATTTTTAAGAACAGGTTAGACAAGCACCTGTCAGGTATGGTCTAGATAATACTTAGTCCTACCATGAGTGCAGGGGACTGAACTAGATGACTTCTCGAGGTCCCTTCCAGTCATACAATTCTATGATTCTATGTTTATTGCAGTGGCAAGGAATCCTTAGCTCACAAAAGGCTGGAAATTATTTCTGCCGATTTATTTCTTCCTTCTGGAGACAAGACACTATTCTTGATAAAACCATTACTTTTTTACAGGTATTTGAGTATTGATCTTGGGCAATTCAGAAAACGTGACAGGAGTGTCAAGTGAAAGATTTGATTTGGCTTCATCAGCCAAAGCACAGGCAAAGCCACTGGTACTTAATATACATATGTGGCACATCACATGTCTGAGAGCAAAAATTTATATAAGGCAAAACCTATGGTCACTTTTAGCAGCAGGAAGAGGATTATGGAAGCAAGTGGCTGGACTTGTCTCTCTGGCTTGTTCTCCATACTGTAGGTGAACACATCTTGATCTAAATTGATCTTTCCTTGCCTTGTCCTCTATATTAGATACAAAAGAAGTTGCACTCTGCAGAATAATGCACTGAGATGGTCATTGGGAGAAGCTGCAATTAAGCATGCTAACTGGAAGCCTTAGTTTTCACTGGAAACAATCCTAACCCAGAATATCATAACCCAGCAATACACAGACAATCCAGGAAGTTTTTGGAGAGTGTTGGGGACAACTTCCTCGTGCAAGTGCTGGAGGAACCAACTAGGGGCCCTGCTCCTCTTGACCTGCTGCTTACAAACAGGGAAGAATTGGTAGGGGAAGTAGAAGTGGGTGGCAACCTAGGCAGCAGTGACCATGGATGGTTGAGTTCAGGATCCTGACAAAAGGAAGAAAGGAGAATAGCAAAATATGGACCCTGGACTTCAGAAAAGCTGACTTAGACTCCCTTAGGGAACTGATGGGAAGGATCCCCTGGGTGGCTACTATGGGGGGGAGGGATAGCTCAGTGGTTTGAGCATTGGCCTGTTAAACCCAGGGTTATGAGTTCAATCCTTGAGGGGGCCATTTAGGGATCTGGGGCAAAATCAGTACTCAGTCCTGCTAGTGAAGGCAGGGGGCTGGACTCAATGACCTTTCAAGGTCCCTTCCAGCTCTATGAGATAGGTATGTCTCCCTAAACATCCATTCTTGTGTCCAGAAAGAATAGCAAATATGGCAGGCGACCAGCTTGGCTTAACAGTGAAATCTTTGATAAGTTTAAACTCAAAAAGAAAGCTTACAAGAAGTGGAAATTTGGACAGATGACTAGGGAAGAGTATAAAAATATTGCTAGAGCATGCAGGGGTGTAATCAGGAAGGCCAAGGCACAATTGGAGTTGCAGCTAGCAAGGGCTGTGAAAGGTACCAAGAAGGGTTTCTTCACGTATGTTAGCAACAAGAAGATGATCAGGGAAAGAGTGGGACTGTTACTGAATGGGGGAGGCAACATAGTGACAGATGATGTGGAAAAAGCTGAAGTACTCAATGCTTTTTTTGTCTCAGTCTTCACAGACAAGGTCAGCTCCCAGACTGCTGCACTGGGCAACACAGTATGGGGAGGAGGTGAGCAGCCCTCAGTGCTGAAAGAACCAGTTAAGGACTATTTAGAAAAGCTGGACATGCACAAATCCATGGGTCCAGATTTAATGCATCCAAGAGTGCTGAGGGAGTTGGCTGATGTGATTGCAGAGCCATTGGCCATTATCTTTGAAAATTTGTGGCGATCGGGGGAGGTCCCGGATGATTGGAAAAAGGCAAATATAGTGCCCATATTTAAAAAAGGGAAGAAAGAGAACCTGGGGAACTACAGACCGGTCAGCCTCACTTCAGTCCCCAGCAAAATCATGGAGCAGGTCCTCAAGGAATCCATTTTGAAGCACTTGGAGGAGAGGAAGGTGATCAGGAACAGTCAACATGGATTCACCAAGAGCAAGTCATGCCTGACCAACCCGATTGCCTTCTATGATGAGATAACTGACTCTGTGGATATGGGGAAAGCAGTGGATTTGATATGTCTTGACTTTAGCAAAGGTTTTGATATGGTCTCCCACAGTATTCTAGCCAGCAAGTTAAAAAAGAGTGGATTAGATTAATGGACTATAAGGTGGATAGAAAGCTGGCTAGATCGTCGGGCTCAACGGGTAGTGATCAACGGCTCGATGTCTAGTTGGCAGCCGGTATCTGAGTTCCCCAGGGATTGGTCCTGGGGCCGGTTTTGTTCAACATCTTTATTAATGATCTGGATGATGGGATGAATTGCACCCTCATCAAGTTTGCAGATGACACTAAGCTGGGGGCAGAGGTAGATACACTGGAGGGTTGGGATAGGGTCCAGAGTGACCCAGACAAACTGGAGGATTGGGCCAAAAGAAATCTGATGAGGTTCAACAAGGACAAGTGCAGAGTCCTGCACTTAGGAAGGAAGAATCCCATGCACCACTACAGGCCGGGGACCGACTGGCTAAGCAGCAATTCTGCAGAATAGGACCTGGGGATTACAGTGAACGAGAAGCTGGATATGAGTCAGCAGTGTATCCTTGTTGCCAAGAAGGCCAACGGCATATTGGTCTGTATTAGTAGCAGCATTGCCAGCAGATCGAGGGAAGTGATTATGCTCTCTATTCAACACTGGTGAGGCCATATTTGGAGTATTGTGTCCAGTTTTGGTCCCCCCACTACAGAAGGGATGTGGACAAATTGGAGAGAGTCCAGCAGAGGGTAACGAAAATGATTAGGGGGCTGGGGCACATGACTTACGAGGAGAGGCTGAGGGAACTGGGGTTATTTAGTCTGCAGAAGAGAAGAGTGAGGGGCGATTTGATAGTAGCCTTCAACTACCTGAAGGAGGGTTCCAAAGAGGATGGAGCTCGGCTGTTCTAGTGGTGGCAAATGACAGAACAAGAAGCAATGATCTCAAGTTGCAGTGAGGGAGGTGTAGGTTGGATATTAGGAAACACTATTTCACTAGGAGGGTGGTGAAGCACTGGAATGGGTTCCCTAGGGAGGTGGTGGAATCTCTCCTTCCTTAGAGGTTTTTAAGGCCCAGCTTGACAAAGCCCTGGCTGGGATGATTTAGTTGGGGTTGGTCCTGCTTTGAGGAGAGGGTTGGACTAGATGATCTCCTGAGGTCTCTTCAGGGCCGGCTCCAGGCACCAGCTTCTCAAGCAGGTGCTTGGGGTGGCGGCTCCGGAGAGGGGCGGCACGTCCAGGTATTCGGCAGCAATTCAGCGGACAGTCCCTCACTCCGCCTGGGAGCGAAGGACCTCCCGCCGAATTGCCGCCGCAGATCGCGATCGCGGCTTTTTTTTTGTTTTTTGTTTTTTGTTTTGTTTTGGCTGCTTGGGGCGGCCAAAACCCTGGAGTCGGCCCTGGGTCTCTTCCAACCCTAATCTTCTATGATTCTAATATTACCTAATTTTGTCACGTAGGGTAAATCAGGAGATGTGGGTTTTATTCCCAGCTCCAACACTGACTTTCTGTTTAGCCTTGGGCAAGTCACATATCTCTCTAGGTCTCCTTGACTTCCCAAAGAGGATAATAATGCTTCCCTATCTCATAGGGGTGATATGAAGCTGAATTCCTTAATGTTTGTAGAGTGCTTAGAGATCCTTTGATGCAAAGTGCAGTAATAGTGCATGCTATCCATTTTGCTCAGGTAAGCAGCTCCAGACCTGGATACATCTCCATGGGGCTGTAATGAGTGAAAAATGTTTGCCAGCTGTTTATTCCCAGGGAATGAGCAGGTAGAAAGAATTTCCCCATTTGTCCTGGATCATGACTACTCTCCGTCTGTGGCTGCAACCATAAACTACCAGACTGGAATGTCTTGCTTATGCTAAATGGACTCTACATCATCCTCTTTTTCCTTGGAGCTGCAGGAGAAGGCTAGAGATTCTATTCTAGGTAGGTTCTTATACCACTCAGTTCACCGTAGTACTTGAGCATCTTCCACCAGTGTGCACTAGGTGATGTGACTGACTAACATCTGTCATGGGTGGTTAATTCTCTCTCTCAACCAGTCCCTCCGTGAGAATCATGTGTACAGTGCTCTGCTTTGTTAGGGTTTTTTAAAATGTCTACACGCGAGATGGAAAAGCCCTAAGGCCATCTTGTCTGTTTCCCTGTCCCAGGGCCCTATCACAGAATCTAAGAATTTAAAAATCTCTTTTTCTTCCTTCTCAGAAAGAGTCCAGATGCTGGTCCAGCTCCCTATGGGCACATTGCACCTCCCTGTGCCAGCCTGATCTAGTGTGTTCCAGGGAATGGCAGAATCCTTCATCTAATGGAGGGCAGGCAGCTATTTCCGCTGGGGGTGGGCAGCTTTAATCTCCATAGGGAGCCATAGGAGCATTAAATCATCATATCCCCTGACTGTGCCCCTCCCTCATAAGCACTGCCATATTGGGAGCTGCACTGGCCTGCTGGGGGTCCCTAATTTAAGGAAGATTGTGGCTTTCTTGTACTGCTGTAATCCTCCAATGAACTTTCTGCTGCCAAGGATCCTGTCCCCAAAGGCCATTGCAATGGACTGGGGCCCAATGTCTTCGGATCTTGGAATTGTTCTTCCAGTAAATCCCTTCAAATTATTATTCATTTTTGTTGTTTTTTCCCTGATTTCCTTTTGTTTGTTGACCTATTTCTGGTTTTAAGTTGGCTGTGACTCAATGTGTTGCTGGTAGAGAGGAACTATCATCTTCCTGCTCTGCACTATGTCTTACTAAAAGAAACACACACCACAGTATACAAATAATACAATACATAATTTCCTGCTGGAGAGAGGAAAAGAGAACAAAGAACCACAAATGACAGCTGCTAGTCACGTTGCTCAGTGCACTTCTGGAAGGCACCCAGCAAACACGGTGATGAGGGCTGTATAAGAACCTGAATAGAATGTATATAAACAGATGTTGAGCTCTGAGACACATAGAAACAATGAGATCCGTGTTCTGATTCAGGTGTTTGGTCTGGATTAATGCAAATTAGTAAATCACAATTTACTGAACTAAAAGAAAACATACTTTTAAATTGATGCCTTCAAGTGCCACAAGCCCCACATTTCTAATACCTGAAAACTGTTGTAATCCCATAGGAAATGTCATCTTGGGTCCAAAAAACTAGTAGCGCCTTCAAAATCTATTGCTGTGTCACTAAGAAATTTTAAAACAAAACAAACAAACAAACAAAAAAGCTTCTGCTTTGGTAGAACCTACAATATATGCTGATCTGTTACCCAGTGATAAGAGAAGAAACCCAAGAGGTGGCAAGTGGAAATGCTTTGTTAATTTCAAACTCCAAGGATACCGGAGCATTGTGATCCATGTCTGACAAATGGGTATGGATGAGATTGACAATACAATTTCTCTCACTGTCAATCTTCTACGAAGGTATTACAAATGAAAGAGAACAGGAAGATATTTCAATGCAATAATTTCTGGCCTGATAGTGCACTGAGAGAGAGAGAGAGAGAGAGAGATTTGGAGGTATAATGGCCAAATGTGCTAACCTTTTCTCTCTACAAATGGAAGGGGAGTTACCTCATAGTTAGAATAATGGGATCTGGGCAGTTGGACTTCTAGATTCTCTTCTCACCACTGACTCATTGCACAGCCAATAAAATTGATACAATATACTTACATTCAGGTGCTGTGAAGCTTATCGGTGTTTCAGAAGTGCTTTGAGACTGTTGGAGGAGATGTGCTATAGAAGGGACAGTTTAATTTTTCAAATTCTGGCTTAGATCACAGGTCAGTCAAGTTTGGAGTTATCATCTTTAGTCTGAGATGGCATCACCATATGATACATCCTCATTTGATAGTCCCTGCCCCAGAGGGGACTAATGTAGCATGGGACGTTTCAACACATTGGTTCAGAAATTGTAGAGGTGCTGCAAGCCATGTGTACAAGAGATCCATATATTGCCAGCTGGCGTTATGCCTGGCTCTAGCTATTGCTCTCTGCCCTTCCTTTTATCTCCGTATGTGCAGTATCGTTTCGATCAGAAACTCTCATGCAGGAAAATGACCTCTTAATAGACCGAGTGTTGTCTGAAACTTCAGCTTGTCCAGAGTGACCTAACACAGAAGGTGCTTAAGTGAGCGGTCTGTGCTGCAGTACAAAGAGCAGGGCTGATGCATGGAGATTTGAGAGCTCTTCTGCTGCACAGCAAATCATTAAAGTAACCTCAATGGTAGGAAGAAGGATTTTTTTTACAAAATTCAAAACTATCATAGATATGCACCGACATAAAGAGCCGGGGGCAGACTGTCCCCTCCATTCCATTGAAAGGAGGATCAGTCTGATGGAACAAGATGAGGAGATACAGGAGGGAGGATGCCACATCTGAAGCCTTGTTCTTCCCTCCCCTTGACCTCATGGAAGCAACTTTCTGGAGGCACCATGAGGAACAGTCTCTGCAGGTTGGGAGAGGGAAGGCCACTATCCATGTTATTGTTCTTGAGGAAACCTGTAGGGAATCAGTGAGTACGATCCTGCTGGCCAATTAATGAAGGAAGAGAGAGAGAGAGAGAGAGAGAGAGTACATAATCTCTGCCATTTTGGAGACACTTTAGATATGTGCAATAGGTAGCTAGAGAATCAACCAGTTTCCCAAGCACAGATGACCCTACGCATTTCCAAATGTAAAGATGTTTCCTCTCTCTCCCCACCCCCATTATCACTGGGTTAATATTGTTGTAAATAGTTCTTTGTCTTTCCAAAGGTGAATAGCTTCTTTCTAGAACATACAAGCCAAAGAACCTGATGTCATGATCCAGCAAATAAATATAAAACCCCTATCACACTGCATGGTGAAATGCAGTAGAAAATGGTGCAACAAAAGACAAATAGGGGCCTATGATCTCTTTAACTGTCGTAAAGTCAACATCTCTTTTTCCTCTTTCATTCAAACAACGAAGGCACTGGTATGGTCTGAGGGATACAGCACAGGACTTAAAGGAGCTGGGTTCTGTTCCCAACTCTATCACTCGTTTATTATAACTCCTTGGGCAAGTCATTGAATCTCTCTGTACATCAATTCCCTGATCTGTAAAATAGGGAGAATAATATGTGCCAGTATTTGATAACCTGGGATGAAAAGATTTATGGAAATACCAAGTATCACTGGGAAGTCGCACAAGCAGAAGCTAAGGTAAACCCATACATGAAAATAGAAATAGCAGTAGTGTGGTCTGTTACACACAATTGAGGATGTGACAAATCCTGGATTTGGACTGGATGGATGCACAAATCCACACTGATAGTGGAGGTTTTTTTGAATTGCTCCCATAATGTTCTGAAACGAACACAGGTAACAGATAGCCAGGGGTGGCTCTGTTCACTCTGCTGAGCCCTGGGATTAGATAGTCAGTCATCAAAAGCACTGAGGCTTTGGCTGGGGGAACCTCTATTTTGACTTTGTTTGGAAGAAAATGATTGTTAAGAAATACAACGAAGCATGGGATATTTCCTCTGTATGTGACTCTAACCCAGCAAAAGCCAGGCAACTGGATGGTTCCGGTCATGGAAAGTAGAAATGGCTATGGAGCTGTCCATTTCTTGACCACCACGTCAAAGCCAGTGCAGGTTGATAGTGTCCCATATGAAATCAGTTTGATTTTCTAAGCCCAGTTTCTAGTGCACAGATGTCCCTAGCGCAGCTGGCAGAACTGGCACTCTTGTTGGCAGTTTCAGCAGAGAAGGATTTAAGGGACCTGGTGACTGAACTACTCTCTAGCCCCAGGGATAGTGGCACCAGGTCAGGATCAATGTCCAGTATCTGGAGGGCGGGAGAGAAGTGTGTACCTGCTCTGGGGATAAATTACTCCAGTCTCTGGAATCTCTCACCAGCAATGCCCACACTCAATAACGGCAGTGAAAACAACGAGGAGTCCTTGTGGCACCTTAGAGACTAACAAATGTATTTGGGCATAAGCTTTCGTGGGCTAAAACCCACTTCATCAGATGCATGGAGAGAAAAATACAGTAGGCAGAATATATATTATAGCACATGAAAAGATGGGAGTTGCCTTACCAAGTGGGGGATCAGGTGGACAAGCCCTTGATGGTGTGGCTGATGTGGTTAGGTCCTCAGCCACACCATCAGGGGCTCATTCACCTGCACATCTACCAAGGTGATATATGCCATCATGTGCCAGCAATGCCCCGCTGCCAGGTACATTGGCCAAACCGCACAGTCTCTACACAAAAGAATAAATGGACACAAATCAGGCATCAAGAATTGTAACGTTCAAAAACCAGTAGGAGAACAATTCAACCTCCCTGGACACTCAATAACAGACTTAAAAGTGGCAATTCTTCAACAAAAAAACTTCAAAAACAGACTCCAACAAGAAACTGCAGAACTAGAATTAATTTTCAAACTGGACACCATCAAATTAGGCCTGAATAAAGACTGGGAGTGGATGGGTCACTACAAAAAGTAATTTTCCCTCTGCTGATACTCACACCTTCTTGTCAACTGTTGGAAATGGGCGACGTCCACCTTGATTGCATTGACCTCGTTAGCACTACAAAAGTAATTTTCTCTCCCTTGACATTCACCCCTTCTTGTCAACTGTTGAGAATAGGCCACTTGCACCTTAATTGAATTGGCCTTGTTAGCACTGACCCCCCACTTGGTAAGGCAACTCCTTTCATGTGCTATAATATATATTTGGCTTACTGTATTTTTCACTCCATGCATCTGATCAAGTGGGTTTTAGCCCACAAAAGGTTATGCCCAAATAAATGTGTTAGTCTCTAGGGTGCCACAAGGACTCCTCTTTGTTTTTTGCTGATACAGACTAACACGGTTACCACTCTGAAATGAATAACAGTAGTGATATTTTAAAGTTGCTCCCACATGTTCAATGACCACCACACTTCTTATTTTTAAGGGATTGTTTTATTTAAATATAAGAAAGTTTGAAAAAAGAGTTTGTTTTTAGGTTACAACTTTCAATAGAAATAACCATACTGAGTGGATTATTTTTTTGTGTCTGCAGTTTTTTGTGCTCTGCCATGGGTTTCTCCAGCTGTCCCAGCTCCTGCTATCTGGCTATCTGAAAAGCTCAATTTCAACAATTGAGAAGCGGTTTGGCTTATCCAGTCAGACATCCGGATTGCTCGCTTCCTTCAATGAGGTAACCTCTACTGTATTTAAAATTCTCTCTTTTGATCTCCCACCCACACAACTCTCCTGTACTCTTGTCTGTCCTAAGGAGGTCATTTACAAAGTGTTTCAGAGGCTTTTTAATCTCTGTCTCCTACTGCAGGTTGGGAACACATTGCTGATAGTCTTCGTAAGTTACTTTGGAAGCAGAGTGAACAGGCCCCGTTTCATTGGCTGCGGCGCTATTCTTGTATCCATAGCTGGGTTTCTCATGTCTCTTCCTCACTTTATAACCGGGCTCTACGAATATGACCAGTCCATTGCCAGTAGGTACTCTAAATGTATATCCCTTTTGGGAACAGGTAACGGGGGAAATCTTTTCTTGAGCTTTCACTAACTGCAAAGCATAAAAATGTGGAATATGACACCAAAGAAGCAGATATTGAACTTTTGTTTTCAGAAATTAAAATGTACTGGCCCCAAGAGGTAAACATTGACCAAGGTGAAGCCAAGAGAGGAATAACAAGAAAACAGCTCCTAAGCTGGAGTCAGAACAAATGAAAATGAGATCTAAAGCATTTACATTCTTAGATATGCTGCTGCTTCCACTTCCTGCTTCCCCTTTTGTTATGATTATTTAGGGCACCAAATGTACCCTAGGTCCCTACCCCAAAGAGATTACAATCAAGGGTCTAATCCTGAAAATCATTACTCACACAAGTTGTCCTTACACAAGTAGTCCCACTGAGTTCAGCCCAAATCAAGGAGAATACATATGTGAGCAAAGGTTTGCAGGATGGGGCTTTAAACTGTAGGTGAAGGAAGAGGATTGGATACAGCCAACAGCAGTGGTAGAGCAGTGACCATAGGCACAAGTGCCCGGATTTTAAATCTTTCTTACTTTATTTGTGATTTCATTGATGCTTCCTTGGGGGGAGGACTAGTGTTTGCGGGCCTGATTGAAGAAGTAACTTTTAGGAAGGGGCGTGAAGGAGGAGATGGTAGGATATGGAGGACCAGGTCAGGGATGGGATTTACAGGCATAGGAGGCTTCATGGAAGAAGTGAGAAGATGAGAATGGAAGGAGAATACGCTGGTGGAGGTTAGTCATCCTGCTCCTTGACCTCAAGGTCATAATCCCCAATCCCAGTAATAATAGAAATCCTACTATCAGACTACAAAATCCTTTAGAAACTTCTCTACGAGGCCTTTTCCCTGTTTCCTTGGGTCACTACACCAGTACAGACCAGCCAGAACACAGCTGGGGTCACAGACTAGGTCTGCATTGTACTTTCCCATTAATATTTCCTCAGTTACAGCCACCAAAGGAGGATTTACGAAGTGACTAATTCACAGCTTTAGCCAGGGAACAAGGGCTAACGAAAGTATGGAAACAAGTTCAACCTACACTTCATGATAGGCCCTTGGACAGGGCAGCCGTTCCCTGGGTCAGATGACTGATCTGTCAAACACAGAGGAAAAATCCTGAAATCAGTGTTGTTTTGGGGACTCAACAAAAATTCCACAACTTTCAAAGGCGGCTGTTATGCTACACTTTTCAATATTCCTTAATTATGTAGATAATTACCTTCGGGATAAATCTGTTATCTATTATTTCACAATTATTTATGATACCCAATTTTTTTTTCTCTCACATCTCCATCTCCATTACACTGGTATCAATCCAGAGTAACTCCACCAAAGTCAGTGTAGACGAGAGCAGACTGCCTCTTTAGTTGGACTTGATTTTTATCCTTTTCGCATCCATCTACATTTTTAAGTGTGACCGTTATTGTACTTATCTACTGAGTAACCTTTGTTTAGTGCCATTGCTCTTTTATCATAATTATCTTTCACAGCTCAACAAATACATTTTTATTTGGTTTCTGATTGTCTTGCACAGTGTCCCCAATGTGGATGTTAAATTAAGGCCTCATGTTTATTTGATGTATATCTAGATGTATTTGCCATTGTTGTTAGGTAGGTTATTATTGACTTGATAAAGAGATGTTTAAAAAGAAACAAATATTGTACCAAATTCTTCCCTGTGTAACACTTGTGAAATTTCATTGGTCCACTGAGGCAGAAGTGGGTAACTTAAAGTAGAATTTAGCCCATCATTTGTTTAATTTGTAAACCATACATGGCAATAGAAATCACTAAGAGCCAGATTTTCCCTGGCCCCAGCAGCTAGCACGGGGTTGAGGAAAAGCCAACAGTCAAGGACTATCTCAGCTCCTGCCTTTGGAGAAGTGTAGGGACTGCATGCTCTGTGTTGTATGCCAGGTGGCAGGGTGAAAGCGCTGTGCGGTGGAGCTGGGCTGGGGCACCAAGAAAGCAAGCTGCATGCCAGACCGCAATCACTGCTTGTTCTCTGAAGAGCATGGGGAGGAATTAATCCTCTGGAGGCACAGTCAGTGACTGGGATCCCCATGGGGCTGTGTGACTCCACAGTCGGGGCTGTAGCTAAGTGCCACAACCTAACCCTCAGAGAGACAAACAGCAGCTCTGTATCTGACGCCATTTTACAGAGGATGTTTCATGTCTAAGGTTAGGTGTCCACCAACTTCGGCTTTGAGCACTTAGGGGTGTTGCATTTGCCTCCACAGGTGTGTTCAGCAATTCTACTGATCTCTGCCAACCTGCTATATCCACCAGAAACCTCAGTGACACAGACTGCACCCCACATGCCGTGAAAGAAAACCGCGAGGTTCTGCTGATCCTGTTTATTGGCCAGGCTTTGCTAGGGATTGGAGGGGTCCCCATCCAGCCCTTTGGGATCTCTTACATTGATGATTTTGCCAGTGAGAGAAACTCACCTCTCTATTTAGGTAAGACTAGAATTGAGTCCCACCATGGTAAGAAAGGAAAGCAGCTCTTATGCTGGGCTGGAGGGACCAGTTCCATGACAGGGTGTGACTGCTCTAGACCCTTAGACTACAAGAAATTTCAAGTGTTTTTACTTTTGGCTGCTCCAGAGTTTAATTCCTATAAATGCCATAAACTCCTGAAACATATTTCACAAGGATTCAGTGTAACAAAGAATTGATTCTCATGTATGTTCATGCTTTTCATCAGTAGCTGTCATAAGAGGGTTTCCATGTAAAAGCTGAAGTAGATACATTGAGGTAGCAAAAAAACATTTCAAAGAGAATGGCACAGTTTTTAATCTGAACAGTGCCAGTATATATCTTGAGTACATTTTTGAATGTAATGGAGGTTTTACACAAGGAGTAACTGAAGTCAGAGTTTGGCCCCTGATGTACTGCAGAAGTCACAAGGGGTTCAGAGAAGAGTGGCAAGAATGATTGAGGGCATAGAAAAACTCTCCTATGGAGAGAGATTGAAAAGATTGGGATTGTTTACCTAGAAAGGAGAAATGGTAAAAGAATATAAAATAATTTATGGTATAGAAGAGGTAGATAAAGGATTTTGCGGTTTTTTTGTTTTTTTTTTTTTGCTTAAAACAACAGCAAGGGTATATTCAATTAAATCAAAAGGTGGGAAATTCAAAACTGATAAAAGGAAATACTTTTGCACATGACATGTAATTAGACTGTGGAACTCATTGCCACGGGAAGCCCACGAGGCCAAGACCTTAGCAAGATGGAAAGACAGATGGAACATTTATATGGATAACAAGAATAGTCAGAGGTATAATTAATGGTAACAACATTTTTGGAAGGAATATTAGAACTCATGCTTCAGGGTTTAAGCCAATCTCTAATTCTTAGATACCAGGATGAGACCTAATATGGGGGTAAATTAACCCACACCTGTTACTACAGGGTTCTTACACCTTTCTCTGGTGCTGGTCCCAGTCAGAGACAGGATACTGGGCTGGATGGACTTTGGGTCTGACCTCATTTGGCAGGTCCTATTTTCCTGTGGTTTTGCATCTCATGTCCCCTGCATGCACTCCTCTCAAAGACAGCATTTTCCACTCAGCAGAAAGGTTCTGTTTCTTTTTGCAGGAATCCTGTTTGCTCTGACTATCATCGGACCTGGCGTGGCATTCATGTTAGGATCTGCCATTTTGTGCTTTTATGTGGATATTGACAAAGTTCCCCCAGGTGAGTTCATGTAGGTTCTGAGGGCCATTATCCATTTGTAATGCAGTGCGTGGGAGGGAGAACTTTCCTGTTACCATAGGCAATGTTATTTTGGATCTGCGAGCTAGCATCATGATGCCAAAGAAGTTTAAAAGATCTGAAGTGTACAGCGACGCTGCTGTTCATCTGCCATCAAGTGAAGCAAAGCCTGGCTTCCTTTAACTCTGCTGACACACTTGTATATGCCTGAGTGCATTAATAGAGCTTCCTGTAATCATTCTGCTAGCGGCTTGCATGATTCCGGGGGTGGTAAACCAAGTACAGTAAATTCGGTGATGGAACTCTCCGAGTAATCAGATATGGCAAGTGGGTGTTTCCCTTCTAACTCAGAGTCACACACAAATGCCAGAGGGTTAGATCAAGCATGACTGCTTCAGAAACTTCATGCTTTCCTCATGCTTTCTTCTTCCTCAATCATGAGGATCACTCACACCGGTGCTGCAGCTCAGTTCCAATATTGCCAGCACAAGGAGAGTGAAGCCTATTTATCTGTCCTTACCGTGCTCACCTATGTATTAGCTGGGTGCCCACAAGGATTACACCTTATTCATTACCCTTCTCTCGACTGCTTCTGCGTAGCCAGTGGTGCATGGGAGCTGCACAGGTATGCGCGTTCCACCCACCACCAGCTCTCAGGGTGGGTGTGTAGGAGGAGAGTGAAAACGAAAGGGGAGGAAAGAAACACAGAAAAGGAGTGGAGGAGAGAAAGAAAAGAGACATGGAATGTGCAGAAAGACAGGGTAACTGAGGAGGGGGGAGAGGCAGGGGGGAAAGGAGACCAAAAACAAGGAGAAGAGACAAAGATCAGGGAGAGAAAGGGGCAGTGATTGCCCTTAAAGTCCTTGAAGCCTTTCCAGTTTCATTTGTCCTGCACTATGTGAGGAGAGCATTTGTGGGATTCGCTGGGCATAGGAAAGATCTCTAACACTCCGGTAATGTCAGCCTGTCAGCAAAGGCAAAACTAGAGACTACCACAGAAGGTAGGGAGGGGCAATGAAGCTGCACCCTGACTGTGTTTGACAGTCAGCACAGAGTTGTAACAGGGATGAGCACTGGGGAAAAGCCTAAGAACAAAATTGATGCTGCTGTCTCAAGAAGAGCAGGCTCAGGCACCAGGGAGGGCAGCAGCCCTGGGGAGGGGCTGAACAACTGGTTGTCAATCTAAAAAGGATGGCAGGATGGGCAGGGATGGTGTTCCTAGCCTCCGTTTGCCAGAAGCAGGGAACGGGCGACAGGGAATTGATCACATGATGATTCATTTTTTTAATCGCGATTAATTTTTTTGAGTTGATTGCGTGAAGTAACTGTGATTAATCGATAGCCCTAGTTGGAAATAAACATACTTAGTCCATTCAAAACAGTTTTTTAGCATAAGTATTTAACATATATTTTAAGGGACCATTCAAGATGAAGTGGCCCAGTAGCACCTGATTGTCAATAACAGATTTCTTGGTGTGCTTGGGGTCTCTACTGGATCTGTGAAGGGAAGTGTGGTGATCCATGGGTTTCTTATGTGTTAACTACTTATGCTAAACAATCTGTTCCACCTTGTATTTACCTGTGACACTCTGAGTACATTTCCCAGACCTGAAGAAGATCTCCGCGTAGCTTGAAAGTTTGTCCCTCTCACCAACAGACGTTGGTCCAATCAAACATATTACCTCACCCAGATCGTCTTTTCGATTTATATAACAGCTTTTGCTCCGATGGACCCTCAAACTCTGCACAATCCACAGATACCTAATATCACAGAAGCAACTATCTCTGGCATGAAGGTAGCAGCCAACCGACATGCAGCAGGCTACTCACCGTGGGGCGAAGGGAAATCTGGGTCAGGGACACTGGACAAACTCTTATTCTTAAGAAAACTGCCCTGGGATTGTGAATGTCAGTGCAGAGCAAACAAAGCCCCAGTTTTAAAGTCTGCAGCAAAAGGTCCTGAAGCAGTAAGTGGCTTGGTACTCGACTTACCTGCCTCACAATGTTGAAGGGATGGACTGACCCGGGCAGGATCTGTGGTCCCAGGGGCTCTGCAAACCTGATGCTTAGATCTTCTAAGGGCTGGTCCACACTAACCCCCCACTTCGAACTAAGATACGCAACTTCAGCTACGTGAATAACGTAGCTGAAGTCGAAGTACCTTAGTTCGAACTTACCGCGGGTCCAGACGCGGCAGGCAGGCTCCCCCGTCGACTGCGCGTACTCCTGTCGCAGAGCAGGAGTACCGGCGTCGATGGCGAGCACTTCCGGGATCGATCCCAGAAGATCGATTGCTTACCGCCGGACCCGGAGGTAAGTATAGACGTACCCTAAGTCATCCCTTTAGACCAGTGGTTCCCAAAGTGGGGTTCGCGAACCCCTGGGGGTTCGCAGAACGTTACAGGGGGTTCGCCAGAAAAAATTCAGTAATGGCGGCCAGAGGACCCCGGCATTGGAGGCAGCAGGTGGGACCTGGTTGCAGGGCAAACAACCAGAGCCCCAGGGAGAGCAGGGCCGTGCAGTTGGGGCTGGCAGCCCAAGCCCTGCCCCCGTCAGCGGGGGAGCCGGCAGCCCCGAGCCCCAGCGCTCCGGCGGGGCTGGCAGCCCCGAGCCCCTTGAGATCGGGGCCGGGCAGTTGGGGCCGGCAGCCCGAGCCCTGCCCCCGTCAGCGGGGGAGCCGGCAGCCCTGAGCCCCAGCACTCCGGCAGGGCTGGCAGCCCCGAGCCCCAGGGAGAGCAGGGCCGGGAAGTTGGGGCCGGCAGCCCGAGCCCTGCCCCTGTCAGCG
>NW_020664595.1:404438-421747 GCF_002925995.2 Terrapene triunguis | reverse complement strand
GAGCCCTGCCCCTGTCAGCGCGGGAGCCGGCAGCCCCGAGCCCCAGCGGTCAGTGGGACCTGCAGCACAAGCTCAGTGGAGCTCAGTTGACCGGGGCGGTCAATGGGGTCCAGCAGCAGGAGCCCCAGGGAGTGTGGATCCAGCAGCCCAGGCCCTGGTGCGGGGCCAGTAGCCTGAGCCCTGTGGTGGGCAGGTTGGCAGCTGAGACCCCCAGACCTGCAGGTGGCAGCTCGGACTGCTGTCTTTGTCAGACAGGGGAAGTTGGCATGGAGGGCAGAGTTAGCAGGAGCAATGCTGTACGTGGGGGGTGGTCCAAGCTAATTTGTCCCTCGCAGGACACCCTCCTAGGGAGAAACCTCGTGGCGGAAGAAAAGCTGTTTGGGAGCCAAACCAGCCGGAAGCACATTGTAGCCAGTGTAGCAGTGTTAAGGTGCCTCTGTAATTGTCATTCTCTCTGGAGTGCTGTTTTGCTTCAGTGAGACTTGAGTGAATCTTCTCATTTTCTAGTTTATTGGTTGTTAGCAGTCTCTCTGTGTTGTTTTTATTGGAACTTTTGTACACAAGTTCAATGGATAAGTGCTGAAAAAGGAAAATGTAAAGACGCAAGAATCAGCTAGTGTTTCCTCAAGTCCACACTGTGGAAAATCTACATCTAATGATCATGATGGTCCTGGAAAGTCACTTACAAAGAAAAGAAAATATGATGATGATTATATAAAATATGGCTTTACATGCATTGGTGATCAAGAATGTCCAAAACCACTGTGTGTGATTTGTGGTGATGTTCTAGCAAACAGCAGCCTCAAACCTTCTCTACTTCGGCGCCATTTAGAAACTAGGCATCCTGCACAACTCGACAAGCCTGTTGATTTTTTCAAGCGAAAATTAGCTGAGAGGAAAAGTGACATTACCAGTTTTATATCCAAAGCAAGTACTGATAATGAAAATGCACTTGAAGCATCATACCGCGTGAGCTACCGAGTAGCTAAAGCATCAGAAGCCCATACCATAGCAGAGAGCTTGATTGGTCCATGTATAAAAGACGTAGTTCATTGCATGCTCGGAGAAAAGGCTGCAAAAAGGATTGACATGGTACCTTTGTCCAATAATACGTTGTCACGAAGAATTAATGACATGTCAAATAATGTAGAGACCACAATTGTACAGAGAGTGAAAAATAGTCCATATTATGCTATACAGTTGGATGAATCAACTGATGTAGCTAATCTAGCTATTTTGCTACTGTTTGTACGTTATGTGAATGAAGGTCTGGTTGAAGAAGACTTGTTGTTTTGCCGACCACTGGAAGAACGTACAACTGGAGAAGATATCTTCAATCTGACTAATGCATATTTTCAAGAAAAGGAAATAGAATGGTCCCGTTGCCTAGGCATTTGCACTGATGGGGCCACATCAATGACGGGGAAGTATACTGGATTTGTAGCTCGAGCAAAAAAGGTTGCATCAAAAGTCTCTTGGACTCATTGCAGCATCCATAGACAAGCCCTCGCAACAAAACGCATGCCTGAGGGACTGAAGGAAGTGCTGGACAATGCAGTGAAAATGGTGAATTTCATAAAATCACGGCCAACAAATTCCAGAATATTTCACGTACTTTGTGAAGAAATGGGTAGTATACACGATTGTCTGTTGACCCACACTGAAGTTAGATGGCTCTCACGGGGCAAAATCCTGGTGCGCTTGTTTGAGCTTAGAACGGAAATCCTAGTTTTTTTCAACAGCCACCCTTTCCACTTTGCCAGCTGTATGGAAAATAATGTCTGGCTCCAGAGCCTAGCTTATTTAGCAGATATTTTCTCAAGAATTAATGACCTAAATTTATCTCTTCAAGGTCTCAATATAACAGTTTTCAATGTGCAAGACCGAGTTGAATCCATGATAAAGAAGTTGCAGTTCTGGGAAAGTTGTTTGGAAAACAATCAAACTGAGTGTTTCAGTAATCTTCATGACTTCCTGGCAGAACATAAACTTCAGTTGGATCAGTGCACTAAAACCAATATAACTGCACACCTAAAAGGACTTTGCACAACATTCAGGGATTACTTTCCAGCTATATCAGGCGATAATGACTGGATTCGCAACCCTTTTGATGATATACACTTTCTCAACACAGATATTGAACACTGAGGAAAACGAGAAATTGATTGAGATCTCCTGTGATTACGAACTGAGAAGGAGTTTCAGAAATCTGTCATTGATCAACTTTTGGCTGAGTTTAAGAAACGAGTATCCCCTTCTGGCAGAAAAAGCTGCTGCAGTTTTGTTACCATTTTCAACAACATACTTATGCGAGAAAGCGTTTTCCTCGTATGCACATCTGAAAACGAAATACAGAAACAGACTTGATGCCGAACCAGACCTGAGACTTTATCTTTCTCCAAAGGTTCCGGACTTCAAAGAGCTATGCAGAGCAAAGCAAGCGCATCCATCACACTGAGGAAATTTAAATTTAAAATCCTGGAAATATTCATTTTTAGAAGGGGGTTCACGAGATTTCACAATTTAGAGAAAGGGGTTCGCGGGCTGTTAAAGTTTGGGAACCACTGCCTTAGACTAAAGCTAAGTGAGGAATATGTCTGAGTAACTGGAGTTAGAGCTCCCTCTACGTATGCTGTCTTCAGATAGGAATGTAATTGGCTATTGGGTGGGAGGGAAAGGGGGAAGCTCAGAAAGTGGTGGCAGTGGTAGGTAGTCATGCAGAAATACGGCTAACCCAATCTCATGATTCTTGGCTAAACCTTGTCCATGTGGGATTCCGGAAGGAATTTTAACCTCCACATACGGCACTGCACAACTGGCTATGTGCATTGTGGGAGTAGGAGGTTATTACATCACAGTTGTGTAAGAGATGCTGTTCACTTATCCTTTAGGACTAGTTTCCTAGAACTAGGCTTAAAATTAATTTCTAACCACAGGAATTCCATGATCTGTAGAAATATTTCCTGGTTTAAACTCATCATATTGAGAAATTGCATCCTGACTTCTGAAGATCATGTTTTATTTAGGCCAAGTACCCTTCCCACAGTGTATGTAATCTTTGGCAGGGTGCTGCTCTTACTTCATGGGAAAGGGAAAAAAAACATTCCAGATGTTCTGTCTGGTCATGCAACCAGGGGGACAATGGTCATTCGAACTAGAGGAAAAAGCAGAAGGGGGAGGAAGAGATCGAAGTTACCAAAGGATTTTGTAAAATTGGTCAATTTGGCCTGTATGTTGGAGATGCCTTAAAAGGGAGTGTTGTATAGGGTGACCAGATGTCCCAATTTTATAGTGACAGTCCTGATTTTTGGGTCCTTTTCTTATATAGGCTCCTATTACCCCCGACTCCGTCTCGATTTTTCACATTTGCTGTCTGGTCACCCTAGTGTTGTCTAACTGTTTAGACTAGCAGAATGGGAGTCTGGTTTCCTGGGTCCTACTCCTGGCTTGACCACTGAGAGTAGCCAAGTTATTAAAGCCAAAATATTCAAACTTGGGTGCCTAAAATCAGATGCTTAAATTAACATTTATTATTTAGTGGATTTCTAGCTGCCTTTAATGCTATTTAGCAGGTGGAAGCAAGGAAGAGATTCAGTATTATGTGATCGGTCAGCTCTCCATGGGCCACCCGCAAATGTTCTGCAGACCTCCAGGGATCCACAGCTCCCAGCGTGGGAGCCACTGCTCTGGAGCACTGAGCAAAATTCATTTGTTAGGGACAGATGGACACATCCAATAGAACCTATTTCCTGCAGTCAGAGGGGTAGAGTTGGAGACAGTGGTGGCCCTCACTTCTTCCCGTCATCTGTGTTTCTATTTTGTGTTTATTTGCTTGTATTTCAGAGGAAATTCAGCTCACTAACAAAGATCCTCGATGGGTTGGAGCCTGGTGGCTCGGCTTCCTGGTCGCAGCCACTCTCGTGGCTTTATCTGCCATCCCTTATTTCTTCTTCCCAAAAGAAATGCCTAAAGAGGTAAGAACAGGAATGGAGACAGGCAAGGTCAGCTGCACAAATCGTTCAGCTGGTTTAAACAATTAAGTTCTCTTAGCTCCCATGGCAGGTGGGTTCACTCTAGATTGGGGTGTGAGGGGATGATGGTCTCAGTGAGAATTTCTTGAGGCTGGTTGGGCAATGGAGTGATGCTGAAGTGGGATAAGGTATCGAATATCAATATGCTGTGAGGAGATGTTATAAATGTGCTGTTGTACACATGCCACCTCTCTCCCCTCTCTGCTTCCCTTGTGGGCCACGTGCCTTCTAGAGATGACTGTGAGCTGTGAAGTTTGTATCCAGATTCAAACTTCTCGAAAGTAAAAAGGGCTTCTGACGGATGTTCTGATTTGAACTCTTCTCTAGTGTCTGCAGCCCTTACTAGCTCAGATCTGATAACCAAGCAGAGTCCAGCCTGGTCAGTACTTTGGTAAAAGACTACCAAGAAAAACCCAGAGTGCTGCTGACAGTTTAGTAGGTGGCACTCTTCCCTCTCCAGAGGTTCAAAAAACAATGGTATTGAATCCTTATTCTATTCTATTCTATTCTATTCTATTCTATTCTGTATAGGTTCTTATACCATGCTCATCCCTGTAGTATCTGAGTGCCTTCCAGTAGTGTGTTAAGCAACATGACTACACATCTGTCCCTGACCATGTGACCCATGGTACTTTTCACAAATACTTCCCCAAATTCTACTGTGGATTAGTATATTTTGCTACATAACACGACGCATTTTGTTTCAACTGGTGAAGTGATTTTTCATTTCCTGTTGAAGGGGCTAATCCTGCAACCTTTACTCATTTAAGTAGCCCCTTTGAAGTCCATGGGAATACTTCCATGAGCAACCATTGCTCTATCTCACAAGTGACTGCACATCAGTGGTGGGCATATTATACTTATGCTCATAATACGTAGTCGGAATGGCACTGTGGGACCCTTCTAACTAAAGGGATGTGGTCTAAATGTAAGATATTATACTCATGGTGTTTGGAAATGCCTTTCACGGGCACTTCTGCTGATGAGTCAGCTTCTCAGTTGTACAGTTCTTTCCCCAAGATCTTTCTCCTCAACCATCCTCAACCAGGCTGAGACTGGTACAGTAGTGTCCCTCTTGTTCCCACCATGTTACTCCCTTTAAACCTTTGACTTTCCTTTGGGTTCAGGGACAAATCAGCAGCTGCATCAGAGGCCAGTCTCAGCTATCACCATTTATAAGTGAATTGCCTCCAATGTGCTAGCCCAGAGGAGTGAGAGATTTCAGATTACTCCCTTTTGCTGTTCCTCCTCTTTTTAATGCTCCCAAACCTAAATACATATAACCACTTGAGTGCTGTGCAACATAATGGCTTCATGGAACAATAGGCACTTTCCATGCTGCCCAGTGTTTCAGTAACACTGTCGGGGGTGGTATGGGCCAATGAATAGGGGGGCACTGGATTGAGAGTCAAGCAACTCTGGATCTATTCCAGCTCTGTGACCTTGGGCAAGTCACTTGGGCCATGTCTACACTAGCGAGCTCACAGTGGCACAGCTGTACCGATGCACCTGCACCACTGTAAAGTCGCAGTGTAGCCGCTCTATGCCGACAGGAGAGAGTTCCCCCATGGACATAGTAAAACCACCTCAACTAGCAGCAATAACTATGTCGGTGGGAGAAGCTCTCCCGCCGACATAGAATCATAGAAGAATCATAGAAGATTAGGGTTGAAAGAGACCTCAGGAGATCATCTAGTCCAACCCCCTGCTCAAAGCAGGACCAACCCCAACTAAATCATCCCAGCCAGGGCTTTGTCAAGCCGGGCCTTAAAAACCTCTAAGGAAGGAGATTCCACCACCTCCCTAGGTAACCCATTCCAGTGCTTTACCACCCTCCTAGTGAAATAGTTTTTCCTAATATCCAACTTAGACCTCCCCCACTGCAACTTGAGACCATTGCTCCTTGTTCTGACATAGCGCTGTGCACACTGCCACTTATGCCAGCGAAACGTATGTCGCTCATGGGTGTGTTTTTTTCACACCCCTGAGCGACATTAATTTTCCTAACATAGCTAATGATACCTCTCTGGCTTTGTAAAGCACTAGGAGATCTTTGCTCTGCATAGCTAAGTATTGCTATTGAAAGCATTGACATTCTGCTGCAATGGTGGTGTTTCAGAGGGATGTTGTGTTCCAACACTGCATAAGAAAAGAGGTTTGAAATGCTGGTTGTAGATCTCAGTGTATCTCCACATTTGGAGCCACATCCTACCCTTGGGTGTTCCTGTGCATCTACCACTGGCTCCCATTGACATAAGAGCAGTTTGTTTTTCTTATTATCAGGGTTTCTATCTTCCTCAAGAGCCCAAAGAACATGTCCATGCTCATACTGAAGAGCAAATAGGTTTACAAGCTTTGCAGGGACTTTGCTCTCTGCAGCTCCTAGTTTCTGGTAGATGATTTGCTGCAATAGCACAAAGAATGGTTTGAATTGTTCTTTCAGATGAGACATAAAACTGAGGCCCTGGTTGCTAAAGATCCCATGGCATGTTTTGTAAGAGAATTGGTGCTAATCTTGATATCCTGGTCATACTCCACTCTGGGTAATTACATTCTGCCTGCCTCCATTCCACCTTATTTTAAATTGTAATTTGTCTAAACATCCCTGCCTAAAAAGTGTTGTATATTGTTCCTGATAAGTAATGGCTCTCAACTTCCACCATGGCGGTGGCTGTATTTCAGTAGTGGAAGAATGATCCTTTTGTAGGACTTTGGTTGTCTAACATAAGAACCATATTGGGTCAGACCAAAGGTCCATCTAGCCCAGTATCCTGTCTGGCCACCTTAACAAAATGGGACTAAATCAGTTATAAAAGAAACCAGGTAATGTGCCCGAAATAGAGTAACACAAGAAGACACTGAAACATCCTCGGTCTATCCACAGTGCTGACACAGCACGGACAGAAACAGTACCTCACTGCCCCACTAATTCTGTGCTTCAATTCTGGGACCAGATTTGGACACTGGCCTTTTCAGGCCTTGTGCCAATTTTTGGTACCCAATGTCCTAATAAGCAGGAAGCCTATCTGTTACCCACACCAACAAGGGAGGAGATCTATAGCTAGGCAGATTGAAGGTTCTGCTGATTTTGGGGGCACTAGCACTGCCAGCAGCATTAGTTGCTTTCCAGCCAACTTTGCCTCATGTCCTCCACAGCCCTGGGAGCCAGATGATGATTGACCCTTGCCCAGAAGAGCTAAGGAGGGAAAGGGCTCCCTACACTTTCTCTCCCCTCTAGTAAACCCACAAGAAGTAGACATAATTTAGCCCAATATCTCCTCAGATGAAAAAGATCAATTGGCACATCTTATCTCTCTCCCTGGGGCCAAGGCAGGGTTGTTCTCTGTTGTCCATGTCCTAGGGTTTTCTCCAGCCTCAATTTAAATGACCCAAGTGATGGGATCTAAGTGATGGGAGACTATCCCACAGTCAAATCCATCTCATTTGTCTGATTCTCAGTCTACATTTTCCCTTCGCTGCTTTCATTCCGTCTTAGTTATACCCCATGGATCACCATAAATAACACTTTGTCTGAGACAGGGACCAGGTTTCCCAACACACTGCCATTCTATTCATAATAAATAATAGTGCATCCCACCGGTGTTTGTAGACAATCATTTACCTCCTGTAGTCATTCCTTAGTCAAGATAGATTTAGACCCTGATTCTACAAACCCGTAGACATGTGATTAATTTTACTCAATCCTATTGAAATGAATTGAACTACTCGTCTACTTAATGTTAAACATATTTGTAAGTGTTTGCAGGGTCGGGGTCATAGTTAGCTTTTTTAATCTTTCCTCAGAAATCAGTCCCTCCAGCCCTTGATCATCATCATCATCATCATCTTCTTCTTCTTTTGTTAATCTGTGAACTCCTCCAGTTTGTCAGTATCTTTCTAGTACAGAGGTGCCTGACAGCAATATTCTAGGTGCAGTCACAGCCAAGCTATCAGGATCTCATGCTGAGGAAGGAAAAAGGGGTTTTTGGCAGGAAGGAGGCATGTCAGATCAGGACTAGACCCTTCCAATAGCTCCAGCTTAGCTTCATCCCCCTCACTGACATAGCACCACCTATTGGCTCATTTGAAACGACAGAGATTGACACATGCCCAGCATATTTAACACTTAGGGATTAGCTAATGTCCCAAAGTCTGTCCCTGGTCTCCTTATCATTTTCCAATCCAGGTAATTACATTCTGCTTACTAAAACCTTCCCTGTAGTTTCACTTGGGCACCATATTCATCTTCCCTTCCAATGCTAAACTGTGATGTAGTGTTGTTGTTAAATCATTTCCACAGTGCCTGCAATTCATTGGTGAGTAAAGGGAATCCTATATAAGGTTTGAATGTAATGCAGGTTCCCTTTAGATACCAGCATTATATAAATGTAAGGAATTATCCTTATTCCTCATGGGTCATGTACAAGAAATGTCTTGCCTACAACCACCTATTGATTTAAATTTCATTCTCTGACATTTGAAATTATGTGAAACAATCCTGCTATAAAGTGGTACAACAAGTGGATGACACCTTCTCTTATATAAGAACGGCCAGACTGGGTCAGACCAATGGTCCCTCTAGCCCAGAATCCCCCAACCGCCAGGAGTTTTCAAAGATGATGGCCAATGGCTCCGCAATCACATCCGCCAACTCCTTTAGCACTCTCGGATGCAGCGCATCCGGCCCCATGGATTTGTGCTCATCCAGTTTTTCTAAATAGTCCCGAACCACTTCTTTCTCCACGGAGGGCTGGTCACCTCCTCCCCATACTGTGCTGCCCAGTCCTGCAGTCTGGGAGCTGACCTTGTTTGTGAAGACAGAGGCAAAAAAAGCATTGAGTACATTAGCTTTTTCCACATCCTCTGTCACTAGGTTGCTTCCCCCATTCAGTAAGGGGCCCACACTTTCCTTGACTTTCTTCTTGTTGCTAACATACCTGAAGAAACCCTTCTTGTTACTCTTAACATCTCTTGCTAGTTGCAACTCCAAGTGCGATTTGGCCTTCCTGATTTCACTCTTGCATGCCTGAGCAATATTTTTATACTCCTCCCTGGTCATTTGTCCAATCTTCCACTTCTTGTAAGCTTCTTTTTTGCGTTTAAGGTCAGCAAGGATTTCACTGTTAAGCCAAGCTGGTCGCCTGCCATATTTACTATACTTTCTACACATCGGGATGGTTTGTTCCTGCAACCGCAATAAGGATTCTTTAAAATACAGCCAGCTCTCCTGGACCCCTTTGCCCTTCATGTTATTCTCCCAGGGGATCCTGCCCATCAGTTCCTTGAGGAAGTCAAACTCTGCTTTTCTGACGTCTAGGGTCTGTATTCTGCTGCTCTCCTTTCTTCCTTTTGTCAGGATCCTGAACTTGAACATCTCATTGTCACTGCCTCCCAGGTTCCCATCCACTTTTGCTTCCCCTGGCAATTCTTCCTTGTTTGTGAGCAGCAGGTCAAGAAGAGCTCTGCCCCTAGTTGGTTCCTCCAGCACTTGCACCAGGAAATTGTCCCCTACACTTTCCAAAAACTTCCTGGATTGTCTGTGCACTGCTGTATTGCTCTCCCAGCAGATATCAGGGTGATTAAAGTCTCCCATGAGAACCAGGGCCTGAGATATAGCAACTTCTGTTAGTTGCCGGAAGAAAGCCTCGTCCACCTCATCCCCCTGGTCTGGTGGTCTATAGCAGACTCCGACCATGACATCACCCTTGTTGCTCACACTTCTCAACTTTATCCAGAGACTCTCAGGTTTTTCTGCAGTTTCATACCGGAGCTCTGAGCAGTCATACTCCTCTCTTACATACAACGCAACTCCCCCACCTTTTCTGCCCTGCCTGTCCTTCCTGAACAGTTTATATCCATCCATGACAGTACTCCAGTCATGTGAGTTATCCCACCAAGTCTCTGTTATTCCAATCACATCACAGTTGACTGTGCCAGGACTTCCAGTTCTCCCTGCTTGTTTCCCAGGCTTCTTGCATTTGTGTATAGGCACTTAAGATAACTCATTGATCGTCCCTCTTTCTCAGTATGAGACAGGAGTCCTCCCCTCTTGCGCTCTCCTGCTTGTGCTTCCTCCCAGGATCCCATTTCCCCATTTACCTCAGGGCTTTGGTCTCCTTCCCCTGGTGAACCTAGTTTAAAGCCCTCCTCACTAGGTTAGCCAGCCTGCTTGCGAGTTGTGACATTTCCTCTCTTGCCATGCAGCATTCCATCAGCAGTGCCCATCCCTTTGTATTGCTGGCATGTCACAGCCCCCGGCTCTGCATGCAGCGTTCCATCCGCCTCACATTTCCGGTGTGAAGTGCCCTGACTCCTCGTGGGGCATTTAATCTCTGTTACAATGTACAGGCCTGCATTAGAAACTTCACAGTCAGGCTCCCTGTCAGTGCCACAGTGGGGATAACATCAATAGAAGTAACACAAGTGACTGGGCACTCAATTGGTAGATTAGACGGAATATGTAGCAAAGCTCTGCAGTATGGGTTAAAGGAGAGAAACTTGCCCTAAAGCTTTAGAGCCTGATTTCTAGCGGCGCTTCCAGCTTCAGATGAGGTCAGGGGGAGCTACTATTAATTATTATGATTATTCCCATATATGGGTGTCTGATCAGGCCTTTTCCTGACTGCCAAGGTTAGCACAGGGCAATGTCTGGGCTGGTTATTTCATTTACTTTTTTACTTGAAGAAATCTGGATTTTCAACAATGACCCTGTGCTATACAACTGGTGGGTGAGCTGCTGAGCCCATATGGTGCCCCACTGACGTCTATGGGCTCTGCGCAGGTGCAGCAGTCTGCTCTCACGGGGCCAGGCTGGGGGGGGTCTAGCTGCTTGAACCCACAATGTGCTGAGAGCCTCCTAGCACGTGCTGAGCCCCCACAACTCCTACCAGCGTCAGTTAGAAGAGTTCAGGAGCAATGAGGACGCCGACAGGAGTCAAGGGTATTCAGCAAATCAGAGTCTGAGTAAATCACAACTTCACCTGGATGTTGCCTCGCCCATTCTGAGGGATCGTAACGGACTTCACCGAGTGCCGAATGGGGAGCCCTCTGGAAGAGACACGTGGCCCCTGTTCTGCACCAGCACCATTATATTGCAGTAGTGTTCAGGAAGTGAAGTGAAGATAACGTCTCTAATTTTTAGCTTGAGCCAGACTGGTTTATGGAACAAAGCCCCTTTAAGGCTCTTTGACAGTTATGCAGCCACTTATATTACCTATTTTTGGTACTTCCATTAAACATGAACAGCTTGAAGGAAAACACTGAGGCAGAATTCTGGAGAGGCTATTCTAAAACCACATCTAAATTGAGCTTGCCAGCATGGGGGAAGGGTTGACTTGTGATTAAAGTACATGACGATCAATCAGAAAAGTATTGTCACAGGCTTCCTATCAGACACGGGCAACTCACTCAACCTTTGTGCCTCAGTTTCCCCATATACAAAATGGGGGTAACCACACTGGCCTACCTCCTGGGTTGGGATGTTGTGAGGATTCTTTCATTAATGTTTGTAAGGCACTTGCAGAAGGTGTTAGAAATACGCTGTATTATTTGAGGAACCAAATTAACAGGGTGTGTTTGTGTCACTAATGTGTGAGCGGCCATGGCACAAGAAGGCAACAGGGATGGATTTGTCTCCGTGTTCAGATTTTCAGCACAAAGTTTTAAAAACAGAAGCAACCAATTGCTAAAAATAATTATCCAGTGTAATATAAATGAGTCCCCTGCAGGTTGGTTGTTTTAAGAAAGCACACACAAAAATAAAAAAAACTAAAGGGGACCAGCATTTGCTGGAGGAGGTATAATGAGCTGTTTGATGGGCGCTTGACCTGCTCATTAACTGAGGAAATTCATTCTGAATTGATTTTTTGTGGCCTGATGGATTTTTATCCCTTATTTATTTAATATTAAAATAGTACCTGTCACCATGTTTTTCACTAAGTCTCAAGGGCTACCTTCTGCACAGCAGGAGAGACCTCAGCAGGAGCTCCAGGTTAAGCAGAGAAAATCTCTCTCTTGCATTCTGGGGGTATTTATATGTTATTTTTTTCTAGTGCATCCAAAATAAAACTAGATTGGCAAAGCCTGTGGGTGCTCTCCCTGCAGATGAAATACCACCTAGATAGGGACACTATTTTTCTCACCAGAGCCCTATCCTGCTAGCAGACAACTTCCATCTGTTTCCTCTGTGGAAAGGAGATCTGCCTCTTTCTGAACCTAGCTGGACTCAGCTACACCTCATTAACTCAAGCATGCATAGGAAGTCTGGGGCTTCCCCCAGCTATTGTCAGCTCAGTGAGTCCCCCCCCAAAAGACAATCAGAAAACCTGGTCCCAACGCCTGCTGGGATTTGACCTCAAGTCCCCACATCACTGTTTGGCTCCGTGGGGTCTCTCTCTAGGGGCATAACTCCAAGCTGAGTGGACCGTGTCTGCAGGGTCTCAAGGAAGGTACCAAAGGGCCAGTATACCTACAATATCCCATTCGCGTAGTATCACAGAGTGGCACAGCATGAGCCTCTCAGTTAGCTCAAGCTAAAGGAAGGCCAGCCTGGTCGTGTCTCCCTAAGGCTTCCTGGTGGAACACCCTGATACTCCGGAAGTGGTGCTGGTGGTTCCATAGATGGCGATCTTCCTTCTGAGTAACTCATAGAACCATCGAATCGTAGAACCATAGGGTTTACAAGGAACCGCAAGGGTCATCTAGTCTGACATGGGACAGATTCAGGAATAAGTGTATCTGTAGAAAGCGGGGAAGGAGTTGGAATTTGCCTCTGAAGATGTCTGAGGAGCTGAACTCACAGTCCGGCTCATCAGATACCATCACCATCTGACATACCACCTATAGGTTGCTGGCTGGGAGGTGGCAGTGTGTCCGACTGGCAATGCTGTTTGTGAAAGGAAACACATCCTTCTGAGCAAGAGGACTTCGGAGGGAGGGGGGAAGAAATCATAGTGGATGGGGCTATAACGAAGAACCATTGATGGGAAGAACCAAGATGGACCCAACTGTGGTTTCTGTACAAGTCGATCTACAATCCATGCTATATATGCTCTGCAGAATGTTATTGAATAATGACTAGGGCAACAAAAGGAAGTTAACATTACATTTATAGACTTTGCAGCTGCTTTTGCCTCAAAGCATTGATCAGCACTGTGAATACTGCTATGCCAGTATGGGGTGCCTGAGGCCTTCGTTAATGTGCCTGGTGGAGGAACTGTACCATGGTACATTTAGTTGTATGAGGGTCAACAGTTGTATTACAGACTGGTTTTTGATAGAATCAGGATTGTGCTAGGAATACATTATTTAACATTCTAATAGATTGTCTGATGCCAAGGCTGATTGAGACCAAAGTAAGAAGTGTGAAATTTAAAGATATGTCTTTAGAAGAATTCGAGTATGCGGATTTTATTGTCTTACTTGGAGAGACTACTAACCAACTACAACCAGTGCTGGAAGATCTGTGAAAAACTGCAGAATCTATTGGACTTAAGATCAGTGGTGATAAAACTGAAGCCATGCACACCTTCTATAAAATGGAAATGAACAACCTGCCGATGCTGCATGTAGATGACAATGACATTGAATGGGTGACTGGTTTTATTATATATTGGGAGTCAGCTGGCAGCAGGAGGTTCTATAACCAAAGAAGTCACACAACGGATTGGTCTTGTGTCAATGGCATTTCACTGTCTTCAAAGACCTCAGGGCAGCGAGATGTCTGTGTGAGAACTAAGATACAAGTGTTCAACTTAGTAATGATGACAATCCTGTAATATGGAGAAGAAAAATGGCCACTAAAAACACCAGAGAAGAGGAAACGAAACAGTTTTCAGCTTCAAAAGTTGTGGTGTATTCTTAACATCTATTGGTTTGATTTTGTCACAAACAAGGAGATACTTAGATGAGCCCAGTAAGTTGCTGTCTTGCACTCGTTGGGAACAAGATGACTACAATAGTGGGGTCATGTCCAACGTGCACAGGAAGGTACGCTTCTACAGGTTTGTAGAGCTGAGGTTGAAGGAAGTTGACCAAGAGTCAAACCACATGAGGTTGGAAGATGCATTATTGAGGGATGTAAGAAGCCATTAATCCTCATATATTGACTCTTGTTGAAGGAAGAAGATTTGCAAGGGACTGTTCAAGATGGAAGTCCATTCACCACCACGCCTATATCATAGCCATGAGAATCTGCTGCTGCTACTGGGGTGCAGGGTTAGCATGCATAGATCCAGCTGCAGGATCAGGCCCTAAGTATGGCTTTAGGCATCCAAGTTTTAGACTGATAGACTTTAAGGTCAGAAGGCACCATCGTGATCATCTAGTTTGACCTCCTGCACACTGCAGGCCACAGAACCTCACCCACCCACTCCTGTAACAGACCCCTAACCTTGGCTGAGTTACTAACATCCTCAAATCATGATTTAAAGACTTCAACTTACAGAGAATTAACTATTTACACTAGTTTAAACCTGCAAGTGACCTGTGCGCCATGCTGCAGAGGATGGCAAAATAAATAAATAAATCCCAGGAGTCTCTGCCAGTCTGACCCGGGGGAAAATTCCTTCCCAACCCCAAATATGGTGATCAGTTAGACCATGAGCATGTGGGCTAAACCGGAAAACCAGGTAGATACCTGGGAAAGAATTCTCTGTAGTAACTCAGAGCCCTCCTCATCTAGTTTTGAAAAGTTTGGCCTTGGATTTGAAAATCTCTCCTTTCATGGACTGCCTCCCTGTAATGCCTTTAATCATTGTCATTGCCCTTCTCTGGCCCTTGTCTTTTACTGCAGTGAATACATTAACATGACAGTACATTACTGTACACACAGAGAAATATTAGACATTCATTGTACTTCCAGCCTTGGGAGGAATTTGTCAAAGGGATGATGAGAGGTACTGTTAGTTTCCTTGGGGGTTGAATTCTGCCCTGGGTTTAGGTACGCAGCTTCCCTTGACTCCAGCCCCACTCCCAGTCTCACCTGCTTCCATAGGTGCAATACAGCCCCTGGTGAATAAGCCCCATTTCCTATTGGTCACCTCTAAAGCTAATTTTCCTGGATTTCTATATTAATAGAAGCCTGGCACATACTTTACTGTACATAGATAATGGCCCAATTTGTTATTTATGAGGTGCTATTCATTACAGTTTGACAGATGAAAGCGGGGAAGGAAAATCCAGTTATTATACCTTTACTGAAAACCTCTGATTAACCTCTCTGAGCACATGGTGGCCTGCAGCTATGGCATCTGAGCTTGTGATCTTCTGAGCTCTTTTAACCTAAGCAGGAAGGGTGTTAGTGATTTGGTATTTGGCACTCTTCCTGCTAAGCCAGCAATGAACCAGGCCTCCCGCAAGCACGGGGTTATGATTGTTGAGGTGTTGTGGGTTGTAAAACCAAGGTGTCGTGAGCCTTTGTGGTCATTTAGTACCTCCTGACATTTTTCACCTGGGTAGGGGCTTTTTCTTGGTATCCTGGTCAAGTTCAAACAGAGAGAATTGCATTTTGCTGTCCTAAATTCCTCTTGCAGTTTCAATTGGATACAGTATTCTTCACTTCTTGCCCATAACTACTGTATATATTGCTGTTAAACAGCTGCCACATACCATCCCAGAAGTGGCTGCCTCTCCATGGGGGGTGAAAAGATTCTTATTTAACTTGTAAACTGTTTGAGAGCCTTCTCGAGTGAAACACAGGGCATTCTCTTTATCCCTCTGTGGATGGAATGCTGGGCCATAAATCAGAATGAATGTGTTTTCATTTCTTTAAATAACACAGCTGTGATGCAGCTTGGAGAAGCAAGTGAGTTCAGTAGAACAGCTGTCAGCGTGTCCAGAACTGAAAGTCTCTTTGTCTTTTCTCAGGTGGTGAAAGGGAGCAAGAGTGAAGTTAAGACGAGCAAAGACCTACTGAACCAGCTTAAATCCAAATCGGAAATCTTGCAAAACCTCTCCTTAACCCAGTTCATAAAAAGTAAGTTGGTGTTTTCCCCTCCTTGGAAAGTCTCTGAAGTGACTCCTCTTCTCACCCAAGCATATATCGCCCTCCTAGCAATGAAGAGCTTGCTACTAATATGCACCACCAGTGATAAAAAGTCTAAGATGGGACTATAACTTGCTCCATGTACACAGCCTGACTCGCAGATGCAGCTTTAGCACATAGCCAGGATGCAGTGTGCTAAAGTTTGCTCTGTAGAGCTGTTATTGATCTAATAATGCAGAACATTTACGAGTGTATCAAACAAAGTACCTCACGCCTCCCCGTATTAACCTGAATGACCTATTTCTGCTGTTAGTTCAGCACTTCCTAACAGCAGGCTCTCAACCTCTCACTGCACTGGTGGCAGGCAGGACCTCATGCAAACCAGGAAATGGGGACCCAAGCCTCAAATCTAGCCACCCCATCCTGATGCAGGGTCCAGCGGGAGCAGAGGGAGCATGCGGGAGTTTTGGCCTAGCACAGGGCCCACAGGGAGAAGGAGGAGCCTGCTGGAACCCTGTCCCAGCACAGGGCTCACAGGGAGTGGAAAGAACCTCCAGGAGCCCCGTCCTAGTGCAGGGCCTGGAGGACTCTGCAGGAGCTGTGTCCCGGCACAGGGCCCAGAGGAGCGGGAGGAGCTTCCAGGAGATCATCCCTGGCATAGGTGTTGACTCTTGCAACACTGCTGCCAGGCACTGTATATATACATAACAACAAGGTGGTCTCTGCACCAAAGAGTTTACAATCTAAGTATACGATGAGAGCTAACAGGTGGATACCACAAACAGCCAGGGGAAGTGCAAGGTAACAATGAGGTGAGACTTTGCAAAATTAGGCCCTAATATACAACCAGCTATAATCCATGAATGTAATGAACAACAGGAGGAAAGGGAAAGGAGGATGAGGGAAATAGTAATAAGATTTCCTATGTGCACAACTAGACAGTAGCCTATTTTCAGTTATTTTTCAAAGACACTTGCCTTTTCTGCAATGTTTTTCATCCCCTGGCAGGGCCGGCTCCAGGCACCAGCCGACCAACCACGTGCTTGGGGCGGCACCTTATAAGGGGCGGCCAATGTTGGGGTGGCGGGGGGCGCTCGCGGTGTTTTTGTTTTTGTTCGCGGGGCTGCGCTCGAGGGGTTTTTTTTGTTTGTTTCGGCGGTGCGGCGCTGGGGTGGGGCGGGGGGTTGGGCGGCCCGGCGCGGCGCTGGGGGGGGGTGGGCGGCCCAGCGCAGCGCGGGGGGGGGCGGGGGGGGGGGGGGCCCGGCCCCGCGGCGGGGCCGGGCGGGGGGGGCGGG
>NW_020664595.1:379055-404338 GCF_002925995.2 Terrapene triunguis | reverse complement strand
CGGGGGGTTGGGCGGCCCGGCGCGGCGCTCCGGGGGTTTGGGCAGCCCAGCGCAGCGCTCTGGGGGGCGGGGGGTTGGGCGGCCCGGCCCGGCGCTGGGGCGGGAGCGGGGGGGTTGGCCGGCGCGGCGCTCCAGGGGTTTGGGTGGCCCGGCGAGGTGCTCGGGGGGGGGGGGGTTTGGGGGCCCCGCCCGGGGCTGGGGGGGGGGAGTCGGCAGCGCGGCACTGGGGGGCGGGGTGTTATGGCGGGGCGGCGCTCTTCTTTTTTGCCTGGGGCGGCAAAAAAGTTAGAGCCGGACGTGTCCCCTGGGTATTTCTACTGAAATTTCACATCTTCCTATTTCTGTTTGTTTCCAATTCTCTGTTAAGCCTCCACATTCTCTATGGCTGAGACTCTAAGATATATTTAGTATATTTTATACTATATACTTAGTCCTGCCATGAATGCAGGGTACTGGACTAGATGACCTCTCAAGGTCCCTTCCAATCCTATGATTCTATATTCTAAGGTCTTCCAGGTAGAGACCTGACTGTAAAGTGGCCAGTGGTACATAACTAAGAAATAATAACACTTACTAAAGACTGCACTGGAAGTGGCATTACAGAGCTGTGATGCTGGCACTCAGTACTGGATTGCATTATTGGTATAGTACTCTAGAGACACAAATAGCCTGCTCATTGTTAGCATTTAACACTGATTTCTAAAAGCAACAATTGCAGCAGCATTCAGTTACAAAGCTTCTGCCCCAGTATGTTAAACTATCTGATATTCCTAGACCATGGCTAAATAAGCGCCTTATGCCCTTTTGTCTGGGTTCAATGGAAATCTGCGTTATTTGCCTGCTGCTCTGCATACAAGTACTGTTCTATTGTTCCAGTACAGAATAACTGGCAGCAACGGATATCTCTCTAGGCTCCATGTCCAATGGGATGGTAAGACTATAAGTAGGCAGACCTGGTGTTTAGGGGTGTGTGTGTACAGTATATATAGAGAGATAAAATGTTGATTCATAGATTCATAGATTCTAGGACTGGAAGGGACCTCGAGAGGTCATCGAGTCCAGTCCCCTGCCCGCATGGCAGGACCAAATACCATCTAGACCATCCCTGATAGACACTTATCTAACCTACTCTTAAATATCTCCAGAGATGGAGATTCCACAACCTCCCTAGGCAATCTATTCCAGTGTTTAACCACCCTGACAGTTAGGAACTTTTTCCTAATGTCCAACCTAGACCTCCCTTGCTGCAGTTTAAGCCCATTGCTTCTTGTTCTATCCTCAGAGGCTAAGGTGAACAAGTTTTCTCCCTCCTCCTTATGACACCCTTTTAGATACCTGAAAACTGCTATCATGTCCCCTCTCAGTCTTCTCTTTTCCAAACTAAACAAACCCAATTCTTTCAGCCTTCTTTCATAGGTCATGTTCTCAAGACCTTTAATCATTCTTGTTGCTCTTCTCTGGACCCTTTCCAATTTCTCCACATCTTTCTTGAAATGCGGTGCCCAGAACTGGACATAATACTCCAGATATTCAGTGCCACTTTACATTGGTCAGTCACATTATATGAGAAAACTCCTATTGACTTCAATGGAACCAGAATTTGGATTTAGATATAAATCTGGAGTAACTCCAGTGAAGTCAATGGTCTCATCCCCAGTTTACCCCAGTGTAACTCAGATTAGAATTTTGCCCCCAGTTTCTATTATTTACCTTATTTATTTTGTTCATTCTTTCTGATGCTAAACTTTATTGTTTTATTGGCTTTAATAGTCTTTTGTGCGCAGCAGCTTATAAAAACAAAATATATGCAGAGTCTCCAGTCTGAATAATCAATAAACTTTTATACTTCCTGAAATTTATTTGATGGCGAAAGAAGGGGAAAAAATCCAATTTTTACACCACATTGATGTTTTGACATTTCAATGCAGTAATATAGAAGTTTGGCATGGTAATCAGTATCAAGGAAACAGTTGTCATGTCACAAGGTACCAACATTCCACTAAAATCTATGTCAATAATGAAGCTCTGGACACCGTGGATCACTTCTGCTCTCTCGGCTCAATTCTTACCAGCTCACTTAACCTTGATAGGGAACTTGACGTGAGACTCGGTAAAGCTTCTGTTACCTTTGGCAAACTTACCTGATGTGTTTGGAATAACAAGTTGCTAACCCTGAACGCAAAGGTGTCTGTTTATCAGATTTGTGTCCATAATACCCTCCTTTCAGTTGTGAAACCTGGGTTACGTACCCCAAGCAGAAGCAGAGATTCAACAGTTTCCACCTCCACTGTCTTAGAAAAATCTTTGGAGTTACTTGGGACCAACAGATCACCAATAACGAGGTCCTTGAGAGAACCAACCTACAGTCTACTCTATGCAGACTATGCTGGCTGGGACACATGGAGGGTATGCCTCAAGATCATCTGCTGAAGGCTGCGCTCTATGGCCAATTTAAGAACTGCCTGCAATGCAGTGGAAGGCCAAAGCTCCAGTACAGCGACAAAGTCAAGCAAGGCCTCAAGAAATTCAGCTTTCCCACTGACAACTGGGAAAATCCTGCCCACAATCGCTCAGTTTGGAGAACCCGGGTTAAGACTAGTGCTGTCACTGCAGAGAGCCATCAGACAGCCCACAGGCGAGTGGTGAGTGTGCTTCAGCTTCCATTTGGCGAGTGGACCTGTAGCCACTGTAGGAAGGTCTCCTTTCATCTGACATTATGCCTTCTCTCTTTAAAACCAATATGAATGGGAGGTGTGTGAGCAAGTAATCTAAATATAGAGCTAAGAACCTGGAACTTGGAGAATCATAGGAATTAGAGCTAGAAAAGACCTATTATGCCCTCTAGTCCATCTTCCTGGAGCCACTACAAGATTGTTCCCTATACTGAATTAGCTAGTGCATTGTTGTTGTTTTCACGCAGCACAAAAAGGCCCTAGTGGCTACTAGCACTTACACAGGAAGGTCACCAATCTAAGTGTCGGTGCTGCTCAGCGTGAGTAGGGGTAGCAGCATCAGTACCTGAATGGGGATTTAACACAAGAAGATCTTCCTGATATTCATTCCAAATTTCCCCTTTTTAATTTAATCCCATTGCTTGTCGTTAGATCCCCAGATACCACACTAAATAATTCCTCTCCCTCCTTAGCGTTTACACTCTGTAAAAATACATATTAATAAATCTACACTCTATAAACATTTTGAAGCTCCAATGTTCTAGGTGTAAGTGCTATGTATTATTTATGGGCCACATCTGGAGGCCGTCCTGACCCAGTGTTTACTGAGCCTTTACTCAGGCAAACACCCATTGGCTTCAGTGAGTTCCTCTGGATTTGGCTCATTATTAATATTAAAGCACTTTCAAAATAGGCTTACAGGCTTTGGCACTGGGCTCCACAGTGACAGGCCTGAGAGATGGCCATTTCCCGGACTGAGCTCACAGATGCCAATTATAATTAGAAATGTTTCTTTTGGAAAGGAAAATATATTTCACAGTGTATTCCCGGTGGAAAGTGCTCTGCCGTCTGTTCGCTTTCACACTGCTGGCCTGAACAGAACAGGAAGAGCTTTCTTTTAAAACTGATGGCTTAAAAAAAACCTACTTGGAGCTGAGCCAAGCTTTGGGATGATTCCATGTGACACGCAAGTTTATGTTGCAATTCAGCAAAGAATTTGAATATATGTTTAAGGCCATTTGCTAGTTGGCCAAACACTTAAGTGCATGCTTACAGAGCTTCCATGCTTTGCTGAGTTGGGCCTTAAATTGCTCAGTTCAGCTGGAGCAGAAGGAAATGCCCAGATGGGCTGTTCTGTTGATTTAAAAGTTACAAAATGAAAATGACCATTAAAGAACAAATTGTGCTGTCACCTACACCTGTTCAGCCCTGTTGACTTCAGTGAGATTACATGGGTGTACGTGGGAGCAGAATTTGGCCCTAGAGGTCTGATCTTGCACAACCAAAGTCAATAGGATTTTTATCATTGACTTCAGTGAGACCAGAATTGGGCTCTTACTCTCCTAGTCTGGACTCCTCCTCCAGAACCCAATCCTGCAAAGTGCTGAGCTCTCTCAACTCCTCTGGAAGTCACTGGGAGTTGTATGTACTGTGACTCTTCCAGGCTCAGGCCCAATGGGAGAAGATAACGGTTTATAAATATCTGAGGAGTGAATTTCAAGGGTGGGAAGAACTGTGTCTATGTAAGGAATGGGTAAGGAATGGTGTCCCTAGCCTCTGTTTGTCAGAGGGTGGAGATGGATGGCAGGAGAGAGATCACTTGACCATTACCTATTAGGTTCACTCCCTCTGGGGCACCTGGCATTGGCCACAGTCGGTAGACAGGAAACTGGGCTGGATGGACCTTTGGTCTGACCCAGTATGGCCGTTCTTATGTTCTTATGCTCTTAAAGCAGTTAAATGAATAATAACTAGCAATGAGAGGATGAAATGGTGTATGGTAAAAAATTCAGGCAAGGCACTCAGGATGTTTTCAAACAATGAGGTCGGTTACCCAAGGAAAGTTAGCAAAGCTACATCACCAGAATTACTCCAAATTAGAAAAGCCAGAATACAACAGGGAGCAGCCTTGGCTTCTGCGCAGATGGTCTGGATGACATTGGGCTACCTCCTTTCACATTCGTACTCCCATTACAGTGACTGGAACGACATGTATGACTGAGATTTAGCTTCCAATAGGTCATTTCCATCTCTACTATCTATGGTTCTATTGAGGGATGTTCAGTTGGGTGGGTAGTATTGTGCCCAGGAAATGAAGCATGGTCTGGGGTACAGAGATGGGCAGATATGGAAGGTATTAGCTGCCACATTGAAAATGACAGAGAGTCCAGCCCGAGAGCCCCAGCCAGGACGAAGCAGTTCTCTGATAGGAGAGGCTCATTAAACTCCTGCGGGGCAGGACAAGCTGTACCTGTGCCTGGTACTAGGAACAGGTGCACTTAGTGCATGCACCAGGCAGACTGTGCTGAGACGGGGGAAGGGAGCTGAGAACAGATAATACTCAGAGCATAGCAAAGGCACCTGGGCACTGAGACGAAAGGAGAGGAGGTGAGACCATCCATTGAGATGAATAAAGCATTTCACACCTCTCAGACATATAATTCAGGATTCATTCCTCACCAGGGGGTGTTCTAATTCAGTTGGGACCACCCCACTGAGATGTGTGGGTCACTTCATACCCACTTCACCTGCTGCCAATGGGTGTGCAGAGTCCTTGTCCCATGCACTAGGCCCAGTTGTGAGGTAGGGACTCTGGAGCTCAACTCTCTTCTCTTTCTCTGCCTACAGCTGGTAAACACACTCCTCACAGCTCTATCATCCTTCCCATGGGCCCTACCAGGGTCTTAGAGTGGCCAGGAGGAGGTAGGACCTGGTATCTGAGCTGAGAGGTGTGCCCAGAAAGTACCTTTATGGCCATCCACAAGTGCCCTTTAATCATGCCCATCTCACCACTTTCTCGTTAAGGCAGAGATAAGCCTGCCCGCCCCTAACCTGTGCCCTTCCAGAATGTTGAGTTCACGTACACTGAAACCTCTGAAAACTAGGAAATAGGGGGAAAGTACACAACATCCCCACCCCACAACCTTAACTCTGACCTCTTTGAGTGATGCCCCAACCTGCCCCGACAGATATTGCAGCACTCTAACCTCCCAGATAATACTAAGGAAAGCAGGGACAGCGTACATGAATGCTGTAGGAGAAACTGTTACAACTTGTCTTCATTAAGGCAAACAATTCATTTAGTCGGGCTTAGACTATGTCTACACTGCAATGTGCCAGCTGACTCGGGCTCATGGAGCTTGGTCTAAGGGGCTATTTAACTGCAGTGTAGATGTTTGGACTTGGGCTGAAGCCCAGATTCTAGGACCCTGAGAGGTGGCTGCAGCCAGAGTCTGAACATCTACACTGCAATTAAACAGGCCTGTAGCCTGACCCCTACGAGCTCTAATAAGCTGTCACGGGCCAGCCGCATACCCATAGACATACCCATAGTGACCAGAAGTTAGCTACACCTGGCCTACAGCTGACCACTGTGCCTTCTCTGCATCCCAGAGTTGTGAGATGTTACTAGTACAAATCCCCACGGCAAGGATCAACCATTGTGGTCCTCTGCTTGGATGACTTACATAACTCAGTGGCAAAATGAGGGATCCCTGATCCCTAGAAAGGCAGATGCACCTCACCTCATCTTACAGTGTCAGCTTTGGCAATCTAGTCCCCATACCATTTAACATAGCTACTCCTAACTCTGCAAAGTTTTAGTGCCTGCAGAGTCATCACTTTTTTAAGGCCAGAAGGGACCACTGTGATCATCTAGTCTGATCTCCTATATAACACAGGCCACAAGACTTTCCTGAATTAATTCCTATTTGAACTAGAGCATAGCTTTTAGGAGAAAAATTCCAATCTTGATTAAAAGAATTGCCAGTGGTGAAGAAAAATGCTGGCAAATGATGGGTCGTAACACAGAATGTGGCATAGTCATCGTCTCTGCTTATTGAAGGGCCTCCCATGCTGACCCACACTTAAAATTTATTTCTAGTGGCTAGTGCCAGCTCCAGGACTCAGAGTTAAGATTATAGCATGAGGTGAGGTAGAAGATCTACCAAACATAACATTTCGGGTTCTGTGATGTTATGGTGGTAGAAACAACAAGGAGTCTGGTGGCACCTTAAAGACTAACAGATTTATTTGGGCATAAGCTTTCGTGAGTAAAAACCTCACTTTGAGGTTTTTACTCACGAAAGCTTATGCCCAAATAAATCTGTTAGTCTTTAAGGTGCCACCAGACTCCTTGTTGTTTTTGTAGATACAGACTAACACGGCTACCTCCTGATACTTGACACTATGGTGGTAGAATATGTCTAGCCAAATGGCTTTAGATCCTAGACACACGCCAACTCAGGATGTCAGACCACAGATTGCCTTCGTTTTGGAAAAGGTGCCAGACATTTCCCCATCATTTGTGAGTTGCTCAGACTTCCCGAATTCACGGCACACATTTGTTGTGACCCCTGGCATTATTCCCACACATTAAATACTATTATATTATGGTGAAATCAGTAGAAGGAATTAGAGTCCACATCTGGGAAAATCATTTACTGTTTATCTGGAAGGGATCTTCGGCTGTGTGTTTTATTTAATTGACACAAAGATATACAAAGAGTTGCAAGGAACTTTGCTATTTATAGGGTGGTAGAGACATGACTGGGACATGAGGTTCCTACTTCATATGAAAGACGACTTTCACACTGCTGGACTGAACAGAATGGGAAATTGCACTGTTGCCCATGGTGGGTGTTATCCATTTTTTCTGATTCCCCGGCGGAGGGGATTGTTTGTTCTGGTGCCTGGGCTGTGCAAGTGAAACTGTTTTCTTCTCTGAATTCCAGAGCAAGGATGCAGCCCCTAGGGCGTTCATCTTAGTTTTTCTTGTCTGTAATCAAAAATGTACTTTTTTATGATCAAAAGAAAAAGATGCCGGAATTGCAGCAGCAGTGAACAAGGAAATAAACCTTTTACAACTTCACAGCTGCTTTCTGAGTTCATTATAACAGAGTCCCTGCAGGAAGCCCAAGGAAAGGAAATGCAGAGGCAAATTTTGCATGGGCTGTGTGTGTCTACAGCAGCCTGTGTGACAAAACAACATTGGGCAGTGTGAGATACATACTGTATACGGGACCAAATCCTGAGGCACTTTCTCTCTTTCTACTCAGTCCTTACCTACACGAACTCCCATTCACTGCAGTGTGAGCTCACCTGAGTAAGAACTCAATACAAATGAAATAAGAATCTCAGACTTTGGCCCCTAGATTTTAAGAGAAAGAGACTCTGGTTCCCATTCTGATCTCACTCACAGCAGTGTAAGTTCACAGTAAATCCACTGAAGCCAGTGGAGCTCTGCATTTGCAGTGGTTCAGCTGAGATCATGAGCTCGCCTTTGGTCATTCCTTTGATTCATTAGGCACCAGGAAAATCTAATGTGCTATATAAGTACTAAATTACAGTCCATACATATGAGCTATGGTGAGAACAGGGCCCTGGGAGTCCAGACTCCTAGGTGATTCTCCTGACTCTCTCACTGTCTTACCAGGTGACCCTGGGCAAACCATGGACAAGATTGTGACTGGCACCTGTGTGGGTTCCCTCCCCTGTACCCAGCACAAGAGCCTGATGTATTCACAGTCCCTGCACTCCATACGACTCCCCACATCTGCCTTCCTAGGGGCACAAACCACTCAAAAAGGGGGAAGATCAGGCTTGTGCCTCCCCGCTCCATGGAGCAGGCCATGCACATGATGGCAGGGTGGAGGCTACATCACCCTAGAAGTTGGTCCCACCTCCAAATATACACACCCACCTGTAAAGCAGGAAGTTGGGGGGGGGGGCTGCACCACAATGCAGTGTTGCATGGAAATGGCACAGTCTTGCCCTTAACCTCTCTGTGCCAGTTTCTCCAGCCACCCAGAGAGGATAATGAAACTTAACCACCTTTTGTAACGCACTTGGAGATCCTGGTGTGAAAACGGCTACAAAAGTGTGTTCACATAATGAAGTCCCTATTGCAATCCACGCATATAAGGAGACAGAGTAGGGGTGCTTTAAGAACCTTAACTCTGAATGTCCTGACTCATGCATTTAAAAACTTGATGTGGCATTAACTCAGGTCTTTTGTATTTGATGTGTGTGTGCACGTTTAGAACTGTAGTAAATACCATTCAAAGGTCTTAATGTGTGTGTTTTTCAGCAGTTGATAAATATGAAAAGGTCTTATCATCCGTTAATCATGTCTATTCAATAGATATGGAGATGCCTCTTTCTGCCCCCCTCTTCCAATTTCTGCCATAGCTGTTAAAGATTTATTAGCATGGAAGTTGGCTAAATATTTGTGTGTATGTGTTCTGGCTGACCTGGAGCCAATGCTGTGTCACTTATTTTAAGTCTTGTATAATTAGAAGACTCTTCTTAAGCTGCCCCTGGAAAATCAGAAGAGGAATTACAGAAACTTAGAACTAATTTCCAGTATCTGTTTCACACACCTCCTCACTAGTTGTCTCTCTATTATTACTACTCTTATCACTGTATTATATTATTATAACTATTATAATGCTAGTGGGATGCATGCTAACCTGCCATGAGATGGAAATTCCCTTTTTCAGCCAGATCTGTATATTAATATGTTTTTGTTACTAATTCTCCTTTTTCATTTCAGTCTTTCCTGTGGTTTTGTTGAGAAATCTCCGGCATCCAGTCTATCTGTTGGTGGTTTTGGCCCAAGTCAATCTGTCTGCCATGGTTGCCGGTTTAGCAACATTCATGGGCAAATTCCTGGAGAGGCAGTTCTCTCTCACTGCATCATTTGCCAACATGATCATAGGTAAGTACTGCCTGTTACTACGGGAGACATTGCAGCTCTTACTGTACATGCTAGGGAGCACTGAAGCCCTTGTTTCCTGATAGGCTACCCCAAACTCAATGCAATTTTACATGGGAGACAGCAAAACTCAAACAAAACCCAGTTCACATGACAACAACCAAATACATGCAGACTGATCTGCCCAGAAGCGAGGTAGGTAGGGCTGGAGATGGGTGGGGCTCATTTACAAAGTCGGTCAGGAACAGGTCTACAAAGTATATTCAGCATTCACTGAAACTGACTGAAGATCATACTATTTTGCAGAGGGAGTTTTTCTAGTGGTTATCGCACAGGACTTGGACTCTTGAATTCTGCTCCTTTCTCTTCCATTGAGCTAGTTATGTGGCTCTGGGCAAGCCACGTAAGATGTTTGTGCCTCAGTGTCCCCTTTGTTAATTAGATATATGGTGCACCTCTCTATTTAAGTGTGATAACTCTGTGGACTCAGGCCAATGCAATCTCTCTCTCTCAGATATATTCTCAGATGCAAACATTGGCTGGGGGGAGGGGTGGATATTCAGTGTCATCTTAAACTAAAATAAAAATCATTAGGACTAAAAGTTATTATTTATTTGTATCATGACAGTGCCTAGGAGCCCCAGTCAAGGACCAACACTCCATTGTGTTAGGTGCTGTCCAAACACAGAACAAAAAGATGGTCCCATCTGTTTTCTCTTCATGTGTGGAGAAATCAAAGATAATATCAGAGTTCAGGGCAACTGCAACTGTATTCCCACATATTGTTCAGCAAGGGCACCCACTCTCAGGCTTCCAGCTCCCCAGCCATGGCCTCTCTTGTGCAGAGACATGCATCTCACTCCCTCCTAACTAGGGAATTCCCAGGCGGCACAGTTCTCTGCTTACACTGTGAATTCCCCAGCAAGTCAGACCGCCTGAGCAGGCCCCCTTTGTTTTTCTCCACAGAAGCTATAAACAGTGTAATTGCACATGGTTTTAAGTTACCACACAGCCCTTTCTAAGCAAGCACATTTATTCTTAAGGTGAAAGCATTACAGAGAAAACATATTACAAACAATAAAGAACCTACACTCATTCTAATAAGCTTATCAGAGATCACCACCCTCATCTCCACAAAGGCTCTGGTTGGTGTCAGTCCCTCCAACCCTTCTCTAAGGATTGGGGCCCTTCCTTTAGGCAGAAGGTGCTGTCCATTTGCTGGATCAGAAGGAAGGCCCTGACTCATTTTAGACTCAGGCTCTTTATCCAACAGTCCTTTCTTTGTCTATTGGTTCTCTAGAAAATCCAGTTTAAACCAGTATATGCGAGCCTCTCCAGGTGATGGTACCTCTTGGGAGGTGTTACAACCTGAGTGAATTTGCTTAATCACTCTCCACTGTTTTTAGTTCCTGGAGGGCAGTGAAAGAAATCAGAAGTGCTTTCCACACCCTACGGTCCACTCAACAAAGGCCTGATTATCTTTGACTTAAGATGTGATAATAGGAACTCAACTGCGGATGGTATTTGAGCACAGATGTCAGGGAAGAGTGTTAAATATATCAAGGGCCTAGTTCCCCAGGAAGGAAATGTGGCTGAGAAGTAACTAAAATATTTTAAGAGCTCTGAGATCATCCCCAGATGATTCATCGATTTTAAGTTCAAAGGAACTATTTTTATCATCTAGAATGATCTCCAGTATAATACAAGCCTTAGGGTTTCTCCACATGGCAACTTGGTGCCCAGCAAGCAAGTAGTGTAAATCTACAGTGTTATAGTGTGCCAAGCACTCATGGGCCATGGGACCCTGCCACTGTGTAGTAAAAGTTGGGTAGTGCCCTTTGATCTACTGCAGTTTCAAACAGAACTTTTAGCTTGACGTACGAAAGTCCATATGGCCAGTGAGTGCATGGCTCAGTAGAGCTCCATGGATTTACACCCCAGATTGTCATGCTCTAACTCGCCATACAGACATGCCCTTAGCATGTCATCAATTGGTTCCTGCATCAAGAAACAATGACAGAAAATGTGGAAATGGCAGAAGTGATCAATCTCACTGGATGATGATTTCCCATTCCCTCCTACAGGAGACAGTGGGTCTCATGGATAGAGCACTGGGTTGGGCCTCAGGAGACCTGAGTTTTAGTCTTGGCTCTACCACTGGTCTGCTGGGTGACCTTGGGCAAGTGACTTCACTTCTTAGTTTCTCCCTCTGTAAAATGGAGACGTGATGCTTGTAAAATGCTTTGAGATCTACTGATGAAAGATGAGATGAAAAGAACAGGGAATTATTATTTACAATGACGTTTTGAGATCTATCAGTTACCATTTAATCCATTTACTATGTTCTGCATTGACTGGAAGGTGTTGAAGTATTATCACTGATATTTAGATCTTAACTCCCTGCTCTTGTTTCTGTTCCCAAGGTTCTGTGAACATCCCCGGGGCAATGGTTGGAGTAGTGGCGGGTGGCGCCATCATGAAGAAGTTCCAAATGACTCTGAAACAGTGTGGCGGCATGTGTGTCATTGGCATGCTCCTCTGTGTGATCTTTGCCTTTCCCCTCCTCTTCCTGGGCTGCCCTACGCAGAAAGTTGCTGGCCTTAACTACAGACGAAGGTACCACTTGTCATATAGACCATAAGGTTGGCCCTCTGACACATTTTCATTGGCTGACTGATTGATTTATAAAAGTGTCCCTTTCCATGTGCATTCCACAAAGTTTACACCGGAATTAAACCCAAAAAACTCCACGAAAAGGTCACAAACCTCACAAGTTTAATGAATTTTATCACAAATAATTTGGAATCAAAAATTCATACTGGAAAATGCTTGACTTATCATTCACTGCTTGATAATTTACCAAGATATTAACATGGAGAGAATATTTTTGAAATAATGGCTGCCTCTCTATATGTTGAAATGCAGGCAGAACCTTACCCTCTATTAAGAAAAAGAGACCCCTGATAGGGGGTGAGTTTTGACTACTCAGAGTGTGGACTGTAGTTTAGAGCTGAAGGAACCTGCTCACACACAGTGATACTAAAGAAGAAAATATTAATTCTGAATTGGGAATTTTTTACTTTTACATATTCCTGATGTGGTACCGCTAGTTCTCATGAGCTGCTCAGTTCCACTTGCATGGGGTGGTAGTATTTGAAGGAGAAATATATGGCATGTATATAAGTGGCTGCATCCTTTGTATATAAGTGGCTGCATCCTTTGTTCATGGCCAGACTTTCAAACTTTTGAGGGTTTTTTTTAGAGGTACAAGAATTAATCTATGGAAATTATTTTTTCTGTGGGTTTGGCAGAGTCCATCAATGCACACTTTCAGTGTTAAGCAAGCAAGCTTTTGTTCACTAATATCTATATACATATGGTATACTACATAAACCCACAATGTATATATTAATATAGTCATATCTTTCCTTCTACTGTAGCTCTGATGTTGGACAACACTCTTTTGAATGTAACAGTAAATGCAACTGCCTCGATAAGGCCTATAACCCTATATGTGGGGCTGATGGGATTGAATACATCTCTCCATGTTTTGCTGGCTGTGAAGTTGTAAACTCTGATGTGGTTGAAAATAAAGTTCTGGTGAGTAAAGTTTTTTTCTTCTCTCAGCACTAAAGCTCTGACTTGGCATTGCTAATGAGTTAAGAGTCCAATGCAAAGATCAATGCTGATAGTTCAGTGATACTGTTTAGATCAGCTGTGTAGCAAGAAAATCTTTGGCCAGATCTACCCTAAGAAGTTAGGTCAACCCTCTAAGCAACGTAGTTAAGATGACCCAACCCCTGGTGTAGACAGTGCTACGTCGGTGGAAAAATTCTTTTATTACCCAATTACTGCCTCTTGGGGAGGTGGATTAACTACAGCGATGAGAGACCCTCTCCCGTCACTGTATAGTGAGTGTCTGTGCTGACGTGCTACAGAGGCGCAGCAGCAGTGGTGCAGTTGTGTTGTTATAGTGGTTTAAGTGTAGACATGGACTCCGTCTTTATTGTGAATTGGGCTCTCACATGCCTCTTGGATGCCGTCTCTTTGCATCACTGCCGAAAGTAGTGCTGACAGAGGACGAATGGAAAGTTCCAGGAAACATTTGGCACAGGTGTATCCTCTTAAGCACTCTCCAGTGTTTTGCTGAAATTCATAGTTCAGTGCCTTGTTCGAGGCAGTACTTCTGCAAGTATAGCATTCAAAATGACAGTGAACAATGAGTTTTCAGAAAGATCAGTCAAGCAAAATATGTTTCCCACTTCTACTGCTTTTAATCAGCTCAGGTTTGGCTACTGGGACCTTTATTTAATCTTTAATATATTCTATGCTTTTCAAAGGCACCCACTGTTTTTTGGCAATGACAGTGCCAGAGTTTGCTGTGCTCTCTTCACAAGTTGTCACTTAAAAGGGCCCTTTTCATAATTGTGTTTTCTTGTAGTGTAACTACACTATGGGACGGCCACAAATAGATATGGAGAGCTCTGGTAATGCAATGGCCACTGTGGTGTACGAGCTAGTGATGCACTCATATCACAATGGTGTTAGTGCCCAGAGGTGGACGGGTTTGGTAATGGTGTCAGCACTGACTGACAGTTGTTACCATCTGATGGCTGCGCAGTGGCGCATGAGAAATGAGGTGTTATTATTATTATGTATTTGTATAATGGTAGCACCTAGAAGCTCCAGTCAACTAACAAAATCATCCCAAGCACAGGACTTGGTGATGATGGGGGACTTCAACTACTCAGACATCTGTTGGGAAAATAACACAGCAGGGCACAGATTATTCAACATGTTCTTGGAATGTATTGGAGACAAGTTTTTATTTCAGAAGCTGGAGAAAGCTACTAGGGGAGAGGCTGTTCTAGATTTGATTTTGTTTTAGATTTGATTTTGACAAATAGGGAGGAACTGGTTGAGAATTTGAAAGTGGAAGGCAGCTTCGGTAAAATGATCATGACATGGTATATTTCATGATTCTAAGGAATGGTAGGAGGGAGAACAGCAAAATAAAGACAATGGATTTCAAGAAGGCCGACTTTAGCAAAATCAGGGAGATGGTAGGTAAGATCCCATGGGAAGCAAGTTTAAGGGGAAAAACAGTTGAAGACAGTTGGCAGTTTTTCAAAGAGACATTATTAAGGTGATAAGAGCAAACTATCCCACTGCATTGGAAAGATAGGCAGTATGGCAAGAGACCACCCTGGCTTAACCAGGAGACTTTCAATGATTTAAAACTCAAAAAAGAGTGCTACAAAAAGTGAAAACTAAGTCAAATTACAAAGGATGAATATAAACAAATAACACAAGTATGTAGGGACAAAATAGAAAGGCCAAGGCACAAAACAAGATTAAACTAGATAGAGACATAAAGGGTAGCAAGAAAACATTCTACAAATACATTAGAAGCAAGAGGAAGACCAAAGACAGGATAGGACCATTATTCAATGAGGCCGGGGGGCGGGGGGGGGGGAACAATAACAGAAAATGTGGAAATGACAGAGGTCCTTAATGACTTCTTTGTTTCGGTTTTCACCAAGAAGGTTGGTGGTCATTGGACATCTAACATAGTGAATGCCAGTGAAAATGAGGTAGGATCAGAGGCTAAAATAGGGAAAGAACAAGTTAAAAATTACTTAGACAAGTTAGATGTCTTCAAGTCACCAGGGCCTGATGAAATGCATCCTAGAATACTGAAGGAGATGACTGAGGAGATATCTGAGTCATTAGCAATTATCTTTGAAAAGTCATGGAAGACGAGAGAGATTCCAGAAGACTGGAAAAGGGCAAATATAGTGCCAATCTATAAAAAGGGAAATAAGGACAACCCGGGGAATTATAGACCAGTCAGCTTAACTTCTGTACCTGGAAAGATAATGGAGCAAATAATTAAGCTATTAATTCGCAAACATCTAGAAGATAATAAGGTGATAAGTAATAGTCAGTATGGATTTGTCAAGAACAAATCATGTAAAACCAACCTGATAGCTTTCTTTGACAGGGTAACAAGCCTTGTGGATGGGGGAAAGCGGTAGACATGGTATATCCTGACTTTAGTAAAGCTTTTGATACTGTCTCACAAGACCTTCTCATAAACAAACTAGGGAAATGCAACCTAGATGGGGCTACTATAAGGTGGCTGCATAACTGGTTCGAAAACCATTCCCAGACAGTAGTTGTCAGTGATTCACAGTCATGCTGGAAGGGCATAATGAGTGGGGTCCCACAGGGATCAGTTCTGGGTCTGGTTCTATTCAATATCTTCATCGATGATTTAGATAATGGCATATAGAGTACACTTATAAAGTTTGCGGACAATACCAAGCTGGGAGGGGTTGTGAGTGCTTTGGAGGATAGGATTATAATTCAAAATGATCTGGACAAACTGGAGAAATGGTCTGAAATAAATAGGATGAAATTCAATAAGGACAAATGCAAAGTACTCCCCTTAGGAAGGAACGATTAGTTGCACACATACAAAATGGGAAATGCCTGCCTAGGAAGGAGTACTATGGAAAGAGATATAGAGGTCACAGTGGACCACAAGATAAATATGAGTCAACAGTGTAACACTGTTGCAAAAAAAGCAAACATCATTCTGGGGTGTATTAGCAGGAGTGTTGTAAGCAAGACACGAGAAGTAATTCTTCCGCTTTACTCCAGTTCTGGGTGCCACATTTCAGGAAAGATGTGGAGAAATTGGAGAAAGTCCAGAGAAGAGCAAGAAAAATGATTAACGGTCTAGAAAACATGACATATGAGGGAAGATTGAAAAAATTGGGTTTGTTTAGACTGGAAAGCAGAAGACTGAGAGGGGACATGATAACAGTTTCAAGTACATAAAAGGTTGTTACAAGGAGGAGGGAGAAGAATTGTTCTTCCTAACCTCTGAGGATAGGACAAGAAGCAATGGGCTTAAATTGCAGCAAGGGCAGTATAGGTTGGACATTAGGAAAAACTTCCTAATGGTCAGGGTAGTTAAGCACTGGAATAAATTGCTTAGGGAGATTGTGGAATCTTCATCATTGGAGATTTTTAAGAGCAGGTTAGACAAACACATGTCAGGGATGGTCTAGATCAGTGGTTCTCAAACTAGGGCCGCCTCTTGTTCAGGGAAAGCCCCTAGCGGGCCGGGCCGGTTTGTTTACCTGCCGCGTCCGCAGGTTTGGCAGATCACGGCTCCCACTGGCTGCGGTTCGCCGCCCCAGGCCAATGGGGGCTGCGGGAAGCAGCGCGGGCCGAGGGATGTGCTGGCCGCCCTTCCTGCATCCCCCATTGGCCTGGAGTGGCGAACCATGACCAGTGGGAGCCGCGATCGGCCGAACCTGCAGACGCGGCAGGTAAACAAACCGGCCCAGCCCTCCAGGGGTTTTCCCTGAGCAAGCGGTGGCCCTAGTTTGAGAACCACTGGTCTAGATAATACTTAGTCCTGCCATGAGTGCAGGGGACTGGACTAGATGACCTCTCGAGGTCCCTTCCAGTCCTATGATTATATGATTATTACTATTTATTTGCATAATGGTAGCACCTAGGAGTTCCATTCGTGGATTGGGACCCCATTGTTTTGGTGGTAACAATCTAGTGTTTAAGTGGAGAAATTAGACATATTACATCATGGTTCGCGCTGATGCAAACCCACAGAAAATATAATAGTTAAACATGCTTTCTCTCAGTGACCTTTGGCAGCTGCAACACCTAATTCTTACCCATTAGTTCTTTGATGGTCAGGATTACCCTATTCACTGTTCAAAGCCTGAAATCGGTGGCTTATTGACTGGAGTGTACTGCACTGACCAGAAAATTACAAAATCTAAAATTTTCTCACACAATCTGCTCACAGTAACTTCCTCCTTTCTCTAGCCCAAGCTAACCCAGATAATTGTAATCCATGGCACTTAACATCCAGTGGAAAACTCCACCAACAATACTGTCGCCCTTCTGCAGAGCCATAGTAGAGGTTGGGGTCTTACCGGGCAGTTTCCCATTAGAGGAGAAATCAGTGTCATTGACTCTGGGTATTTTCTTAGTGTAACTTGTTTTATTTACACTGTGTATACCAGTTCTTGAACAGGTCTGGTCACAACCAACACATAAGCAAATCCCTCTTTCAGAAATCTCAGCCAAAACATCGATTACCAGCCCCCAGGGAGCAACTCTTCCGCAAGTGGTTAAGACAGAGTGAAAATTCTTCTGCTTTTTGCAATAGCTTCACCCAAAAGAAACTACATTAGCAAACTAACCACAGTGCAGCATTTCTTCAAGGACTGAACAGCATTCAAACTCTAAAAAAAAGAGCTTGTAAACTATATGTAACAGTGCCATCTGGGGTCTCCTGCCATCACAATATAATTCCTTAACCGGAAACTAACTCTAAATATATCTATTACTCGAGTACATACGGTGACAACATTTAACATTATTATTGCCTCTGTCAGAGTGCTAGCAGCAGCACCCTGATCACTGATGTTGCTGCAGCACAGAAAAGGCTGCAGGCTTAGCTGGAAGCAGTTAATCACTTTTCTATTGGGGGATGAGCACCTGGGTGATCATTACTAGACTACTGATACAAGTGGCAGTAATTGGGAGGAAGAGGAAGCAGGGGGAGGAGCTCAGAAGGTGAACTGTATGGAGGAGAAAAGCTGTCTGGCAAGCCCCTGCTGCAATATGACTGTGTCGTGTTCTGTTTGCAAAAGAACTGTGGTATAAAAGAAACACATGGTGAAAGGAAAAGAGCCTGGGTGTGTTTATGACCATGCAGGGCCGGTGGAAGGATGTTTCGCGCCCTAGGCGAAACTTCCACTTTGCACCCCCCCCATCCCCGAGCCCCCGCCCTGAGGCACCCCCCCACGGTTGCTCCCCCCTCCGCCCTTAGGCCCCCCCCTTGTGGCAGCTCCCCACCCCCTACCCTGAGGCACCTCCTCTGCCCCAGCTCACCCCTGCCCCATCTCCTCCCCGAGCACGCCATGGTTGCTTCACTTCTCCCGTCTCCCAGGCTTGCGGCGCCAAACAGCTTAGGTGCCGCAAACCTGGGAGGTGGGAGAAGTGAAGCAGCCACGACGTGCTCGGGGAGGAGGCAGGGCAGGGGTGAGCTGGGGCAGGGAGTTCCCCTGCGTGCCGCCCCATCCCCCTTGCTGCAGACAGCCATCCCTGCGCTCCACTGCCCCCCAGCTCCCTCCGCCTAAATGCCGGCGACGACCGGGGCGGCCGAAGATCCGGCCGCCGCAGTCACTGCCGAAGAAAATGGCGCCCCCCAAATCCTAGTGCCCTAGGCGACCGCCTAAGTCACCTAAATGGTTGCACCGGCCCTGTGACCATGGGATGATGGAAACTGGCTAAGCACCGTGGCACACCAGATAGCTGAGAGAGGACCCTGTGGCACTGCTCTGCAGTATCTTAATAGAAAGACTTAGTCTAATGTTCACTCTGTTCTTACTAGCACTGAACATGGTGGCCTCACAATAGCTACAGCGAGATGCTAATGGGATTAGAACATCTCCCCCAAGGTAGCTCACAAGTAACCACAGTGGTGTGGCAATGGCAGAAGAATGGTTACGAACCAACATTCAGAAAATCTGTGCAGGGGCATTGTTTAATCCTTAGATTGGCATTTTGAGGGGACTTCACCAGACCAGCAACTTACCCACCTCCATAACTGCGAACATACAGTAGAAATTGCCATATTTTTGTTGCAATTTTTATCCTCTTTGATGCCTATTGTCAAGCTAGACACTTGTGAGGCAGCATAGGTTAGTAGATGGGGCACTGGACTGGGAGCCAGAAGAAATGGGTTCTGTTCTTGGCTCTATCACTAATCTGTTCTGACTTTGGGTAAGTCATTTCACTTTGCTGTGCTTTTGTTTCTCCTTCTGTCTTTTGTTTGTCTGGTTAATTAGATTACAGTCTCTCAAGGACAGAGACTGTCTTTTACTATGGCTGTGTACAGTGCCTAGCACAATGAGGCACTGATCTAAGCTGGGACTTCTGGATGCGACCGTAATACAAATAAACTATCATAATCATTATAAACCAAACCAAATACATAAATAATGTGAAACATTATGAGTCCATATTAAAGAAATAGCATTCCCCCTCCTCCTACCACAGTGTATACACACACACACACACACACAGGATAGGAACTGAATTTACACCCTTTTTGAAGGTGTTCCTTTCAACAAATAAACTTTCTGTCAAAGCATACTCCTGAATATGGTTGTTTTTAGGTTTGTTCCTTGCAGGAACACTGTATCCTGCCCCTAGCTTCCTCCACCCCAGAAAGCCTTCAAATACTTTTACCCATGTATTACAGACCCTCCCCGACTTATGCAATCGCGTTCCGGAACACCTTGCATAACTCGAATTTTGTGTAAGTTGGAACATATACCCAACCGTTACGCAAAAATCAAAAAAACCTCCTATTTCTAGCTTACGGAACTTTTTCCGTAAGTGCAGATTTGCGTAAGTCGGGTCTTGCGTAACCCGGGGAGCGTCTGTATTTGTATTACAGTAGAATCCAGATGCCCCAAACACAATCAGGGCCCCATTGTACTGGGTGCTGTACAAACACATGAGCAAACACCGTCTAGTAAAACCAGCAATAGCACTTCCTGCAGCACTTGTGGGGGGAGGGGCGAGTGAGGCCTCCATCCAACCATGGACATATCTTGACCCAGTTTAGCTTGGGAGATCTTAAGCACCTCAGGGCATGGACTGTCTCTTACTGAGTGTTGGTCTAGTGCCCAGCACTAGACCAACACAGTAAATTGGGCATTATAAGTAACCATGACAAGGAGATGAGTGCAGACAATGCCATGGCTACTAAGACTGAACTATGCCCCTTACGTGCCTACTAAAGAATTACTTGCCCAGCTTTCCACAGCACAACTTCAATCTCTTTTTGGTTTGGCTTCACCCTGGTCCCTGCCAGTATCTCCTATTTCCTAAAAATTAAAACTAACTCCCATCTGTCACAGCACGAGGAAACCGTGTTCTTGCTGCTCGTTAACCTAGATAACAGAGTTTGTTGCACTGCAGCCACCCAAGACATAAAGTCATCTAGATAAAAGCTCAGATAAAGCTGAACTTCACTCTTCCCACATGCCAGCAGTATAGCCTAGTTATTGGTTCCAAATTCTCTGCTCAGAGAAATGGCTAAATTGCTGCAGGAAAAATAAACACAGTTATTACATTTTATGGTATTCCCCAAGCACAAGATTTCCTGGGTGTAATTATGTTTTTGTTACTGTTTCCATTGCCAGCCCTGCAGTGTAAGTGGCTATGGCACTGTGATGCCTTTTATTTCCAGTCTCCTGCACCATTACATTTCTAAGAACTCCTGTGTGCAGGGCCAGCAGCCATTTTGTTCTTGGGGTTGCTGCCACCTGGTTCAGAGGAGCCACGTACACAGTACTCTCTTCTGGGGACTGTATTTCATTCATTCTGCTTTTTTTCCTACTGTTAGATAAAAGCCTTCACGGGCTGCAAGCATATGTTTTGCTACATGTGTATGGAAACATAAACTCAATTTGCATCAGGGCTACTCAAACTTTGCCCAAAGTGAAGGCTGCACTGACCTATTGCCAAGAGCCTGAGGACCACAACCCATTCTCCTCACATGGAGCAGATTACATTCTCAGTTTTCACACAGGGGTGCGGGCTGCAGGAAGTACAGGCCTCATCATGCAGTGTCCATCTTGAAATGAGTGACCTTCCACCAGGCCATAGTGGAGCACTGTATGTTGGGTCCCACAGTTCGCACAGACTGCACCTCTCTAAGGAATGATGAGCCCGACCTTCCCATCATCACCTATGGATGGTGAATTGTTGGCTATTTAGAACTTAAGTATATAACCATGCCCAATAACAGTTGGGTGAACTATTAACAGAGTTACAGAGACCAGAGGTAGTCTGAAGAAACCAGTGTGGTGTGTGCCTGGGAACGGGTGATGATAATGGTCGCACTGATACTGCTTGGTATCTAAAGGACTCCCTGTGCTGGAACTGGTGTGGGGTGAATGGAAACACCTCCAGGCAGGACTCTGAGGCACAGCACAGAATTCTCTGCCCAAGGGACTGGGGGCGTTAGAGTGGCGTTAAGCCATCTTTGCACTCTCCCAATCGTGAGCTGCTCCAGGGCCTGTGTAGACCATCAGCAGCACTTTGGCAGCCCTGGGAGCCAGTCGAAGTTAGAGTAGCCTCCTGGAGCTGCCCTATGGGATGCAGCACTGCCTGGAATCTCCCTGTTCAAACATCCATCTCCTGCCCCCAGCCCCACTCCCAGCATGCCCCCTACACCAGGGCTTGTGAGGGGGTCCTCAGAAGGTAGCCTTATGGCTGTCTTCTGCAGTCAGTCCTTCACTGAAGGAATTCTCCTCCAGCTCGATGTGGGACTTTTAGGGCACCTTATGTCATTCTGGCCCTTCTACATGATGTATGGGGATGGGAGGGAAAATGGGGCTCTAACCCCTTGATTGGTGCTTTGGTGGTGTGTGCTAGTGCCAATAAGGACCTGTATGAGAGACGTCCCAATACAGTCCACATGTAACTTAATGCATGTCCCCAAAGCTGAGAGGTTAGTGTGCCAAGTCCCACTGTGCCACCTCACTCACACACTATATAAACAATCTGAACCTGATAGGTGTTTCCTTCTCTGAGAGAAAAAGCAACAAAACTTTAAATACCAGCAAGTCCCAGCTAGCAAAAAAAGAACACGCAATATGCACGGTTTGATGTGACCTACTTTCTCATCTGAGAACTCAATTGCCAGATATTACCACTGAGTAATATTATTTGACATCCAGCGATGAAAGAAATTGTGGTTGGCTGCCCACCAGAACAGGAGCCTGGCTGCTACTGACTCCCACAACCCGCAGAGTTGGTTTCAGAGGTTTGGTGCAATTTTTTTTGAGTCATGACTGTGAAACACAAGTTATGGTAGCTGGATTTTCTAAACCAGGGTTTATGTCATCTGAAAGGGCCGCCAAAGGCAGCTCTGTGCTGTGTTAAAACACCTACGTGTACAAATTGGGTAGCGAACATATTTCACAGCTACTCTCTGTTGGATGGATTCAGACCTGCTCAGATATCTGTGGCTGTGTTGCCCTCTAGTAGTTAGAGGCTTTGAAATGAATCCATGGTCATCCACTGCCGTGAAGTCACAGCCGAATGAAAGGAAAGGAGCATAGTCTTGTTTGGAGCATGTGCATGGGAGACCGGTGTCTTAGGGTTGTATTCCTGACTCTGCCATGACTTTGGGCAAGTCATCTAAACTCTTTATGACCCAGCTTCCTTATAAAACAGACACAGTAATACCTCACTCAGGGTGACTTTAAGTAACCTTAACTACGGTAATTACTGTTTGTAGAAGGGCAGAGTGTTATCTTCTAAAAGAAAACCACACACTCAACTGTCTGTTGGACTCAACCTGAAAAGACTGCAGGGCTCAGATTAATACATATGGCCCCAGGGAGCCAACCAAGACATTTCAAACCTAGTGCTGACATCACACATTCATGTGCTACAGACCACAAATACATTTACCCGATAAATCACACACACACTTGGGGAGGCCACTTCCACTTGAGTTAGAGGAGCACTTCCTTAGCTGGCTATTTATTGACATAGTAAGATTGCCTGTTGTGCTAAGTTAACACAGGTGGAAAGACAGTGGTGCCCCAAAGAGCTTACAGTCTAACTAGACAAGATAAACAGCACACAACCAAAATGCCAGAGGTGCAAGTCTTTCTTGTTAGTGACAATCTACAATCGATAAATATAATCTGAAGCATTTTAACACTGATCTACAGCCTGCCTCAGAACATCTGCTTTTTTTTAAAAAAACAAAAGCAGTTGGCCCAGATGGAAACACCTCTTGTGCTCGTGGTCCATGTCAGCAAAGTGCAGAGGGTGACGTGCACACGTTGTTTGTTGCCCTTTTGCCGGTATGGGTGTGACACTTTGGGCGTTCACTCAGACCAATAGGGGTTGTGTCACCACCCGCCATTTAACCGTGAATGCTTCTGTGCTGTGCAGCTTTGGCTCAGAGCCTGCTCCAAGCACGTTGACTTCACCCTGGCTTCCACCAGCCTGGTTACTCCATACAGGGTGACATCAACAGCCCCTCCAGTTCCAAGTCTCCCCAGAACCGTCTCCTTTGCAGTGCTCAGCCCCTCTCATTGTAGCACTCACAAAACCTTATGAAGTTTGCTGCTCCTTTTACGAGAGTTCACAGCATGAGCCTGTGAGTTTGGCCAATGATTTTACTCCTCAGTTTGAAACATAGCCCTGAGATGGTTTTGTCATAAAACAGGATTACGTTTATTAACATAGAACAGACATTTAGGTGATACCAAGTGGAAGGAATCGAGATAGAAATGGTTACAAACAAACCATAAAAAATAGGCTGCTGAGACTAAAACCTAACTGAACAACCTAGAGTCATTTGTTCAAAGTAGTTTTCTCCCCAGAGTTGTTCTTCCAGCATGGCTGGCCAGGTCTTAGCCAGGATCTAACACAGAGCTCAAAGCACTTGGCTTCTTTGTCTCTTCAGGTGAAGGATGCCAAATGGCTTTCTCTCTCTGCTCAGATCTTCAAAGTTTATCTTTGTTTTCAAGGGCTCAGCTTGCTGTGTCTACCAGAGAGTTGACGCCATGTTAATTTTTGCAGTCTCCTCTCCCCCGCTGTGAGAGTTACCTGGCTATCTCCCCCACTCCCTAGGTTGTGAGCTTTGTTTACCTTTTATGTAAATGTTCTTCCATTGTCTCTTTGCTCAGTTTACACTGGAGACACATTCAAGCAGGCAGGTTCCTTTGTCTAGGGCAGGGTGACTTAAGCACTAACTGCCAAACACATTTTAAGGACATATTTCCAGCCCATAGATATAATTTTCTATATAGCATCCGTACATATACTACTCAGTAGTGTTATTCAGCAGTGTGTTACCAGTTTGTACCTTGCATGCAGGACCGGCTCTAGGCACCAGCAAACCAAGCACGTGCTTGGGGCGGCACAATTCCAGGGGCGGCATTCCGGGTGGTTTGGGGGTTTTTTTTTGCTTCGGCAGTTGCGCTCTCGGAGGTTTTTGCTTGCATGACACCTTTTAGATGCAGATTATGACAATGGTGAGTTGGGGTACACTGAGCTGGTCAGGCCAGCTGAGACTCACTGCTAGATACCAAGGAGCCCTTTGTCTTCTGGCATTGGGGTGCTCTGAGGGTCACAGTAGGTTTGTCACGTTTCTCTCTGGCGCATGTGAAATGTCTTTAACAAGCTGCAATGAGTGCCAACGGCTTTATTAAACATGCTTCCATAGCAGTGGATGTAGCAAACATGTCGCCTCTTGTTCAACATCCTCCCCATATGGGCAGAGAGAGGAGCGAATGTGCAGTCCACCTTGGCTCTGACTTATGGGCACCATGTACATTTGGTTTCACAGCTACATTGTCGGCATCAGGAAGCAGCAGCTAAAAATCTCACTAGGCCACAGTGGAGCTAGTCCCATTTTTAGTTCAATGCTCTGTTAAAACCTGGTGCATCAATCATTATGAGCCCTGCTCTGTACAATAACAAGGATGATCCTGCATTTATATAGGGCCTTCCTTCTACATGGGACCCAAATTGTTACCTGGGGTTCTTTCAACTCATAGCTCTTAGTAACTTTTACTCTATGCAAGGTGATGTCAGGAAATAAATCAGGGGAGACACGGCCGTCTGACCGATAGATGGCTGGCACAAACAGCACAACACAAGAGTGCTTTCACTTAAAGATACACTTTACTTAGTCTCAAACATACAGAATGGGAAGAAACTGTCTAGGAAGGAGTACGGCAGAAAGGGATCTAGGGGTTCTAGTGGACCACAAGCTAAATATGAGTCAACAGTGTGATGCTGTTGCA
>NW_020664595.1:262747-378655 GCF_002925995.2 Terrapene triunguis | reverse complement strand
GGGATGGTCTAGACAGTATTTGGTCCTGCCATGAGGGCAAGGGACTGTACTCGATGACCTCTCGAGGTCCCTTCCAGTCCTAGAATCTATGAATCAAGCACTTACACACGTCCGCAACAGGTTAGTAAAACACCCCCAACCCTCGATAATTACCGAAGCTGAGTGTGGCTCTCGAGTGACACAGCGGCAGCCCGTCTGCCAGTGGGGAACACAAGATGCATCCAGAGGGAGAGACCAGTCCTGAAGAGTCCCACCACCTCCAAACTTTCCCCCCCTTATTTTATACATTAGTCAAGCAAGAAGTTTTCTTCTGATTATTGATTAACCAGGCACATCCTGCTCTTCTAAAACGCATGTATCAGCAACTTCAACACAATTCTTATCATGAAGGATGCAGGGTCAAGCTGCCCTTTCTGTGGCACCCAAAACCCCCTCCCCTCCTGCCTTGGTTAAGCTAAGTCTGCTGACTTGGCTGCTTTTAGCAATAAGCCATAGTGGTTTCAGGCACTTTTCTGGTTTGCCAAAATCTCCCCATATAAAATCACTTTACAAACATCATTAATTCTACAGACTATGAGGCAGATCAGGGCAAGAGTTCTGGAAGCTCGCTCTGTAACTGCCCTTTGCGGCCAGTAGCACGGTGATTGGTCAAATGCTGGTTTAGTGCATGTGAGCAAAACTTCCTCTAATGGTAACCCTTTGCAACTATCAGCCTGGCACTCACTTGTGACTGGGACTCGATCTCCTGTGGACCTAAGGCACTCAGGACAAGCTTGACTTAGAAATACCATGTGGGATGGGGCATCCAGGCCTCACACCGGCAAGGCTCCAGGAGGTTAATGAGGGCCTGTGGATCCAGTTGGCCCCACCCTGCTACACTTGTAGCAGATGTCAGGAGTGGAGAGGAGAGGTAAAAGGAGGAAACCAGCTAAGTTTGGGGATGACCAGGAAGGGAAGCAGAGCTCTGCTTCTCCCTTGGTGAGGGAAGCCTGCTTTCAGCCAAGTGTCTGTGACAGCTTACTGCCAAGATGAGCCTCCTAATGCATGGGAGGACTGGGCCCAGGAAGACTGGCTAAACGGACTGGCTGCATGAAGACAAACCCTGAGTAGAAAGGTGGGGTCCTGCTGAAGACGTCTCAGACAACCCTGGTTTTGAGTCCATAGCATTCCTTTATTTTTGGACTTCAGTACCCCAGAAGGGTGGGACTCAAGTGTGCCTTAGCTGGAAGGCTAAAGCATCACTGCCCTGGACCCTCGAGAGGTGACAGCTGACCATCGGAGCCCCCACAACAAGGTTAGTAGTATCCCATTGGGCCACAAGGGGCACCACAGAGATAGGCCCTGTCACACAGTGATTTACAGTCTCCAGTCAAGACTTCTTCTAAAGTCTGTCCCCAGTCAAGATCACAGCTCGCTACATACTAACATCTGATGGAGTTGTTCCTTTAGCTGAAGTAATTGATATATGGATGGTGCTGTGAGGGGAGTCTGCACAGCTTCTGTCTGTGCTGTACCTGTTTTGTGGACACACATGTCAGCCACAGGCTGTAAATCCAGTCCCTTTCGCAAGCTCTACCTTCACTCTCTGTTTGTTTAAAGGTCTATTTTAAAGAACGAGCTCCTTGTAACAACAAGTCAGTAGTGACTAAAAATAGAGAAACTGGAAAAATCTATATCCCATGCCCACAATCTGTTCTCTTCACTAGTAATATGTTGGTTATTTTTGTCCCTCTCTCAAAGGTGAGGCTTTGCATTCTCCCCCGCCCAAGCAGAGCTTTCTAATTTAATATTTCATTGAGTTTGGGCTTAGTGAAAGCAAGTGATTAATGGCCATGGCTAGAACCAGGCACAGTGGGAACAGGCAGACAAGTCTCTCAAAGTTACCCACTCCAACCCTGACAGCAGGAGTCTTGTTCACCCCCCAGGCCTAAGCACAGACTGACAGCAGTGCTGCATCTGGTGCTTTTGTGATGTATTTATCTTTTATTCTTTTGGCATAGACACAAGATGATACTCTAACCAAGAGGGGCCCACATCCATGCTCTGGGAACAGAGATGGAAATTAATATGAACAAATTCATGCCATTATGGTGTATAACAAAAGATTTTGCATTCCATCCAAAGTAAATGAATCGCCAACCCCCAGGCCCTATTAGTAAAACTCCCCTCCGGCCCTGGGATAAGAGATCCCTCCATTCTGATTGACAGTCACCCATCATTGCCTGCTGGGCCCTCTCTGAAAAAAGCGAACTAAACCATTCCAAGCCAGGAATTGCAGATATGCTAGGAACACCTCATGGTCAATGGTATCTAAGGCAGTTGACAGATTTAATAAAATCAGAATGGATATCTTATTCTTATGTGTAAAGAAGTTCATTTGCAAACTGTGCTGGGATCTACCAACTTAAATTCATTTGTGACCTGATTCCTTAAGGTTCTGAGGGCCATCAACTTCACAGCTTCACTGGCCTCCCAAGGAGTTGAGGGTGTTTAACCTCGAAGGATTGCGCCCCTTCATTGGAAGAACCCTCCACCCCCCACCCCAAAAACAAACAAACAAAGAGCTCACCCCACTCAGGATAAAAAGAGAAGTTCTAGACATGCCTGTTGGCCCTTGGATGCGGCTTTGTATAGACCTTTCAGACAGATTCATATAGTTTTGTAAAGCACAAAACTAAAATGAGGCCATAAAATAGATCAGAGACATAGGTTAACCAGATTAGATAGAAGTCAAAGGTTACACTGGCAACACAGGGGTATCATTAACACCAAGCCATCCATATCACTTTAGTGCTCCCTGACTCGTTACAGCATGCTGCTAAAGACACTGGTTCTTTTCTCAAGCTCTGAGAGCAAATTCTTCAGGATTCAGAAACCTATCGGCCAGTCCTGTTACTATTGCAGTCACTAGCAAAACTCTCATTTCTCTTCAGTTTCTATTCCACTCAGAATGAGAGAAAACCTCCTTTCTGGACAGAGTAATGTTCTCATTCAAGAATGTGTTGGGCTATTGAAAGTAGCTTCCAGTATTGATTTCCACCTCTTCACCAATAAGGTTCCAACTTTTATAGGACATAATTAACTATTCCGTTCTATATAGGTTTTTATAACTGAACGCTTAACCAACCACCTGGAGATCCATCTGTGGTGTAGTGGAAACACGTTGAACTTGAAATGTTGTCCATAACACTGCATGCTGGAGACAGTAACTGTCATTAGCAATGAGATTGGAACTTGCATATGCTTTTGAAAGTGAAAGATAGGATGCAATTACCTCACTTACAATGATTAAATATTTAACCACAGCCTTTTCATCTGAGCCACTCTCTATTTCGTGTGTTTCATGTAGCAGATTGGATAGATAATTTTATTGTGTACTTGTAGGTATTTTACTAGCTATGTAATTAAAAAGAACCTGTAAGATGGGCACACATCTATTCTTTAATTGGTCCATGTTCTCAGAGTTTTGCATCAGTATGGACTGCAGGATTTGGCCCAGATTGTAAATAATAGAACATTTCTTATGGAGCTGTGATGTCAGAGAATGGGAGGGGAAGTGGGAAACCAGCATCTATCACTGAGGAGAGACTGGTCTCCTGCGGATACCAAAGATTCAGTTGGTTCTGGCAGCTTAACCATTGATCATCCCGTTGAGGAGGGGGAAGCAAAACTTGCCCCTTCCTCAATGGAGCAATCTAAGGGAAATTCTCCATGCAATCCTCCCTCAGTGTTCTGCCCCAGATTTTCTCCCACAGCTGTTTCTGCAGGAAGATTTAATTCAGGCAAATGGACATGTTTGATTTGATTTTTTAACAAGTTGTTGTTGAGACCTCTCATAAGAGATGAAATTATCCCAAGAATCAGAGTTTGTTTCAGGTGCCAAGGTGCATAAACATCTCAAACACAAAATAGACGTGAAACAAAGGACTGAAAGCGCAAAACCTGAGGAATCAATACAAGAATGGGTGGGGAGGAGCCCTACACGGGCTGGCATGACTGATAATAGAAATGTCTCTGGAAAAGGAATATTACTAGATGGTTTCTAAAAGTGAGGAGGGGCTGAACTGAGGCAGATGTCCAGGGGATGATGAGTGCCACACCCAGGAGCAACGGCAAAGTCTTGGCCACCCACTGCTCTAAAGTCTGATGGTGATCACAGCTATCCAAGAATGCCCCGAGTCACCCTCGTGGAGTCCTTCAGGACAGAAGCCGGGGTCAGGAAGAGTGTGTTCAATAGGCACCAACTCCATGGGTGCTCCAGGACTGGAGCATCCACGGGAAAAAAATAGTGGGTGCTCAGCACCCATTGGTGGCCCCACCGATCAGTTCCTCCCCTTCCAGCGCCTCCCGCCCTCCATGATCAGCTGTTCAGGAGGCGCTGGGGGAACAGGGGGTGGAGTGAGGGCGGGGCATGCTCAGGGAAGGGTGCAGAACAAGACGGGAAGGGGCAGGGCGGGAAGAGGCGGAGTGGGGGCGGGAAGAGGCGGAGTGGGGGTAGATTTGGGGGAAGGGGTGGAGCGGGGGCAGGGCCTGGGGCAGAGTGGGGGTCAAGCACCTCCTGGGAAATGACAAAGTCAGCACCTGTGGCATGTTCCCTTCCTTACCACAGTCTGCCACTGGTCAGCTATAATAGTAATGAATTCTTTGCCTTCATCAGAAGCCTCAGATGCTAGTTAACTGCTGGAGGCTGAATATGGGACTAACTGACCCATGGTGTGATTTAGCCGGGCAAATCCTAGGTTCTTATCTACATCTGTGCCTCCACTTACAGCTGGCTGCAGTGCCTTGTATTTCCAATGGCTTCCCCCATCTCAGCATCTTCTTGGCTCTCTTTTCAGAATTACACACACTGCAGGTGCATCTCTGCAAACGGGACGGAAGGATCCGCCTCCCCCGGGACCTGTGGCACAAATTGCTTCTACCTCCTCTTACCCTTTGTTGTACTTTCCTGCCTGGCTGGAATCCTGGCAAGCACGTCGCACACACCATCCTTCATGCTCATCCTGAGGTAATGTAGGCGGGATTGTCACCACTCTCGGACCACGAGCTCTATCCGGCATCTCCCCTCCTCTGGGGAATACTCTGGAGCTGGGATGAGGAGGCTGAGTTTTGAAAACCCAAAACCATCGGTGGCTCAGATCTGAGAGCTATTTTATCCAAACCACAAACGTTCAGGGAGTGGCAGGCATGAGGGTTAAATTCAGAGCTCCCATCTTGGCACATCTCTATTATATTTATCCACATTTAACCATATATGTTGTTATTTATAGTGTGGCCACGCCTAGAGGTCCCAGTCAGGGGTCATGGCCCAGCGTGCTAGGCCCTGTACAAGTGAGGAAATGGAGCCCAGAGGGCTCACAGTCTAGGGTTATGACAAGACACTGCAGGTGGATAAGCAGACAAACAGGGACAGCGTGGGTGATAAGGTAACAACAAAGATGGGCCTGATTTGCATATGGGCCTGATTCTGATCCCCAATTGAATTGACAGCAGTGTAACCGCACTGGGGCTCACTTCACGCTGCCTTGCACCTGATTTACCCTAGTGCAAATTAAGGGTAAAAGTGGCTGTAAAGTGCTACCAGATCAGCATGACAGCATTTCCCACATGCACTGTGCCCAGGTGTTAGTGAAGGCAGTGGAGGATCAGACCCACTGACTTCACTGGAGTTATTGCTGTGCCATGCTGGTCTATGTCTTGCCATCCATCATCTGTAGCTATCCTTATCTAAATCTGCTTCTGTCTTTCTCCTTGTTTCTCCCTGTCTTTCTTAAAGTGTCTCCATCTTTACACTATAGCAAATCACCAAGACAGAAGGGCAGGTAAGCATGCCATGTAGTTCCACCTTCGGCGCTTGGCCTACTAGCTCAGTTTGCTAGCAGGTATGGGAAGCCCTGTCATGTGTCTGAGCGTCAAATAGTGCTAGAAACGAAGAGCTGCTTTACATAGAGCAGGAGAAATCATTGGGGCTGATGTTTGCCTCACGCAGACCCTTACGACAGGCTGTGCCTTGTGTTAGGAGTTCAGGCAGAGCACTTCTCACAGCAGGTTTCAGGTGCTCTTTGACTCCACAGGCTCTTCCCATCTCTTTAACCGAAGCAGCTAAATCCCTTGCAGAGTTAAAGAACAAGTCAACAATGTTAGCCACCATGACGTGTACTGTGGGGGCACTTTTCAGTGCTGAGCAGCTGTCAATATTTCAACACCATTAACCTCCCAGGGATTGGGACATTCTTGGCTGGTTCAATGAAACGGTTACTCTGTCTGTCATAGCCCATGGAAGTTGGGCTTTTAAGACTTTGTGACACCAGGGGCTACATTGGCAACTTGCTCGGAGCCAGAGGCCTGTACCTCACTCCCCTATAGATTTACAATAAAAAACAAATGGATGCCTCCATCATTTCAGCTTATAGTTTCATTCCTCAAAGGTTCTGAGGATTTTAGGCCCAGAAGAGACCATTATGATCATCTGGTCTGATTCCCTGCATAACATTGGCCACAGAATTTCACCCACTCATCCCTGCAGGGGAGGGAATTATTCTCCTCAGAAACTGCTTGTTGTTGGAATTCACTTAGGGCCAGCTCCAGCTCTCAATGAATTCAATGGGAGTCTTTTCGTTGACTTAGTGGGAGCTGCATTGGGCCCTTATTGTTGGAGTGGAAGGACAGTCTTGTACTTTAAATACAGGACTGGGCATCTGGGCCTTAGTTGTATTCCCAGCCCTACCACAGTCTACCTGTATGACCCTGGCCATGTCAGTTAATTTCTCTTTGCCCAAGTTTTCCCATTTGTAAAATGAAGCAACAATGAAGTAAGAAGCTACTTTCCTTCCTCACAGCTTCATCATCAGAGGTTCTATAGAAATGCAATGTATCATATGTACCATTTTTACTCCCCAGCAAGAGCCAGCTGCAGCTCACTGGCTTTGGCTGAATTTTTTTTACCAGTGAAATCTCCCCCATGACCTTGCTGTGACTCAGCCTCAGTTCACTTTGCACAGTGGAAGAATGTTATTAGACTCATTGAAGTGTTGGACTGGAAGAGACCTCAATAGGACATTAGTCCAGTCCGCTGCACTCAAGGCAGGACTAATTATCTAGACCATCCCTGACAGGTGTTTGTCTAACCTGTTCTTAAAACCCTCCAATGATGGAGAGTCCACAACCTCCCTAGGCAATTTATTCCAGTGCCTAACCACCCTGATCGTTAGGAAGCTTTTCCTTACGTCCAAACTAAACCACCTTTGCTGCAATTTAAGCCCATTGCTTCTTGTCCTATCCTCAGAGGTTAAGGAGAACAGTGTTTCACCTTCCTTCTTGTAACAATCTTTTATGTACTTGAAAACTGTTATCATGTCTCCTCTCAGTCAGCTCTTGTTCAGACTAAACAAATCCAGTTATTTCAACCTTTCCTCATAGGTCATGTTTTCTAGACATTTAATCATTTTTGTTGCTTTCCTGTGGACTCTCCTCAATTTGTCCACATCTTTCCTAAAATGTGGGGTCATGAATTGGACACAATACTCCAGCTGAGGCCTAATCAGCGCAGAGTAGAGCTGAAGAATGACTTCTCATGTCTTGCTCACAACAGACCTGTTAATACATCCCAGAATCACGTTTGCTTTTTTTGCAACAGTGTTACACTGTTAACTCATATTTAGCTTGTGATCCACTCTAACCCCCAGATCCCTTTCCACAGTACTACTTTCTAGGCAGTTATTTCACTTTCTGTATGTGTGCAACTGATTTTTCCTTCCTAAGTGGAGTACTTTGCATTTGTCCGTATTGAATTTCATCCTATTTACTTCAGACCATTTCTCCAGTTTGTCCAGATTATTTTGAATTTTAATCCTATCCTCCAAACCACTTGCAACCCCTCCCAGCTTGGTATCATCCACAAACTTTATAAGTGTACTCTCTATGCACTATCTAAATCATTGATGAAATTATTGAACAGAACCAGACCCAGAACTGAACCATGTGGTACCCCACTTGATATGCCCTTCCAGCTTGACTGTGAACCAACTCGCTGGAAATGGGATTATTTATTGTTAAATGTTGTTACCTTTGAGCACCCAAATACGTGCTAGGTGCCAAAATGAACATCGAAATATTTGGCCACCTGATATATCAGGAGATGCCCAAAATCCTAGCCTTGTCCTCTGCTAATACAGAGTATGTTAAACAAATGAATACTAGGAAATAACATGTTTTGAAAACATGTTACAGTAAAGAGCAGTGAAATTTTGTAAAGAACATATTGTAATATTATAAAAAAATTGAGAGATTATGAGAGCTAACCAAAACATCATGGCTGTGAAACATCTGATGGAGCAAAGTCTGCTCTCAGTTACACACATACAAAGTTTGCATGGATGTAACAAAGGGCCATATTTGTTCCTATTTCTGTGTAGGGCAGGGGTTCTCAAACTGGAGGTCGGGACCTCTCAGGGGGTTGTGAGGTTATTACATGGGGGGTCGCGAGCTATCAGCCTCCACCCCAAACCCCGCTTTGCCTCCAGCTTTTATAATGGTGTTAAATATATAAACAAGTGTTTTTAATTTATAAGGGGGGGTCACACTCAGAGGCTTGCTATATGAGAGGGGTCACCAGTACAATAGTTTGAGAACCACTGGTGTAGGGGGATGTACTAATTCCTCTTTTGTTTTTGCTTTTCAGGAGCGTTCAGCCTGAAGATAAGTCATTTGCTATTGGGATACAGTTCCTGCTGCTGAGAATTTTAGGTAAATTAAAATTTGTTGTTATGTAGCATTGAAAAGTCATAAGATATTTTGAATTCACGTGGATCAGATGGGACATCAACAGAGAAAGTCAGGTGCTACAAAAGAAGGGTATTGTTGATTCAGTAGGTGTCACACTTTTTCCTGAACCATTATTCCTAGCTATGGGGTGCTGTGTTGCTGGTTGAAGTGCCTTTTAGATAAGCAGTAAAACCAAAGTCCTGATCATCTGTAGTCATTAAAGATCCCACAGCACTTTCTTCAAGAGATGGCATGTTGGGCCCTGGTGTCCTGGCCAAATTTCAATCTGTGAATTGCATCTGAAATTCCCCTTGTAATTTCCATTCTTCTTCCCTTACCTTCCTAGTAACACTACTGTCGTGCATTCCTGGCACAGACTGCCCCATTTCATCCCAGCAAGGGATGGGGAAGAGACCTTTATACATAGCTTCTCTAAAGCACTTTGGGATCTTTCTCAAGAAATGACAGTGTCTAGAGGAAAATTATTCTTATTTGTGTCTTTGTTTGAATCATAGAATCATAGAAGATGAGGGTTGGAAGAGACCTCAGGAGGTCATCTAGTCCAACCCACTGCTCAAAGCAGGACCAACCCCAACTAAATCATCCCAGTCAGGGCTTTGTCAAACCGAGCCTTAAAACCTCTAATGATGAAGATTCCACCCATTCCAGTGCTTCACCACCCTCCTAGTGAAATAGGGTACGTCTATACTTACCTCTGGGTTCGGCGGTAAGCAATCGATCTTCTGGGATTGATTTATCGCGTCTTGTCTAGACGCGATAAATCGATCCCGGAAGTGCTTGCCGTCGACACCGGTACTCCTGCTCCGCGAGAGGAGTATGCGGAGTCAACAGGGGAGCCTGCCTGCTGCATGTGGACCCGCGGTAAGTACCTTGTAGTTCGAACTAAGATACTTCAACTTCAGCTACGTTATTCACATAGCTGAAGTTGCGTATCTTAGTTCGAACTGGGGGTTAGTGTGGACCAGCCCATAGTTTTATCTGATACCCAACCTAGACCTCCCCCACTGCAACTTGAGACCGTTGCTCCTTGTTCTGTCATCTGCCACCACTGAGAACAGTCTAGCTCCATCCTCTTTGGAACCCCCCTTCAGGTAGTTGAAGGCTACAATTTTTCCACATCCTTTCTGTAGTGGTGGGCCCAAAACTGGATGCAATACTCCAGATGTGGCCTCACCAGTGCCGAATAGAGGGGAATAATCACTTCCCTCGATTTGCTGGCAATGCTCCTATTAATACAGTCCAATATGCAGTTAGGGAAACAAGGGCACACTGTTGACTCATATCCAGCTTCTCGTCCACTGTAATCCCTAGGTCCTTTTCTGCAGAACTGCTGCTTAGCCAGTTGGTCCCCAGTCTGTAGCAGTGCATAGGATTCTTCCGTCCTAAGTGCAGGACTCTGTACTTGTCCTTGTTGAACCTCATCAGATTTCTTTTGGCCCAATCCTCTACTTTGTCTAGGTCCCTCTGTATCCTATCCCTACCCTCCAGCATATCTACCTCTTCCCCCAGCTTAGTGTCATCTGCGAACTTGCTGAACATCCATCCCATCATCCAGATCATTAATGAAGATGTTGAATAAAACCAGCCCAAGGACTGACCCCTGGGGCACTCCGCTTGATACCAGCTGCCAACTAGACATCGAGCTGTTGATCACTACCCATTGAGCCCAATGATCTAGCCAGCTTTCTATCCACCTTATAGTCTATTCATCCAATCCATACTTCTTTAACTTGCTGGCAAGAATACTGTGGGAGACCGTATCAAAAGCTTTGCTAAAGTCAAGGTGGATCATGTCCACCACTTTCCCAATATCCACAGAGCCAGTTATCTCATCATAGAAGGCAATCAGGTTAGTCAAGCATGACTTACCCTTGGTGAATCCATGTTGACTGTTCCTGATCACCTTCCTCTCCTCCAAGTGCTTCAAAATGGTTTTCTTGAGGTCCTGCTCCATGATTTTTCCGGGGACTGAGGTTAGGCTGACCAGTCAGTAGTTCCCTGGATTCTCCTTCTTCCCTTTTTTAAAGATGGGCACTATATTTGCCTTTTTCCAATCGTCCAGGACCTCCCCCAATTGCCAGGAGTTTTCAAAGATAAGGCCAATGGCTCTGCAATCACATCCGTCAACTCCCTCAGCACCCTTGGATGCAGCGCATCCAGCCCCACGGACTTATGCGTGTCCAGCTTTTCTAAATAGTCCTTAACCTGTTCTTTCACCACTGAGAGCTGCTCACCTCCTCCCCATACTGTGCTGCCCAGTGCAGCAGTCTGGGAAATGACCATGTGTCAAGGCTGTATCCCCACTTTGAACTTTAGGGTACAAATGTAGGGGCCTTCATGAAAACTTCTAAGCTTAACTACCAGCTTAGCTCTGGTCCCGCTGCCACCATTCCCAATGGATTCCCTCCCTGGGAAGCCTTGAGAAACCTTTCACCAATTCCCTGGTGAATACAGATCCAAACTCCTTGGATCTTAAAACAAGGAGAAATTGACCCTTCCCCCCTCCTTCCTTTCACCAACTCCTGGTGAATACAGATCCAAACCCCCTTGGATCTTAAAGCAAGGAGAAATCAATCAGGTTCTTAAAAAGAAGGCTTTTAATTAAAGAAAAAGGTAAAAATCATCTCTGTAAAATCAGGATGGAAAATAGCTTTACAGGGTAATCAAACTTAAAGAGCTCAGAGGACCCCCCTCTGTCTTAGGTTCAAAGTACAGCAAACAAAGATAAACACTCTGGTAAAAGGTACATTTACAAGTTGAGAAAACAAAGTAAAACTAAGACGCCTTGCCTGGCTTTTTTACTTACAAGTTTGAAATAAGAGAGACTTGTTTAGAAAGATGGGGAGAACCTGGATTGATGTCTGGTCCCTCTCAGTCCCAAGAGCGAACCACTCCTTAAAAACAAAGAGCACACACAAAAGCCTTTCCCCCCACCCCCAAGATTTGAAAGTATCTTGTCCCCTTATTGGTCCTTTGGGTCAGGTGTCAGCCAGGTTACCCGAGCTTCTTAACCCTTTACAGGTAAAAGGATTTTGGAGTCTCTGGCCAGGAGGGATTTTAGTACTGTACACAGGAGAGCTGTTACCCTTCCCTTTATAGTTATGACACCATGTTTGTGAAGACCAAAGCAAAATAAGCATTGAGTACTTCAGCTTTGTCCACATCATCTGTCACTAGGTTGCCTCCGCCATTCAGTAAGGGGCCCACACTTTCCCTGACCTTTTTCTTGTTGCTAACATACCTGTAGAAACCCTTCTTTTTACCCTTCACATCCCTTGCTAGCTGTAACTCCAATTGTGCTTTGGCCTTCCTGATTACACCCCTGCATGCTCGAGCAATATTTTTATATTCCTCCCTAGTCATCTGTCCAAGTTTCCACTTCTTGTAAGATTCCTTTTTGTGTTTAAGCTCACCGAAGATTTCTCTGTTAAGCCAAGCTGGTCGCCTGCCATATTTGCTATTCTTTCTGCACATTGGGATGGTTTGCTCCTGAGCCCTCAATAAGGCTTCTTTAAAATACAGCTAGGTCTCCTGGACTCCTTTCCCCCTCATATTAGCCTTCCAGGGGATCCTGCCCATCAGTTCTCTGAGGGAGTCAAAGTCTGCTTTTCTGAAGTCCAAGGTCCGTATTCTGCTGCTCTCCTTTCTTCCTTTTGTCAGGATCACGAACTCAACCATCTCATGAGGTACATGTCAGAATGGCTCAAAATAGCGCTCAATTCAAATAATTGTTTTTCTTATGCAGAAATTAATTTTCACCTGGCAAACACTGCTATGTGTCCCAGAAGTCCTAACAATGCACAGTTTCACACAATACAGAATGGAGAGGGAGAAGTGAGCCTGCAATTGCAATAATACCTGGATTGTGTGAATGTCCCTTATAGAAAAACAACAGATAAAAAAACCATCACATTTGGTCCAACCCCAGCCAATGCAGGATTGTTCCTTAAAGTGGTATTTAACAAGCCTGTAGCTGCCTATAACATCATGGTTTTAGCTATGTTGCAAACGATGGCTGTTCTGCAAGGACAGACCAGATGGAATTAAGTCTAGCCTGGTAGAACTGCAGGTTTGGGGCCTTGATGTCTCATTCCATTCTCAACTATAGTAACTTTTAGGCAGAAAGTACCTGAACAGCCACTCCAGGCGTTGGAGGATGTTTCTGCTAACTGGTTAAGGCATTTTCTAGTGTCTGGCCCATAGACAACTTGTGCCTCCTGATACTGGGGGGACACAATGTAAAGGGGGATGGGACGTGACCGCCCCATATGTTGCCTCTGGGAGGAACTTCCAGCCCCACCTCCCTGGGCCAAGGCAGACAATCCCAACAGCTCCTGGGAGACTAGGGCCACAGGAGTGGGGACCACATGCCTCTGGGCCTGGCTGGGGGCCCAGGGAGACTCACAGCACCAGGGTCTCCCTGGAGCTCGTGGACACCTCAGCAGGGGAAGCACAGGCAATGCCCCTACCTACAGCTGAGCAGAGGCCAGGGAACCTGCTCCTGGCACCATCTTCAGTGACCACCCGCCTTGCGTCCAGCCCAGGACTGCCATGTTCTCCTCACTTCACCAGAGTGATCTGCCGGGGTGAGGGGGTCGGGGCTCTGTCCTTCTCCCACTGCGCCTCCCCCTGGCACATTCCAGCTCATTCACCCACTCTCCCTGGCAGCCAGGCATGGGCAGGAAACGGAGGGGGCAGGACAGAGCCACTTCTCACACCAGCTCATGGTGGCTGCTCCAGGTCGCTGCCTCTGAGCAGCGCAGCAGCTGCCTGAGAGAGATCCCGGCTAGGGAGGCGGCAGCAGTGGCCCGCCCCCCTCTGCTCCCCACCTGGGCCCAATTGCTAGGGTCAGGGGCCAAGCGAGCCAGAAACATGCCGTGGTGGGGGAGGGGAGAGCTCCGGCTCGCTCGGCCCCTGTTCCCAGCGGTAGAGCCTGGGCAGGGAGCAGAGGGGGCAGGCCACCACCGCCTCTCCAGCAGGGTTCTCGCAGGCAGCCGCTGTGCTGCACAGAGCAGCGACCTGGAGTGGCCACCCTCAGCCGGCATGAGAAGCAGCTCCATTCACCCCTTCCACTCCCCACCCAGGCCCAGCTGCCAGGGACAGGGGCTGAGCATGCCAGGGGGCAAGTGCATCAGGAGAAGGACAGAGCCCCTCTCCTTCCCTGCTCCCAGGCAGGCCAAGCAGAAATCGGGGTGGGGATGGCACTTGACCCGCATGCCCCCCTATGTGTCGCCTATGCCAGGAAGACACCAGCCAGGCCACCCGCCATTCTGAAATCAGTTGAATGTAGTTTTGAAAAATGGTATGATGGGGTCTGCCCTAACAGAAAGAACTGCTTCTCATTTGACAAACCAAGTGCCCTGTGCTTGTTTTCCAGCCTGGATGCCAGGACCGGTGCTTTATGGCAGTGCCATCGACACAACCTGCATCCTGTGGGAAAAGAAGTGCAAGAAGAACGCAGCTTGCAGATACTACGACAACGATCTCTTCAGACAAAGGTACGGCCCTGTGAGGCTCCATCAGATACCGCTTGTCCTGAGTGTTTGTCTACATTACAGGGGCTACAGTGGCAGAGCTATGGCCCCATAGCTATGCCACTGTAACCCTGAAGCGTAGACACACACTACAGCAACGGAAGGGTTTTTTCCACCACAGTAGTAACTCCGCCTCCCCAAGCAGTGGTAACTAGGCAACGGAAGCATTCTTCCATTGATCTCCCCGTGTCTACACTGGGGATTTCGGTCAGTGTAGCTATGGCGCTCAGGCGTATGCATTTTTCACACACCCCTGAGCACCGTTGCTATGTCAACCTGACACCTGCTCATCAATTATTGGGGGTGGACCACATCCACTCTGACTAAATTGGCCTTCTGCATTGGTTCTCCACTTGTAAGGTAACTCCCTTTTCTTCATGTGCCAATATATATTTATGCCTGTATCTGTAATTTTCACTCCATGCATCTGAAGAAGTGGAGGGTTTTTACCCACGAAAGCTTATGCCGAAATAAATCGGTTAGTCTTTACGGTGCCACCGGACTCCTCATTGTTTTTGTAGCTTTTAAGTGTAGACCAGGCCACATTTCTTATCGTACACTGGTGGCGTCTTTAAAAGAAAATTGAGGAATCTGCTCGGAAAACAAGGTGATGAACATGGGACGGGTGGATGGATGGATAGACTGGAAAGTGGCATCATGAGATTTGCTAGCCAGACTTCCTACTCTGCTGCAGTGATGTGCAGTTAATATCTTATTAAAGAGCTCTCACAGAAACATCCCCACTTTTCCTGCCATAACCCCGGGTACAGTGAGGTACATGTACTGGCAGAGATATGGGGTAAAGGGCTGGGCCATCTGGTGATTTGTTTCTCCATTTAAATAAAGACACTTTCTCCAAATGCCAGGAGGCAGCACTGCCCAGCAGACAGACTTCTAATCAGCTGTACTTGTTGCAAAACTTTGTATTTACTACCTGAAAAATGCTGTAAGTGTGAAGCACCGTGCTCCGCTTAAAGTGGGGCAAAGGGTTTTCATGGGGTTCCGGGGTATTCTCCACAGGACAGTTTATTGAAATTACCTCACACATGGTGCAATCCTCTGGCAAAAAACAAGTTCCTCCGTAGAATGTGTATGAGCCCCCGGAGATCCCTCCTCTCTGTCAGGGATAATATAACAGTATCCAGAGATGGAATGACACCACCAGATGCAGGGAAGTCATCCCAAACCTCTCTACCAGGGACTGCACTGGCACTGCTCAGCTGAGGAAGGGCTACAGAATCATTAGGAGGTTGGAAGACACCTCTAACTGGTTGCTTACATTGAGTAGGATTTGCTATTGGCATGAGCAAGTGCTATTCAGCCTGGGTGCAGAGGCATATTCCATTTTATTTTCCAAACCTTTGCACCAGGAAAGCTATTACTGAGGTCAGTATTCAGCCGACATTTTCTTTTGCCCCTGACACATGCAGATTTCCTACCCATTGATAGGTGATACTCGCCTTCCCTATTCATTGACTGACTGAAAAAGCTCTTGACATAAACTCCACGCTCATTTGATGCATGTCCTGAGGCTTGGTGGTTGATAGATGCTGTACCCTGAAACTTTGCACCTTACCTTATTACCTTGTCCTTTTGTGTTTCTGTACTTTAGATTCCTTGGGCTCCAGTTTTTCTTTGAAGTGGGAGCTTTTCTGTGCTTCGTGGCTGTGTTCATCATTCTCAGACGACAAGAGAGGGAAACCAGGAATGCCGCAGAGCCAAAGACAATCCCAGAGAAAGAGAAGCTGGCAGAAAAGTCAAGCAAAAACCTAGACTCCAAAGTCTGACTCAGAGAACGTGAATCACATTCCATATCTGCTGCCCAGGGAAGCACACGGATTGCATTTTACTGTTACTGTGAAGGATGGATGCTTGGGATGAGACTGAACAGGAGATAAGCTTATTTATTTCCTGTCTTTATCTTTGGCAGCTACAGCTTTTGTTCTTTCGTCTTCTTTTTTTATCTGCTAGTTTACATCTACCCATGCTTGAGTGGTGCCTCGTGAGCTTGTTTGATTGGGTTAATCCCTTTGGACATTGCAGCCTTATAGAGTTAAATCTTCCTAAGCATTCATTCAGCTGGCAATCTGGATGATGCCAGCACTCTAAGTACTAATACCTACAGCTGAATTGTTTTTATAAAGGTTTTTGTACAGTACACAAATGTCTCTATGTATCCAAGTACAGTATTCTGCACTTGGCCATAAACACCAATTATCACAGCACTAGGGTACCTTCTTCTCTTCTTGTTACATTATTAGATTGCCTCGGGACCTCTGAAAACCTGGTCCTATTCGCACTGACATGACTAGGAGTGATGCTGTGCTAGATGTATGGTTGTAAGGGCTGGCTGATATACTGAAGCTCTTGTGTTGGTTGAAAGAGAGGCTGCATGTGCACGTGGTGACCAGCTAGTTGGGAGGGAGAAGAAGTGGTACTGGGAGGGAGAGGGTAGGAAGGTTGGACTGTAATGGGGTGTACCAGCCCTTTAAGCCTAAGGGGTCCAGAAGGCCACATTCCAGGGATGTGGTAAAGAACATAAGAACAGATTTAAAGAATCCTTATTGTGGTTGCAGGAACAAACCATCCCGATGTGTAGAAAGAATAGTAAATATGGCAGGCGACCAGCTTGGCTTAACAGTGAAATCCTTGCTGACCTTAAATGCAAAAAAGAAGCTTACAAGAAGTGGAAGATTGGACAAATGACCAGGGAGGAGTATAAAAATATCGCTCAGGCATACAAGAGTGAAATCAGGAAGGCCAAATCGCACTTGGAGTTGCAGCTAGCAAGAGATGTTAAGAGTAACAAGAAGGGTTTCTTCAGGTATGTTAGCAACAAGAAGAAAGTCAAGGAAAGTGTGGGCCCCTTACTGAATGAGGGAGGCAACCTAGTGACAGAGGATGTGGAAAAAGCTAATGTACTCAATGCTTTTTTTGCCTCTGTCTTCACAAACAAAGTCAGCTCCCAGACTGCTGGACTGGCCAGCACAGTATGGGGAGGAGGTGACCAGCCCTCCGTGGAGAAAGAAGTGGTTCGGGACTATTTAGAAAAACTGGATGAGCACAAATCCATGGGGCCGGATGCGCTGCATCCGAGGGTGCTAAAGGAGTTGGCGGATGTGATTGCAGAGCCATTGGCCATCATCTTTGAAAACTCATGGCGATCGGGGGAGGTCCCGGATGACTGGAAAAAGGCTAATGTAGTGCCCATCTTTAAAAAAGGGAAGGAGGAGGATCCGGGGCACTACAGGCCAATCAGCCTCACCTCAGTCCCTGGAAAAATCATGGAGCAGGTCCTCAAGGAATCAATTATGAAACACTTAGAGGAGAGGAAAGTGATCAGGAACAGTCAGCATGGATTCACCAAGGGGAAGTCATGCCTGACTAACCTAATTGCCTTCTATGATGAGATAACTGGCTCTGTAGATGAGGGGAAAGCAGTGGATGTGTTATTCCTTGACTTTAGCAATGCTTTTGATACGGTCTCCCACAGTATTCTTGCCACCAAGTTAAAGAAGTATGGGCTGGATGAATGGACTGTAAGGTGGATAGAAAGCTGGCTAGTTCGTCGGGCTCAACGGGTAGTGATCAATGGCTCCATGTCTAGTTGGCAGCCGGTTTCAAGCGGAGTGCCCCAAGGGTCGGTCCTGGGGCCGGTTTTGTTTAATATCTTTATTAATGATCTGGAGGATGGTGTGGACTGCACTCTCAGCAAGTTTGCCGATGACACTAAACTGGGAGGCGTATTAGATACACTGGAGGGTAGGGATCGGATACAGAGGGACCTAGACAAATTAGAGGATTGGGCCAAAAAAAACCTGATGAGGTTCAACAAGGACAAGTGCAGAGTCCTGCACTTAGGACGGAAGAATCCTATGCACTGCTACAGACTAGGGACCGAATGGTTAGGTAGCAGTTCTGCAGAAAAGGACCTAGGGGTCACAGTGGACGAGACGCTGGATATGAGTCAACAGTGTGCTCTTGTTGCCAAGAAGGCTAACAGCATTTTGGGCTGTATAAGTAGGGGCATTGCCAGCAGATCGAGGAACGTGATCGTTCCCCTTTATTTGACATTGGTGAGGCCTCATCTGGAGTACTGTGTCCGGTTTTGGGCCCCACACTACAAGAAGGATGTGGAAAAATTGGAAAGAGTCCAGCGGAGGGCAATAAAAATGATTAGGGGTCTGGAGCACATGACTTATGAGGAGAGGCTGAGGGAACTGGGATTATTTAGTCTCCAGAAGAGAAGAATGAGGGGGGATTTGATAGCTGTTTTCAACTACCTGAAGGGGGGTTCCAAAGAGGATGGAGCTCGGCTGTTCTCAGTGGTGGCAGATGACAGAACAAGGAGCAATGGTCTCAAGTTGCAGTGGGGAAGGTCTAGGTTGGATATTAGGAAACACTATTTCACTAGGAGGGTGGTGAAGCACTGGAATGCGTTACCTAGGGAGGTGGTGGAATCTCCATCCTTAGAGGTATTTAAGGTCCGGCTTGACAAAGCCTTGGCTGGGATGATTTAGTTGGGGATTGGTCCTGCTTTGAGCAGGGGATTGGACTAGATGACCTCCCGAGGTCTCTTCTACCCTTAATCTTCTATGAGTCTATGAAATAACTGGATACACTGCAAGGCACTGCAGAAACATACATGACAGTTCCATGAGGGATGGAGGACAGTGAGGTAGAGCAGGAGTCAGAAGACCTGCTCCCAGTTCTGACACTGACTTCCTCAGGGCCCTTTAGCAAATCACTTGACATCGCTGTGCTTCAGTTTCTCCTTTTTGAAAATGGGACTTAGGACAATATGGAAAAAACCAACCCAGAGCCACATATAGCTGCATCATTACACTGTGCACCATAGACATGCAAACCCTCACAATGACAGCAGGGCCAGAACACAGAGTCAGTAGGGCACTTCTGAACGTCTCCTCCGTTATAAAACATTTTGAGGTCCTTGGCAGTGTAAATGCAAAGTATTTATTTCTGAAAGTTCCCCTGATTAAGGCAGCTGTTCCCTAATCCTCCTGATTACCAAACAGTTGCTGAAAATGAGCTGATTGTGCTGTTTGTGGGGCGGGGACGGGGGGACACAACGCACACAGCTATTTATCTCGTGATATTCATTACAAATTGCACATGCACTAATAAAGAGTGAGCCCATTTGCACTCCCTAGAATCTGCCGTTCGTTCTATTTCTGACAACGGATGGACTGAACAACCCCCCAGCCATTCAGCGGGAACAATGGGAAATCTTGCTGGGCTTGTGAACGAGCTGAATGCAAACCACGGGAATGGCCTGACTCTTTTGTAACATTCAAGCACTGGCTTCTTGCCACTGCTGGCTCAAGGGATGGGCAGCTATTTTCCCACTTTGAAAGCTCTTATCGGATCGTACAGAGATTTTTTCCCAGCCAAGGCCCAAACTGGTGCAGCATGAGCTTTTCCTTCCCTCATTACCTCTCCATTAGAAGAAGGCTTCCTGCTGGTAAGGAATCAGCGACAATTGGGAACAGCTGGGCTCAGCTCGGTGGTCAATGTAAACAGCCATTATGATGTTTTTGCTGTTGTAATATCCAAGAGCTGGAACTGCAGTTGCTATAAACGTAAATAAAACCATCCTCTCCCCCCACACTCCAAAAGAAAACTGCAGGGGGCTTGACTTGTGAGGAGAGATTAAGAAAATTAAGTATGGAAGGGGTAGCACCACCAACTTGCTAACAGGGAGGAGACAGATAAGATGCAGATATGTGAAGAGTGTAGGGTGGGTAGGGCAAATCGGGGTGTCCGCTCCGGGTGCTGTGCTTTGGGGCGCCCCGCGGGCCAGTGCGATTGGCCAGCGTGGTCGGTCCCAGAGACCCGGTGCAGCGATTCCCCCACCCCGACTGGAGCTCTGAGCCGCCGTGGCGCTATGGCCAACAATAGCCCTGCGGTAGGCACCGGCAACTGCCAGCAGCAACAGGTGGGCCAGCACCAGGCCGGATCTGTCCTGCCAGCCCAACCGCCGATGCAAAGCTGGGTCCCCAAGCCGGCAGGAGCTGATTTGCAGTGGCACTGGAACATTTTTAATAGTGGGGGTGCTGAAAGCCAGCTGTCCACACACACACACCCCCAGCTGAGGCCAGGAGCAAAACCCTGGGGGTGCGGGGCCGGCAGCTGGGACCCTGGGGTGCTGCAGTACCCCCCACACCCCTAGCTCCTGTGCCTATGCTGATTTGTCCCAGGCCCCGCACCCGCCTAGGGATGGCCCTGCCAAGGGAAGAGCGGGTGTGTTTAATATGGTACAGGGGGATGCACATGGGAGGAATGGGATGAAAGGAAACAAAGGAAAATAGAACAGCAAGGAAAATGTCCTAGTGCTGAGGGCTATGGCTGAGGAAGCTCCATCCTCAGAGTTATTTAAAATAGCTTTTAGAAACCATTTGAGAACACAGTGTAGGCAACAATCAGGAATTGCCAAGGGAGAGGTGATATGAACCAAGCCCGTTTCTGGGGTAACGCCATTGACTTCCATAAGCCTGGCCCTCTTTGTATTCTAGGCAGGCTAAAGGAGAACAATGAGAGCAGGGATAACGTAGCAAAAATGGGCTTGGCAATGCGCTTCCAGCACAGCCTGCGTTTTCTGTGCAGCACTCTGCAGGAGCAGGGCTGGCTGCTTGCAAAGACCGGTGGGGCCTGTGATAGGGTTACCATATTTCAACAATCAAAAAAGAGGACGGGGGAGCCCCGCCCTACCCCCACCCTCATCCACTCCCTCCCACTTCCCGCCCCCTGACTGCCCCCCTCAGAACTCCCAACCCCCCACCCGCCGCTCCTTGTCCCCTGACTGCCCCTCCTGGGACCCCTGCTCCTAACTGCCCCCACCATGTTCTCTGTCCAAACAGCGGAGGGGCAGAGGGTTGGTCCCACACCGCACAAGATGTGGCAGGATCCAGTTTTAAATTTACCCCCTGCCCTTGCTTCACTGAAGGGGGGAGGGGAGAGTTGCTCTTGACTTGTGTGGGGTACCAGGGAGTGGAAGCCCCGATCCCGCCTGAAGTCACTGGTGCAACCCCTCCCGCTCCAGCTGGGGAGCTGCACCTGGCCCTAGGAGCTGCAGGGTCCACCACTCCCGTAATCTCCCTCCCTCCTGCTGTGACTGCGGGAGGCTCCCTTGTCCTGCTCGCAGCCTTGGCGGGCGCGATGCAGCAGCTGGAGGGGAGGGGAGGAAACCCTCCGTTTGCCCCCCCTCGCCAGGCAGCCTCCTTTGTGAGGCTCGGCCCTGACGCGCTGCCCTGCCCGAGCTGCAGCCGCACCGGAGAGCGTCCAAGGGCTGCAGGCAGCGCTGGAGCTGCCGGAGCATGAGTCGGAGCCGGCCCCGCACCAGCGGGCTGAGCAGGGAGTTGTCCCGGGAGAAGTTTCCCTGCAGGCTCCACTCCGACTGGCAGAAAGCCGGGAGCCCAAGGGCAACCGTGCTGGTGGCGCCGCAGGAAGGGAGGTTACGGACTCGGGTGCCCAGGGAAACTTCTCCCAGGACAACTCCCCGCTCAGCCCACTGGTGCGGGGCCAGCTCCGACTCATCCTTCGGCAGCCCTGGCAGCTCCAGCGCTGCCTGCAGCCCTCGGACGCTCCTCGGCGTGGCTGCAGCTCAGGCAGGGCAGCGCCTCAGGGCCTTGGCACTCGCCACCCGGGGCTGGGGCCGGGGGGGCTCTGGATGGGGCCGGGCTCAAGGAGCGCCGAGCTGTGAACGTGGCGCTGAGCTCAACAGAACCCCTAGCGGCTCCTTGGCGAAGACCCTCTCCGAGCCCTGCAGTCCCTGGGACGGGCGCTCAGAGGCTTGCTCCGGCAGGGTTACCATACGTCCATATGCCGGCCAGCCGGGAGGGATTTTTAAATATCGAAAAACACGGACTTTTTTAGATATTTAAAAATTCCTCCTGAATGGCCATTTAACAACCAAAAAGCCGGACATGTCCGGGGAAATCCGGACATATGGTAACCCTAGCCTGTTAGAACATGCCAGCTCCTCAGAGACGAGAAAGGAGAAACACAACAGGAGGGAAAACTACTTCCTGGTTGAAAGGGAATGAAATACAGCAATTAGCAGCCAGCTGCAAAATGGTCACTTTAGGGCCACATATAAAGGGCCACCTCCAGAGAGGCATGCTGGGAAAGGGTTCCTCTCAGAAGGTGTTACTAAATAGTGCAAAACAGTGACTGATGAGAGCAGCAAATTCACTAAATGCACTAAGTGAATTATTAAATATCACATAAGATAGCTTAGCATAGTACTCGCCAGCTGTCCCTAGAGTCCTGGCACCCAGTGAGTCCTGGCACCCAGAGCAAGTGCCTGCACTCTTCACAAATGCACCATTTAGTGTGAATGTGATACTAAAACTGATCGTAAAGCTTGCTAAACAGCCACTGGCTTTGGTTTGTGTCTGTCTCCTGGAGTCAGGAAGGAATCCAGGCATTTTTAAAGCGGGGATCCACTTCTGTAGCTAAACATAATGCTTTTTTCCGGTGGAAGAGAGGAAAGATAAAAAAACAAACATGATGAGGGGTATGGAACGGCTTCCATATGAGGAGAGATTAATAAGACTGGGACTTTTCATCTTGGAAAAGAGACGACTAAGGGGGGATATGATAGAGGTCTATAAAATCATGACTGGTGTGGAGAAAGTAAATAAGGAAGTGTTATTTACTCCTCATAACACAAGAACTAGGGGACACCAAATGAAATTAATAGGCAGCAAGTTTAAAACAAACAAAAGGCAGTATTTCTTCACACAATGCACAGTCAACCTGTGGAACTCCTTGCCAGAGGAGGTTGTGAAGGCCAAGACTATAACAAGGTTCTAAAAAGAACTAGATAAGTTCATGGAGGATAGGTCCATCAATGGCTATTAGCCAGGATGGGCTGGGATGGTGCCCCTAGACTCTGTTTGCCAGAAGCTGGAAATGGGTGACAGGGAATGAATCACTTGATGATGACCTGTTCTGTTAATTCCCTCTGGGGCACCTGGCATTGGCCACTGTCGGCAGACAGGATACTGGGCTAGATGTACCTTTGATCTGCCCCAGTCTGGCCGTTCTTATGTACTTTCAAACATCTTAATATTCTCTGGGTCTGTTTATCTCCTGCTACTTCTCTCTCCCTGCAGTGCTCCCAACCACCTCCCTGTGAGAATCAACGTCCCAGTGATTTTCCTGCTTATAAAAAGTTAAGCCCACATCCACTCCCACAATGTCAAAAACCCCACGTGGCTTTGGTAACCAGTCACACAGTGCAAACAAAGCTCATATCACACATACTGAATATTTTAAGTGGACACCATGCAAACAGCTCATGAACAACCCACCCGCTGAAGTTTGCTTGCACAAAATATTCGTCAAACAGTTATGAATAGGGAAGAGATATAGAAAAAACGCCCCAGAAGTCACCCATCAGTCCTGGCAAGTTCAAGTCCTTCCAACCCTTCAGCAGGGTTGGGTTTCCCCCGTCAAGGTTCCTTCCCCACTCTGAACTTTAGGGTACAGATGTGGGGACCTGCATGAAAACCTCTAAGCTTAACTACCAGCTTAGATCTGCTTTTGCTGCCACCACCCAAATAGTTTGAGTCATTTGGGAAACTCTGTCTTCCCCTCCAAAACCTTTGCCTCCCTGGTTAGCCTTGAGAGACTCCTCCACCAATTCCCTGGTGAACACCGATCCAAACATCTTGGATCTTAAAACAAGGAGGAATTAATCATTCCCCCCTTCCCTTCCCCCCACCAATTCCTGTTGAGTCCAGATCCAATCCCCTTGGATCTTAAAACAAGGAAAAATCAATCGGGTTCTTAAAAAGAAGGCTTTTAATTAAAGAAAGAAAGATAAAATCATCTCTGTAAAATCAGGATGGAAAATAACTTTACAGGGTAATCAGATTCAAAGAGCCCAGAGGAACCCCCTCTAGCCTTAGGTTTAAAGTTACAGCAAACAGAGATAAACCCTCTAGCAAAAGGTACATTTACAAGTTGAGAAAACAAAGATAAACCTAACATGCCTTGCCTGGCTGTTTACTTACAAGTTTGAAATATGAGATACTTGTTCAGAAGATTTGGAGAGCATGGATTGATGTCTGGTCCCTCTTAGTCCCAAGAGCGAACAACCCCCAAAACAAAGAGCACAAACAAAAGCCTTCCCCCCCACCAAGATTTGAAAGTATCTTGTCCCCTTATTGGTCCTTTGGGTCAGGTGTCAGCCAGGTTACCCGAGCTTCTTAACTCTTTACAGGTAAAAGGATTTTGGAGTCTCTGGCCAGGAGGGATTTTATAATATTGTACACAGGAGGGCTGTTACCCTTTCCTTTATAGTTATGACACCCCCTTTCACAAAAGGCTCATGTCTGTTTGTTGAATCAAAAAGAAGGTCCCTCTGTCAGTTCAAGTTCAGCCTTTTATAACCCAAGTTCTTTCTTTGTCTCTTGGATCTCTTGAAAACCCAGCTTGAAGTAGTATATGCAAACCAGCCCAGAGGCGGTACTTCTCTGGAGCTGTGTACCGGCGCAGAGATGGCAATAATTATCCCCACACACACTGTTTTCAGTTCCTTGGGGAGCTGTGTTAACCCTCCCCCATGGAATAGAATACAAACCTTAGCCCACAGCAATCCATAGAACAGTCATAAAAGTCAACTACAATAGTCTCAGGATATGCCTGTGTTTGTCCTAGCTATCGCACAAGCATCACGGGGTGACCACCACCTGACCTTCCCCTAGTGCTAGAGTGGTCCTGAGGGCTTCCCAGTGTGCAAAAGGTTGAGTACCACTGTTCTGTTCCACTGGGGGCTGTGGTGCCAGATGTGGTACATCAAAAAGCTAATCAAAAAGTTATAATGTGTCAAGGCCTTTATAACAGAGATTCCCCCAAAACATTTACCTTCTATGTAGTCTCTCAGGTGTAAAGCCCTCTCAAACAATGTTAGACATCATACTTTAGTACAAATGGCCTGCAGCCATTGTGTTGTAGTCTGTGATCTTGTGGGAGCTCACAAACTAAGCAGGGCTAGGCCAGTAATAATACATAGAGCTGACCAAGAAGTTCCCACATGACACAGACACTGGTGTTTGTGATTTAGTAGTTGGCATTCTTTCTTCTGTCTCAGCAATGCTCCGCCATGATGCTGGGGGGAGGGGGTATACGCACACTCACTCTGCCTTTACGGGGCTGTTTTTCAGATAACATGAAAGGAAAACAAAGTCCTAAACATTTTTCATCACTAATAATCTCATCACACTTGTTACAAGGCACATGGTGTTAATCCCAGTGTCCTGGACAAATTTCATTTCCTGTAATTACATTCTAAATTGCTCTGCAGTTTCTACCATGTAATATTTCAGGTGCCATGTAATGTTTTTGTTTGCTTTTATAGGTATAACCTGTAGAAAGTAACGTTGTCCATAAGAAATTACTCTGCTCTAACAGATCAGGACAGAGAGGACCAACTTTCTGCTGATATTTTCAGCTTCAAAGAAGACTGCACCATAAGTAACAACAAGCATTTCCCCCATATCTAACTGCCTATTCATTCGGTTAAACAGAACTTGTAAGACTATCTGTAACATCACCAGCCCGTGACTCCCAATAATATTCTTCATTTCCTACACTGAAGTACTGTGTGGTGTTTCGCTGCCCTTTGAAAGAAGTGCTTGCATTTCTGTGGCAGGTACTTGGGTTAACAGTCCCCTGCGGTGCTATGATCCCAAACAGCGCTGATAATCTTACATTAACATACTGTCTTTCATCCAATTGCATCTCAAAACACACATGAAAAAAACTATATGGTGCATATAAGAATTATTGCCCCCAGCAATGAAATGCAGCCACCTCTGGAGTGAAAGACAGCAGATGTTTAACACCACCCACAGAAACTCTAAGCATCAGTTTATGACAGTAAGTGAAAAATATAGTCGACTGAAATACAAAGGGGAAATTAGGTGGGCAGAATGTACTGTATTTCCCAGACTGGAATTTGGCCAAGCTGCTGGGGCTTTATAATATAAGAGTTTTATGTTCTCCGCATCCCTTTAAATTAAACTAACATTTAACAAAATTCACTTGCTATTTTAGCTGAAGAATGCAAGACCTTGTGCACACAAATCCCTCATGTTTGGGAATATATCTTTGTCTACTGATGAATTATACAATTCACCTATTAATTTCTTTTTTTTCCAAGCTGTGCCTTCTTGAAGGACCAAGACAAGCAGAGCGGCATAAATCAGGCTCACTTTTTTGTGTTTAGAGACAGGTTGAGTAATGATCACTCATGAAATATGAAATTCATCTCGCAGGCTTAATGTACTTATAATGAGTTTGGGAGAGGAGCTTGTTTTGAAGGTCCTACAATTACAGTGGTGAAGGAACAGGATCCTTTATCCTCAAAATCTGAAAAGAGATATTTGTATCTTAATTAGCATTCCCTGTTTCATCCTGATCTGTTGCATTCAGGGCACTGAAGGACAGAAAGTGCTTTCCCACGCTGCAGATAAAGACTGTTGTAACATTTTAATCCCTATCCCCTGGCTTTTCTAGTTCAAATGACTTTTGCTAAGGAGTCTGGTCCCTTAGATGGTTCCAAGTTGTGCACATAGTTATTATAACCCTTAAAGTGGGAACATACAATTCAGAGTCAGCTTCAGAGGCCAGCACATTCCTATGGCAGGCAATTTCCTTGGCAGGGCTCTTTTTGCTGAAATCCTTTTGCTGTCACGGTGTATTTGAATAAAGTCTCTGCTTTTCTCAGCCCATATTTCCCTTCTGCTGCTTCTTGTGCTGAAGTTAGGATTCCGTTTGGGTGACCTAATTACACATCAGAAATCCAGACACCCTCACGCTCGGAATTCAGAGGCACAACCAAACTTCTGGGCTCAGCTGTTTCTAGTATAATAACCCTACCAGACTATTAAAATATTTTGCATCCCTCCACTGGCTCCTTCTTCTCTACGGTAACAGATAAGCTATTTTTCTTCACATTCAAGGCCCTTCACAGCTTAACCCCACCATGCCAATCATCTCTCATTCAGTAACGAAAGGTCGACTCCCTTCACCAGCTGGTCCATGATGCCAGTCTCCATCGCTCACTGGTTACATTTTCAAACAATCATCTTCGTGCTTTCTCCCATCCTTCTCCCATGCTTGGCACCAGCTCCCCGGGAACATTCACAAAACTAACTCGTTGATCTACTCAAACCCTCCTTAAAACTCTCCCCTACCGTGATGCCTGCAAACAACTTGACAATGGTTAGGCTGCTGGTGTATGGCGCCCACAGTCTAGCACACTGACCAAGATTGTCTCATGGGATGCTCCCAACAGTGGCCCAAAAGTGTAAGTACCATCCTCAGGGCAGACTGTTCCTAGACTGGTCGTGAGTTCTAAATTTAGTTTTACCAACCAGCTGCACCAAAGGCAAACTCCTCAGACACATTAACACAGTCACAGGCATTTCCCTTGGGTTTTTTTGTCTGACCACCTAGTTGTGCTGACCTTCTGATAGATGGTACCTTACACCAAGAATCACAGCAATATACAGGTTACTCCCTGTCCCAAAGGCCCAGTCACTTATCCCAGGTCAATTGGGTTTTAGATCTCGCCCCAAGGACAATGCTTGTAGCCAGTTCTATAATAAACTATATGAAGATTTATTAAATAGGAAAAGGAAACTAGAGAATTAGTTACAAAGTTAAAGCAAGTGAATATAGACACACAAATGAGTTACAGACTTAGGTGTTAAAGGTAGTATAGGCTTCCATAATTAGCAAGTTCTATTTGTCCTTTAGGGCTAACCCACTCTAAGCAGCTTTTGTTTATGTCTAGGAAACTCCCCCTCCCACCATCACCCCCCAGAGTCCCAGCAACATAGAAATCCTTAGTTCCCTTTGGTTTGGGGCTTTTATCCCCCTCCTGCCATGTGCTCTCAGCTGCTAACACAGCTGATGGGAGGAGCCCACTCTCATGACTTGTCTTCACAGGGAGGAGAGTAGAACAACGATAAAAGTCTTTAGTTCTTTGGTTGATGATTCCTCAATCCAGATGTGGGGAGGTTCCAGTTGTGAGCTCCAGCCATAGCCTGTCTGGTATCAATGGGTTTCCTTTTTTGGGAAGAGCATCACGATTTCTATAGAAGACCGTCTCTTTGCACTAATTAATGTCCCTCTCCTGTATGGCGATTGGTACAGTGAGAGGATCACACTCAGATCTTACCTTACAAGTAAAGGTAAGGTAAGATATTACAAGTAAAACAAATGCAGGCAGCAACTCACAAGCATTCAATAGAGTCCAACCAATACTTTCTTATCATTCTAATACCTGTTCTATCAATATTAACCCCCATGTGAGCCAGATAGATTCCAGCTATATATCTGTCAGTGTTTGGTTGAGACACGGGGACCTTGACATCAGCTGGCACCTGGTTTGCCAGTGTTACAGTTTCTTTGCATTTGCCCATCTGTTTGTAGCCACCTGTTGTCTTTTGTCTTATACTTAGGTTGTAAGGTCTTTGGGGCAGGGACTGTCTTTTTGTTCTGGGTCTGTACAGCACTGTGATGGGGCAGACCTGCCCCGCACTGCACAAGAAAGAAATAACCCCATGCTGTGGGCTGAGGAAGCCACACACCCTCGCCACTGCTGGGCATGCCCCAACTGGAGCCTTAGTCTGACTCCCTCCCAGGAGCTGATGGCGCCCCAGACCACAGAGGCCAGGCATGCCAAGACCCAGGCAGATACCCAGAAGCCCACAAGGGGACGAAGTCATCGGGAGCTTTGCCAGCCGATGACACCAGAGTCCCAGAGGACCGGTGGATGCCAACATGGGAAAACAGGGTAGGAAGTAGCCAAGGGGAACTAGCCATTGTTCCGATTGTAGAACTGGGGTGAAGTCAGCGTGTTTCAGATGGATCCCCGCTGACCTAGTGGTGAATACAGTTGCCATTGACAGGGTCTTGGGCTGAGACCTGGTGGAGTAGGGAGGGTCTGGCTTCCCCTACTCTGGCCACCACCCACCCCTGGGTGGAGGACCACTTCCCTCCGTCCACTAGGTCCCACAGTCCTGCATAGGAGCGTAGCCCTATTGACTCTGCCACTAGGCCATACAGCCTTGAATAGGAGGGCAAACATAGGGACTCCGGCCATTAGGCTATGCCTCCCTGAATAGGGGGGCAGCAATATTGACTCTGGCCACTAGGCCACACCGCCCTGAATAGAAGAGCCATCTAATTGACTCTGGCCATTAGGCCACACTGCCTTGAGGCTAAGGGTGGTTATTTTGGACTCGGCCGCTGGGCTATAATGCCCTTTCTCTCTCCCCAAAGAGAGACGGGGTTTACCTACCCAGCAACAAGCACCTAACACAATGGGGTTCTGGTCCATGACTGGGGCTCCTAGAAGCTATAATAATACAAATAATAAATAATAATTGTGAAGGCCTTAAACGTGACGACAAGCAGCTTATGTTTGATGCAATAGAGAAAGAGGTGGCGGGGGCACAACCCCGGCACAGCTCAAGTCATGCCCACCCACCTCCAACGCCCAGAAAGCAGCGGCCCTCCCCTGTAGCTTTTAGCTGTTCCCCCCATCTCTGCAGCTCCCTGCCTGGTGTGGTTCGCTGGCTCAGCTACCTCACAAGACAGCAAAGTCCTGATCAGGAGCCAAACATTCCCCTGGTTTGGAACTGGATTTTTGATTCAGGCTTATCCATGTAAACTCACCGACAAACAGAAGAACTTCTATACTGACATTTTTGTGACATGCTTTGTTACCCCTCTGCTTCTTCTCTTCTCACACTACAATAATCAGTTTCTCAGAAGACGAAATTCTTTCTTTCCTGTTTGGGAGTTCTAGAGAACTCGGACTTCCCAGACCAGATTCCACATAAGGAAGCTGGCAAGTCGCTTTAGTAATCATTAATCCTCGCCTGTCAGCGGTTTCTGCAAAACAAGAAGATTCCATTTTGGGTTTGCTGGTTAATTCCAGCGCAGATATTGCTCACAAGCAAAGTGCCCTCGGCGGCTGTAGCCATCTTGTCAGGTGTGTTTGATAGTGCAATTTAAACCGCTTGTGACATTTCAGCTAAGACAATATGAGTATAAACTGTACACAGTAGAATGTGAAAGCCGGTCTAAAATGGATAAGTTAAGCAAAGCAATAACTGTCCCCATCCCTCATAAATGGCTAACTAGTTCTCTAGTCCCCACCTCTACAGTAACTGGGCATTTCACACACACTAATGAATGTGTCCTCACACTCCCCTGTGAGGTAGGGATGTTATTACCCGCATTGTTCAGATGGGAAACTGAAGCACAGAGAGCCTGTGCCCTGAGGGGCTGCAGGCACATGTGGGAGGGCTTTGTGTGTGGACAGGGTGGGGTTCAAACGCCTCAGAGCCCAGGAACACGATGCAACATCGATACACCCAGTGGTACTCACTCACAGTCCCCTGCGGCAGAACTAGGAACAATCCCCGCAGCTCCTGAGTCCCAGTGCAGTGTTTGTGGCCCAGCCTTTGGGACCTGGGAAGTGGAAGTGACTATCAACGGAAGGGAAATGGAACTCCTCTGACTTTCATTGGCCAAGCTGTAAAAAACGCAAAGCCCTGGTTCCCGGCTCCTGACTGAACCGATTGCTCCCAGCACTCAGCACTCCCCTGCCTGGCTACCACTCCCTTCTGTTCTCCTCCCAGCTATGAAATCTCCCTCTGCAGGGCACACCTCACCAACACCCCCCTGGCTAGCACTGATTCTTCTTTGAGTGCTGTCCCTGTGGGTGCTCCACTCCAGGACACGGTGCGTCCCGGCGCCGTTGATCAGAGATCTTCGGTAGCAGTGCCTGGCCGGGACGCACACGCTCAGCTGCTGTCTCGTGGTCTCGTTAGAGTCTGCCTGAACACTCGCATCCCACACCCCCCTCAGTTCCTTCTCAACCGTCCTTGGCTGAAGACGGGACTCGGGGCAGTGCTGATCCTCTTCCCTGGTCTCTGAAGGAAACAATTACAAAGAATATAAAAATAGTTAGTTAGTAACGTCCCAGTTGTTTCCCTTCCCTTAGAATAGTTACTTAGTTTAAAAAAAACAAAACAACCCCCCCTCCCTTTTTTCCTCAAGCTTGTCTCCCGCGGAGACCCTCTCCCCCGGCATTCCTAGTTCAATAATGACAGGGGCTTCAGGGTTCAAGAAATGTGCTTCCTGTCAGGACTCTATGCCAAGGTCCGACGGACACTCACGTTGTGTGAAGTGCCTCGGCGAGACACACGTCCCTCCCAAGAGTGTCCATTGCACAAGCCTCACAACCAGGGCTCGTCATGACAGGGACCTGCGGCTGAAAATGCTTCTCACGCAGAAATCCCTGCAGCCGCCTCTGGAGATGGGCAATGGCAAACCCTCTCCCTCACGCTCCCCGGCCAGGTCCGAACCAATTGGGAGCGCGGCTTCACCCTCTCAGGCGAAGAGGCTCTGGCACAGCCACCCCACTCCCCGCATACCGCCTGGAAGCTGCAGCAGCTGCAGCCTATTTAAGAGTGCTCTTCTTATAGTATGGAACAGCAGCCAGGGCCAGGAGCTGCATTGCCAGTGCATCTCCAGCCTGGGCCATCCTCCAACACAGCCGGGCAGAGCCTAGAACTGCGGCATCAGTGCAGCGCCAGCTCAGCTGCCAACGGGCCCAGAAGCAAACGCCCCATGCTGGCAGCTCCAGCACAGCTCTCTCCCCAGCCCCAACAGCAAGGGCCAGGGGGATGTGTAGCTCAGGCCCTGATATTTTAAGTCAGGAAAGAAAAGGGTTAAACTTGTGTTGAAGTTGTGGGGAAGAAACCTTCAGCCATTTAAAGAGAAATCTCTTCCCATCCTCCTGTGATTTCTATTTTTGACGGGAAGGAAAAATGAAAATGCTGTGTCAGAGGCTGCTTCCTGATACCTTTCTTACTGATAGCGAACAGCGTTCTGGCTGGCAAGGTTGGAAATGTGCACCTGAGCTGTTCTGCACTGTAGCATGGATTGAGGGACTTTCTGTAGATTTGGGGTATTTCCACTGCTTTAAGCTTCCATTTAAAAAAGAATCCAGCCCTCCAGCTTGTGCCAAAACCTTCCAAATGGAACAGCAATGCTTGGCACAGGGGTCAGATATTCAGAATTATGCAGCAGCCAGCAACTCCCACTGGGAAGCCCCTGGGCAGATTTTCAACAAAGCTCAGCTCCCAGCATGCTGAGAACATTTGAAAAATCTGGCTGCCGCTAACCGCGCTAAGGGCCCGATCCAAAGCCCTGGAAGGCAATGAGAGTCCTTAGATTTGGCCCTAATCTCTTCCATATGCTGCACAAAAGGGAACCAAATGCAACTTTCCTTTTCCAATATCTTTCCTCCAAATGATCCCCAGGTGATTTCCATCGCTAGATAAACACAGCTTGAGTGAAATAATAACTAGCAAGAGAGACGTTAAGTAGCAAAGATACATCACCTATGTTCAAGAAGTTATGAATTCAAACTGGAACAAGTGCAGAGAAGAGCTACTGGGATGATCAGGGGAATGGAGGGCCTAGTTTATGAGAGCAGACTGGAAGAGTGTGGCTTCTTTAGCATAGCAAAAAGAAGGCTGATTGCTCTCTATAAATACATCAGAGGGCAAATACCAGGGAGGGAGAGAGCTCTTTAAGCTCACAGAGAGTGCTGGTGTAACGCCGACAGATCCCGGTTGTCAGCGGGCAGGATCGAACCTGGGGCTTCTGGAGTTTAGTGCATGAGCCTCTACCGCATGAGCTAAAAGCCAACAGCCTCTTAGCTAAGGCTGTAGTGCAGACTCATTTAACTATCTCTAAGTGGTCTCGGTGCCACTAGATGGGACAGAACACCACACCCAGGAGGTGTGTGGGTTACAATGGCACAAGAACAAATGGCCATAAACTGGCCATGAACAAATTCAGGCTGGAAATTAAAAGACAGCTTCTACAGGCTCTACAGGCTCCCAATAGGATTTGTGGGGGGCAAGAGAGAGCTGGACAAATTTACGAGTGGGATTCTATGCTGGCATTGCTTGTGATGGTTGGGGGCAGGGCTCGGCAGCTCTGGGAAGTTCCTTCTGGTTTATGTCTCTAAAGCTCAGGCTTCTGGGCTTCTGCTGGTCACTTGCAGGGATCCAACCCTTCCCCCCAATGTATTCAGGATTTTGTTTGTTTGTATCTCCTTCCTCCCAAGTATCAAAGATGGCCAAGGCTGGAGATGGGATACTGGATGGGGCAGGCCAGAGCTCACTTGGCCCTGAACCCTCTCTCTGCTTAGCTGACAGATTCTTGCTCACATGTTCAGGGTCTAACTGATCACCATATGAGGGGTCAGGAAGGAATTTTCCCCCAGGTCAGATTGGCAATGAACCTGGTTTTTTTCACCTACCTCTGCAGCACAGAGTGTGGGTCACTTGCCCAGATTATCTGGGTACGTCTCACTTAATCAATTCCCTGCCATTGCAGGGGCCTCAGGCACTGGTGCACGTTGGTCCCTCCTATTCTCGGCCTGTGGCACTGTCAAGGCTGTATCCCCACTTTGAACTTTAGGGTACAAGTGTGGGGGCCTGCATGAGGACTTCTAAGATTAACTACCAGCTTAGTTCTGGTCCGCTGCCACCATTCCCTTCCCTGGGAAGCTTTGAGAAACCTTTCACCAATTCCCTGGTGAATACAGATCCAAACCCCTTGGATCTTAAAGCAAGGAGAAATTGACCCTTCCCCCCTCCTTCCTTTCACCAACTCCTGGTGAATACAGATCCAAACCCCTTGGATCTTAAAACAAGGAGAAATTGACCCTTCCCCCCTCCTTCTTTTCACCAACTCCTGGTGAATACAGATCCAACTCCCTTGGATCTAAAAACAAGGAAAAATCAATCAGGTTCTTAAAAGAAGGCTTTTAATTAAAGAAAAAGGTAAAAATCATCTCTGTAAAATCAGTATGGAAAATAACTTTACAGGGTAATCAAACTTAAAGAGCTCAGAGGAATCCCCTCTAGCCTCAGGTTCAAAGTACAGCAAACAGAGATAAACACTCTAGTAAAAGGTACATTTACAAGTTGAGAAAACAAAGTAAAACTAAGATGCCTTGCCTGGCTTTTTACTTACAAGTTTGAAATATGAGAGACTTGTTTAGCAAGATGGGGAGAACCTGGATTGATGTCTGGTCCCTCTCAGTCCCAAGAGCGAACAACCCCTTAAACAAAGAGCACAAACAAAAGCCTTTCCCTCCCCAAGATTTGAAAGTATCTTGTCCCCTTATTGGTCCTTTGGGTCAGGTGTCAGCCAGGTTACCCGAGCTTCTTAACTCTTTACAGGTAAAAGGATTTTGGAGTCTCTGGCCAGGAGGGATTTTATAGTACTGTACACAGGAGAGCTGTTACCCTTCCCTTTATAGTTATGACAGGCACAGAACAGTCTGGTCTCCTGTGGGCTGGAATACTTCGGTCTCATTCTGGTTGCTGGACTTAATGTGCAGATGCTGGGTGGATTAGAATCATAGAATATCAGGGTTGGAAGGGATCTCAGGAGATCATCTAGTCCAACCCCCTGCTCAAAGCAGGACCAATCCCTAGACAGATTTTTACCCAGTTCCCTAAGTGGCCCCCTCAAGGATTGAATTTACAACCCTAGGTTTAGCAGGCCAATGCTCAAACCACTGAGCTATCCCTCCCCCCACAGGGTAGGGTTGCTGGCCTGTGATACACAGGAGGTCAGACTAGATGCTCTGGTATTCCCTTCTGGCCTTAAATGCTACCTCTCTACATGTTAATAGTAAATAGAGAGGAAGAGAGAAATTAACAAGCAGCAAGGGCTGGAGAGATAAAAACAGATGGGATCAGAAATGAGACAGGAAGGCAGCTCCAGGCGGCAGGAGCTGCAGAGGAAAAGGGTTTGGACACATTCTTCTTCACTTCAAATAGTGGCTCATGACCACTGCTTTGGCTCATACACGAATACCACAGTCCTGATTTGGGGTCAGATTCTGCAAACCCTTGTGTGAGCCATTCCAGGGGGACTGCTCCCCTGAGTCAGGGCAACGTGTGGGATGGGAGCAAGGGTTTGAAGGGTCCTGCCTTGTCTTCTGACCCACTGTCCTAACACACCTGCAGGCTGCTTTTATCCTGGGATCAGAGCGCATGTCTGCTCTGTATGGAGAGTTTGAATCTTCATTATTGTTAGTAGTATTCTACTAAAGGCCTCGATTGGAGCCCCATTGTGCTAGGCACTGTACAAACCTCAGAGACAGTCTCTGCCCCCAAAGAGCTTACAGTCTAAATAGACACCACAAGCAAAGGATGGGAGGGGACACAGAGGCTGGAAATAACTTGCCCACCATCATAGTGTGGTTTGGTGTCAAGAGCTGGGATTAGAAACCAGATGTCCTGTAAACTCAAGGTCCATTCCAGTCCTATGATTCTATGCTTTTAAAATCCAACATTAACTGTGTAACTCCAGAATGTTTTTGTAGCGTAGCATCAAAGTCACATTAAGGGGGCAGGAACCATGAAAATACATGCCACTGCATTTGGGGTGAGTGAGGGTCAATTCTGTGTCACGTTCTGTAATTCTGTAAATAATATTTTGTTGAGGGCGGCGGAGGAATCACACATCACATCATAATTATAAAATAAATTATGTGCCAGGAAGCAGTCACCACTGATACACAGCTACTAGATTCAAAGCGGGATAAACAACTCTCATAGGCAAGTATGTCTTAAGAACATAAGAACATAAGAAAGGCCATACTGGGTCAGACCAAAGGTCCATCTAGCCCAGTATCCTGTCTACCGACAGTGACCAATGCCAGGTGCCCCAGAGGGAGTGAACCTAACAGGTAATGATCAAGTGATCTCTCTCCTGCCATCCATCTCCACCCTCTGACAGACAGAGGCTAGGGACACCATTCCTTACCCATCCTGGCTAATAGCCATTAATGGACTTAACCACCATGAATTTATCCAGTTCTCTTTTAAACTCTGTTATTGTCCTAGCCTTCACAACCTCCTCAGGTAAGGAGTTCCACAAGTTGACTGTGCGCTGCGTGAAGAAGAACTTCCTTGTATTTGTTTTAAACCTGCTGCCTATTAATTTCATTTGATGACCCCTAGTTCTTGTATTATAGGAATAAGTAAATAACTTTTCCTTATCCACTTTCCCCACATCACTCATGATTTTATATACCTCTATCATATCCCCCCTTAGTCTCCTCTTTTCCAAGCTGAAGAGTCCTAGCCTCTTTAATCTCTCATCATATGGGACCCATTCCAAACCCTTAATCATTTTAGTTGCCCATACCATACAGTTCTCCTGGTCATCACAAACCCAGCTATCTACGTTTCTAATGATCGAATCTCCCAATACTAATACCTGACTTTTCCTAGCAACTGGAGTCCTGCTCGCTTCCCATGATTCCAAAACAGAACCTACTGCAGACAAAACTCCAATCAATGAATATGGAGGGCAGCTTTAAGGAATTGGGATCAAAGGTCTGTATCTGGCTGGCTGATTAGCCCTGCCTGCTGCACCTGAGAAAGAGCTATAAAAGAGGGCAGCAGGAAATGGAGAACAGAAACTCCAACGCTGTCCAGAAAGCTTAGGAGCCCTGCTCCCAGTGGTCGGCTACTGCAGAGTGGACCTGCTCTAGAAAAACCAAACAAATGGGAGGGGAAACTGTTTGCAGACCGTAGGAGGAGGGTGCTATAAAATAGGCCTGATCCTTTTACAATCCCTTAAGAAAGATGTTTGTAGACTCATAGACATGTCGGGTTTGAAGCAGCTGTTGTGAGTATACCCTTGTGAAATATATGGGGATAGATTTATCTAGAAGACAGCACAGTTTGGGGAGGGGGGGACCTACCGCTTTAAAGACACATGTGATCATATATCATCCCATTTACAAATCAACCGTGCAAGTTTGTTAATTACACTCATAGACCCACCTGCTCGGTCATTCAAAGTTCACCTTAGAGATAAAGTTGAAGTTCTCCCTGTTTGATTTTAAATTGAACAGTCTCTGGCAAAGCCTGGCAAGGTCACTGGGGAGAAGAATGAATGCACTTGTATGTACTATAGAGCTGTCATTACAAAGATAGAGGGGACAGGCACCGTTTATCTAATGCAGCCATACAAATCAAACCAAGGAGAAATGGGAGCCTTCTGGGAAATCCCAGAAGTAAATAAGAAAAGATTAGATAAGGAAAACAATACGGATGCCATGTGCCAAAGAGCTACTTTTTTCAGGGCAGGGGAGATAAATGAAACGCAGAGGTGCCCGGAGGTACGCAAAAGCAAACAATTTATTGAGAACCAGAACACAGGGAATTGTAAACTCATGTAGTCCCAAGACAGCATCAAAAGTTACTATCCTCCTAAAGCAATTTAGACTGCAGAGTGGGGATGCAGTTTGAAGAGAGAGTCACAGATAGTGGGTGAGGAGGAAGCTGAGCTAAGGGATGTGCATGCGATGACCCCCACCGGCATTCATCTGCAATGCTCGAACGTGGAACTTTGAGCACTGCAGCACAGCTCTCTACAACTGGCGCTAAAGGAATAACCCCATTAAGAGGCAGAAGTAATAGGCTGTTGTCCTCTACACTAGCCAGCCACTAGAGGGGGACGTGGCACACACTTTCAAGTGTGTTAAATATACACATTGTTGTGAAATAATGGTGAAAGGTCTAGACTGACAGTTTTGGAGACCAAAAGTCTGGTGTTCTCACAAGAAATTCACACTGGGTAGCGGTTGGACGAGCTTTCCAACTTGGCTCCACCAATGTACCTCAGTTCCATTCTGCAGGGACCATCTCGAAGCATGAGAGACGAGCTTGGTCTCCATACCCCTCTGGGCTGTGACCTCTCTGCTGATGCTAACAAGCATGCCAGCTTGTGCTAATCATGGGTGGGAGTTTGTGTGATGGGAACATTTCCCTGCTGGAAACCAAACTGAGATCACCAGCTCATTACTCATCAGTCATCACTCGGCCCTCGCATGGTGATAACTTTCTGGGCTAGATTCACCCATGTGTGTTCCCCTGGGGGTAACCTTTATTTAGGATACCACATTCCAGCACCATGGGTAGCAGTCCATAGTCCCTAGTGATGAGTCCTCATTATTTGCAGGCTGCTGGCATGGCCCTGGCCCAGATGTAAAACTACCCCACCACCATCCCCTAAGAAGGTAATTGCTCAAACACCTTCCTTCCGCGTCAGTGCTATTGCTTTAGCCTGGTGCTAAAGGGGATACGTCTTCAGAAAGGTTGGAGACCCAAGCTCCTGAGCAACTGTGCTCTGATTTTTGGAGGACAGTACAAATAAGAAAAAGCGGCGGGAGGAAAAGAGAGGCCCTTTCAGCAGACCTGTAACTGTGTTTGCAAATCAGACCCTACAAGATCTGATGGCCTTGTCCACGAGAGCAGGTGCACAGGCCCAGATGTTCTGTCCCCATGCCCCACAGCTCGTGGTCACACCAACCACAAAATCTGGGCACCTACAGTCTGCCTAATTTAAACTTCCCCTGTAACTTCAATAGGGAGAAGTGTTTACATCCATAGTAAGCAAGATTTATTTATTTTAAATATTCATTAATGATGGGGCAGGGGGAGAAGGGAACAAGGAAAATTGCAGTTTATTCCAGACCATGGATGAGATTTCTCTCATCAGCCCTGCTAGCAACTACACATTGCAGACATTGCAAAGCACAATCATTATCCCTAATCCACTATAACAAATTGTACAGTGGAGAGGAACACTAAGGAATCACATGACAGGCGTGTGGTCTAGTGGAAAACCCCTGGACTGGGATTATTCCTAGTTCTACCTCTGGCCTGCTGGATGAATTTGGACAAGTCATTTCACCTCTATGCCTCAGTTTCCCAGCTGTAAAATGGGGATAATGATTAAAGATCCTTATGAGCTACTGATGAAAAGCACTGTATACAAGCTCGGTCTTCTGATTATTATCTAGCCACAGTAACATGTCAACTGCAAACATAGGTGTGAACTACAACTGCCTAAATGACCACTAAGGGACTGCCAAACAAGGGGGTTTTTCCTTCTAAAAGCTCTCTCTAGCTAAAGGGAAAGGGAACAAGGGATGTTGTTAAAATGAAAACCTCACTTAAAGCATTTGAAACATAAAGTATTATAAAGATAAACCCTATAGTACCTTATAAACCCCAGGTTCTCCTCCTAGTTACCCTGCTTCAACACCAGACTTCAATGGGGTTATGCCAGTGGAACCAAGCGAGGGATCTTGCCCTCTTGCAATAAGTGCTGGGTTATGACAGCTTTAAAAGTCCAGCCACCGAATTTGGCTTCAGCTTATACAGAAGCCCAATGCTGAGCAAAGAAACCAAACAGAACTGATGGGCCCGATCCTGAGGGGTAGGAAGCTCAGCACCTATGGAGGGAACTAAGCCCCAAAGGTAGGTTTGAACCTGGTATTCCCATTCAGGCACACTGCACCTACTGCAGGTGGCTTGACAGTTTGTCACAGGTCTCCACCTCCTGAGCAGCTGCAAACAGGTTTTAGGAGGACAGGCAGCTCTGCATGAGTAAGGAATTCAGCAGCTCATCACGTGCTCATTTGGGGAGGTAGCTGTGGCCCAGGTAGTTACAGGTCTGCTGAAAGGGCCTCTCTTTTCCTCCAACAGCTTTTTCTTATTTGTACTGTCCCACACAGCCCCCCCCCCCCAAGGCACCAAAAGAAATACAAGCCCCAAAGTGAAGCGTCAGGTTGTAACTTCCAGCTAGCGTGACCATATGTCCCATTTTGGATGGGACAGTCCCCTTTTTAAGCCCTGTCCCGAACATCCTGACTTTTTTTTTGGCAAAGGTGGGCATTTGTCCCGTTTGCTCTGGCCAACAGATGATCAGCTGGCAAGAGCAAATGGGACAGATGCCCAGTTTTGCCAAAAAAAAAAGGGGGCCACATCCCCCTAGTGGGGCATGGAGGAACATTTGGGGGGGAGAAAGCGCCTACACCAGTCCTGTGCAGCGGGGCTCAGGTGAGCAGCGACGTGAGGCAGCTCGGACCAGCTCCATGCGGGGGAAAGGGACCAGCTGGGGCCAGCTCCGTGCGGGGTAAAGGGGCCAGCTCCACAAAGGGGCGGAGGGAGGGCTTGGGCCAGCTCTGTGGGGGGTGGTGTGCTCTGGCAAGCAGCTCGGGTGAAATATGGTCACTCTACTTCCAGCCACAAGTACATGAAAGGAACCCCCCCCACACCCCTCCAAGAGGAAAATATTCCCAGGTGAACTGAGCTACAGATGCCCTTGTTATTACACACCTGCACATGACAGGCAGACAAGATGGGGAACACCCCACCTCCTGATTTAGGGTCAAATCCTCTGGCTCAGATCAGACGTCCTGATGCAGCAGGACCAGCTCGGCTCCCCAATGCAGGGAGGGGTGTGGTACACAGAGGAGCCTTCATTATTCAGTGAGACTGGCCACTATCTGAATTGTCAGCCGAGCTGCGGCGCTGTGGTTGGTCACATGGTGTTGCCCTCCCCAACTGGCTGAGCGTAGCTCTTATGAGCAGGTTTCTGGCGCAAATGTTTGCCAAGCGAATCCAGGATTTGTTTTGCATGATGAGTATCTGAGCATTCGGGCTGGGAAAACTCTGCTATATTGGTGTGGGAAGCAAATAGAAAAAGGCGGTGAACAGGGCCAAGGTAAATGCAGACTTAGTACTGAACCAATATCCACAGAAAATGTTTTGCTTTATTGCCTCTGCCAGAGAAGGTATTCTCTGCCATTAGCAAAAGTCCCAGCTGCTTTGTGATGCATCCTACACGTCCCTTTCCACTCTTATTTGTACTGCAGTGGCACCTGGAGGCTTTAGCGGGGATCAGACCCCCACGGTGCTAGGTGCTGTACAAACACGCAGTAAGGGACAGTCCTTGCCATAAGGCGCTTACAGTCACAATGGACAAGAAACAAAGGAAGGAGCATTCGCCACATTTCACAGATCGGGAATTGAGGCCCAGAGAGATAAAGTGACTTGACCAAGGTCACACTGCAAGTCTAAGGCAGTGCCGGACATGTAAGGTTACATGCCCGGCACTGCCTTAGACTTGTACTCATGTACATCCCAGCCCGGGGCCTTAACCACATGGTCATTGTTCCTCTCCAGGGACACTGCTTATTATCTAGCTGCCACGGGGTGTTCTATAGCTTCCAGCGTCACCGTAGGTGCTTTCGATCACATGTGTGCTGTCCCACCAGCTAAGGAGGCAGGGTCTCTTCCAATAGCTCGGAGCATCAGGGACACAAGCTGTTATGTCACTGTTAACCACCTGCTGTATTCCTTGTGTTGGGATGGACATGTTAGTCCCATCTCTACTCTGAACATGATGACGTGTGAAAGATGTCACCTGAACACAGGACTGGAATCCAAGAGCTGACACTGACTATCTCTGTGCACTCGGGCAAGCCACAGAACCTCTCTGTGCCTCAGTTTCCCCATCTCTGTGATAGGGGGTGGTGGTGATTGCTATCTATTTCACTGTGTTGTTCTGAGTGCTGATTAGTTAATGCCTGCACAGCAGCTTGTAGACTAAGAGCATTATATATGTCTTTTAGAACAGAGCAGCAGCAGTTTTCCCAGGGATGCGCTGGACCCAAAATAACCTAGAGCCAAACAAACTGAAGCTTGGTCTCTTGGTCAAAATGAAACCAGCAGCTGCACATGGATTCATGGCCAGCCCCTTTAAAGGAACTGCGGAACGATAGGATCTCCAGGGTAGGGTGCATAAGGTATGCTGGATCAGGGTTGTCTTCAAGGAGCTGTTTTGCAGGGGAGCGAGTGCTGACTCGCTGTCCAGCCGTGTGGCATTCTGACACAGCACCTCTCATCTGTCCAAGGAGCCAGACAGGAAAGGGCTCGATGCACATATTTATATCTCATAATTGCAGGCTGGTGAGACGAAGAGTACAAGGATGGGGCTCAGTGTGAATGGAGAACTTCAGAGAGAGAGAGAATCATTCTGCCAAGGCAGCAGTTCGGGATTTGGCAGCCTCTCTTGGCATGATTGGGTGAGATGGTTTCCAGCCCTAAGATTAAACAAGCTGTTCTTTTTATGACTCCTATAATCATCGTGCTCCCAGGTAATAAAAGTGGTGCAGAAACCCCCAGAATTTCGTGCTGCTCTCTGATTAAAGCAGCTTCGTTTCATTTTCTGTGTGTGGGATGGAGAGCACTTTGACAGCTGACTGGTGTTTAACCCAAACCAGATGTCTCAAATGCCTGGGCAGCATCTTCAGCTAGTGTCACCGGGCCTAGCTGAACTGAAGTCGTATTGATTTACATTGGCTGGGGATCTGGCCCCTGGTTCCTTTTTCTTTTGGGGAATCTGGGTAAGTCACTCTTAGGGTACATCTCCCCTGCAAAAAGAGAGCCGCGGCAGCATGTCTCAGAGCCTGGATCAACTGACTCGGGCTTGTGGGGCTAAAAATAGCAGTGTAGGCATTCAGGCTCGGGCTGGAACCTGGGCTCTGAAACCCAGGCAGTTCAGTGAGTCTCCAAGCCCAGGCTCCAGCCTGAGCAAGAACATCTCCGCTGCCATTTTAACTCTGTAGCATGAGCCCCACAAGCCCAAGCCAGTTGACCCAGGCTCTGAGACTAGCTGCCATGGGTCTATTTTGGCAGTGTTGACGTACCCTCAGACTCCCAACATAAGAACAGTCATACTGGGTCAGACCAAAGGCCCATCTTGTCCAGTATCTTGTCTTTCTACAGTGGCCAATGCCAGGTTCCCCAGAGGGAATGAATAGAACAGGTAATTATGAAGTGATCCAACCCCTCTCGCCCATTCCCAGCTTCTGGCAAACGGAGGAATTTATCTAGTTCTTTTTGAACCCTGTTATAGTCTTGGCCTTCACAACATCCTCTGACAAGGAATTCCACAAGTTGACTGCGTTGTGTGAAGAAATACTTCCTTTTGTTTGTTTTAAACCTGCTGCTTATTAAGTCCATTGGGTGACCCCTAGTTCTTGTGTTATGAGGAGTAAATAACACTTCCTTATTTACTTTCTCCACACCAGTCATGATTTTATAGACCTCTATCATTTAGTCGTCTCTTTCCCAAGCTGAGAAGTCCAAATCATATTAATCTCTCCTCATACGGAAGCCGTTCCATACCCCTAATCATTTGTGTTGCCCTTTTCTGAACCTTTTCCAATTCCAATATATCTTTTTTGAGATGGGGCAATCACATCTGCACGCAGTATTCAAGGTGTGGGCGTAGCATGGATTTATATAGAGTCAGTATGATATTTTTTGTCCTATTATCTATCCCTTTCTTAATGATTCCCAACATTCTGTTCGCTTTTTTGACTGTCACTGCATGTTGAGTGGATGTTTTCAGAGAACTATCCACAATGACTCCAAGATCTCTCTTTTGAGTAGTAACAGCTAATTTAGACACCATCATTTTATATGTATAATTGGGATTATGTTTTCCAATGTGCATTACTTTGCATTTATCAACATTGAATTTCATCTGCCATTTGTTGCCCAGTCACGCAGTTTTGTGAGATACCCAAGCTCCCCCCCCCCCAGCTTTTCCTAGACTTGTACCTGCCCTGAAACAATAAGCGAGTGTAGAACATGAAATCAGAAATGAGGCACAAAACTGAAAACACTTTCAATGAAGTGTTTTTAAATGGTTTTGTTTGATTAAAGAGGACCACTGGTTTTGCACATAAACTGTAGTAGCTGCAGGAACGCAGGGAAAAGACTGATGGATAAAAAAAAGACCAAGAGGAACAAAAAGAAGCAATTGGAGGAGGAGGAGGAGAAAGAGTTAAGAAGATAAAATAGGAACAGAAGAATAAATTACACTAACTTATGTCTATGTCATGCCCTTCACAGACTGGTGTACAGAGATTTTCATCTGTGGCATATTAAAACTGCATTACAATTGTAGGTTGTCACTAAAGCTCAAGGGCTTTTTTCCAGGTCCTGCTTGCAGATTGGGGGCTCTATAGGAAAGTGTGTGAGCTGGGCCTAGCAGCAGTCAGTTTACAGACTGCCAGCCTACAGTAAGGTGGGGTGAATTGGGAGCAGCCTGCTTTCTCTTCCTCTGTTTTGGGGTTCTTATGTGTTCTGAATTCTTCAAAATAAAGTAGTATTATGCTGCAACCTTCCAGCAATGTTTCAAGCTAACGTCTCTGTGTGTATGCTGTGAACATAACATCAGTGTGAAGCAACCCTGCATGACAGTTGAAGACAGGAAGTGAACATACATACCATATCCAATAGAAACTACCAGAAGAATTTCAGTAGGCAGCATTTGATTCCCAGAGTTGGAAATGCCATGGACTCCTTGATGTCTGCAAGTGGTCAGAACTTTAGTTTTGTGTCTTATGCAAAAGATGGCACCTTCCTGAGCACATTGCTTATGGGCATAGTCATTACTGACTCAGAAACCTGCCTTCTACCATGTTATCAACATGCCTCGGTAGAGCGTCTTTGATTTTTCTTGGGGATTGTTTACCAAATATTGACCTGGCTTAGTTGTGAGATCTGGTAATGCATAAGAAGTTACTACCCAAGGCCTGTGCAAAATGAACTGTGATCTTAGTCAATTTCATTGTGAACAGCTGACCACTTCACTATGAACCACCATGACAGCTGGCACCCCTATTGGCAGGCTCAAAGGAGAGGCCAAGGACTGCACAGCCACAGAGACTGAACTGCCCTCTCATACCATGGAATTGTGCCTCCACGACATGGTGAGGCATGTTGGCGGTGACCAGTAGCAGGGGGCGGGGAGAAGCTTACACTGCCACTTCCTGTGCTGAACCTGTCCTGTGGGTAAACAAAGGCCTTTATACTTCAAAGGTGTGTAATCCGGTATCCGGCACAAACCATGAATTGATCTGAAATAACAGGCTGCTCGGCTACAAACAGAAAGAAAGTCTTCATGTATGTAGCTCATTGTTCTGGCAGATGTAATTGATCAGGTGACTATACTGGCCAATCAGTTATGTGCAGGAAATCCCCTTGCCTAGGGGAGTTTGTTTCATTGGTGGTAAGAGGAATAGAAATACCTATCTCTCTCTATATATACTGGGGTCTCCTGTAGAGAGGCATTGTGATGTATGTACAGTAGCTATGAAACTCTGTCTTGTTTTGTGTGTACTACACCTTTAAATGAGTAAGGCCTCTACCTGGAGGCAGAAGCAGCTGCCATTTTGTTCTCAGAATTGCAGCTGATTATTACAGGGGATATACATACACTGCGCTCTCTCATGGACACTTTACTTGTGTGCTTCCTTGTTGCTTTCCTTACTTTAAAATAAATCATTCCGACTGGCAGCACAGGTTTCCTCCTTATGGGAGGGAAAACATAAGAGGAATTGGTCTATGGCTGGCAATGTTATCTAAAGCATTGTTGGGATACGTTTCTCTGAATCTACAAGGTCAAAACCTGACATGGCTGACTCCATCCCGCTGAGGGTGGATGACCTAAGTTACTTCTGTAGGTTCTTACCTTAAAAACAATCTAGTCTCTTCTGGGTAGATGTTAAAGATCCAGCAATGCTTTTTTAAGGATAAAGGTTTTCCCCTTGCATCACTGGTCAAAATTTCTCCTTCCTCCACTGTCTTCCTGGTTGATGTCCTCCGTCGCGTCTGCAATAGACACAGAGCAAGCCTATACTCTCAAACTAAATATTTTTATTTTACTTTAAGGGAAACAACAACAAAAAAGGCACTAAGGAAAATCTCCGTGAGAGAGCGCACAGTGTGTGGGTGTGGGTGAGAGAGCTGCCAACTTGGGATCTTCACAACTAAAAGCACAACCTGCTACAATTTGAGCTAAAGCTCTCTACCTAGGGCTGTAACAGTGTCATATCTTTTGTGGATCAGCACAGAGCAGGACCTATAACACCTCTGTAACCTGCTGTACCAGCTGTCTAACAAAATGGCAGCTGCCCTACAGAGAGAGGCTTAAAAAATGTACAGGTGTAGATGGCGAGAAGTTACATCTCTCTACAGCCCCCCTCCACTCCGGAGCAGGCTGCATATTGAAGGTGGTGATGGGATGTGCAGCAAATCAGATCCAAAAGGCCATTAGGCTGAACACAGTCCTCCCTCAGGCAGAACCACTATTGACTTCCACAGGAGTAAGAGCTGAGTTAAGACTTCAAAACTTGGCCTGTACTTTGAATATTGCTTTTTGCCTTCCAACCACAAACCCTGCATCGTGGCAGAGGGTTAGACTACATGACCCTTGTGGTCCCTTCTAACCCTGTGATTCTAAACAAATGATACAATGATCATCACTAATCATACGTTGCATCACTTTGGTCCAGCCCCTTGACCCGTTTCCCCTAAGATCCCCAGACTTATTAGTTCCCTCTGTCGTTACCTGCTAAACTCACTCCTCTCTCGTTTGATAGCCTTTAAATGCTTCTTTTGTGAGCAGAGAGCGTTACGTGACTTGTTCCTTCTGTACGTCCATCAATTACTCCCACACTGCTGTTTCTCTCTTTCCTGTCCATTATGTCTGATTCGCTTTAGGCTTTGAAAAATGAGAGGGCGTCTGACGAATTAGCTGTCACATTTTTGGAAAGCTTAGGAGTGTCTTAATTGTCTTCCCATTGTCATACATTCCCAGTCTTCCTTTTCATGCCAGCAATGTCCCCAGTAATTTCACGACTGTCAAGGGGGTTCCCAGAATGAAACTGGTTCTTGTGTATCAGGGCCCATTTATCACCTATGACCTTGAACCATTAAGTCTTGTTGTGAAACTGGTGCAATACCAGCCCCAGAATAGTCATCCAGCTTCACTCATAGCTCAACTGGGGCTTGATGTCACGTTATCAGAGTGCAGGCATAAGTGTTACTCTATCATATCCATCAGCTGTCACAGATTCTAAGGCCACAAGGGATCATTGTGATCATCTAGTCTGACCTCCTGTATAGCACAGGCCAGAGAACTTCCCCAAAATAATCCCTAGAGCAGAGCTTTTAGAAAAACATCCAATCTTGATTTAATAATTGTCAGTGACAGAGAATCAGAGGTGAAAATAAGCCGGTACGGCCTGGTATGGCGTACCGACAAGAGCCGGTTTGCCGTACCGGGGTGGCCCGGCTTCCCCAGGGGGTAATTTAAAGGGCCTGGGGCTCCCAGCAGGGGCTGGAGCCCCAGGCCCTTTAAATTGCCACCAGAGCCCCACTGCTGGAGCCCTGGGGTAGGGCTGCGGGGCTCTGGGGGCTATTTAAAAAGTCCGGGGCTCGAGCTGTCTCTGCCGCCCCGGTCCTTTAAATAGCCCCTGGAGCCCCGCTGCTTCCCCAGGGCTCCCGCAGCTATTTAAAGGGCCAGGATGGTAGAAGCAGGAGAGCCGCGGGCCCTTTAAATTGCCCCCAGAGCCCAGGGTTAGTGGGGGGCTCAGGGGCTATTTAAAGGGCCCGGGGCTCCAGCTGCCTCTGCCGCCCTGGTCCTTTAAAGGGCCGTGGGAGCCCCGCTGCTTCCCCAGGGCTCCTGCAGCTATTTACGGGGCTGGGGCGGTAGAAGCAGGGGAGCCCTGGGCCCTTTAAATAGCCCCGGGAGCCCCGGGCTGCTGCTGCTACCCCGATGGGGGGGGGGGGGCACTTACCTTACAGGGTGGGCTGGGGCTGGCTCTGACTCCCTCAGCCACGCCCCTTCCACCCTAGGCTCCGCCCCTTCCGGGGGCCAGAGCTGGCCCCAGCGTACCGGTAAGTCACTGGACTTACTTTCACCCCTGTGGAGAATCCACCATGACCCTTGCTAAACTGTTCCAGTGATTCATTACTCTCACTGTTAAAAATTTACACCTTATTTCCAGTATGATCTTGTCTAGTTTCAACTTCCGGCCATTGAAATAAAGGAGAGATTCTTCACTGCAGCCTCCTAACCCACAAGAGCTTTTTGAGGACATTGTCCTAGCCACATACCGCATGCCCTGGCTGGATACAGGGACATCATTTGTCAGCAGGGAATTGAACCTAGGACATTATGTACTGCAAGCACACGCCCCTACCGCTCAAGCTAAAGGAGCAACTCTTTTCTGAATACCCGACCTCTGCAAAATTGTATCCACCTGCCCAAGGGGCCAGCCAGGGGAGCTGGCTGACAATAGGTGTGGGATTCTACCCTACTCTCTGTCTCATATGAAGGAAGATGCTTCTGCTATTAACTGGTGGCCCCTCCAAGGAAGGTGCTGGGGGAACAGCCATAGCCACTGACATTGTTGAACAGCCAAGCAAAGGAAAGAGCCAACCTTTGGAGTCCAGCCGCAGCAGCCAACTGACCCATGAGCTTCTGGTGTGATTCTATGGCAAAAAGGGCTAATGCGACACTTGGCTATAGTAACAGAGGAACACCAAGCAGGACTAGGGAGCTGACATTAGCTCTTTACATGGCACTAAAGAGACTAATACTGGATCCATTTCTAGTGTCCATACTTTAAAAAGGATGTGGAAAAATTGGAGAGGATTCAAGGAAGAGCTTCAGGATGAGAAAAAGATGCTTTACATTGAGACATTAAAGAAGCTCTGCCTATTTAGTATATTTAAAAATAAAGTTAAGAAGCAACTGATTTGTAAAAAGAACAGGAGTACTTGTGGCACCTTAGAGACTAACAAATTTATTTGAGCATAAGCTTTTGTGGGCTACAGCCCACTTCATCAGATGCATAGACTGGAACATATAGTGAGGAGATATATATACGTACAGAGAACATGAAAAGGTGGGAGTTGCCCAACCAACTCTAAGAGGCTAATTAATTAAGATGAACTGTTGTCAGCAAGAGAAAAAAACTTTTGTAGTGATAATCAAGATAGCCCATTTAAGACAGTTTGACAAGAAGCTGTGAGGATACTTAACATGGGGGAAATAGATTCAATGTGTGTAATGGCTCAGCCATTCCCAGTCTCTATTTAAGCCTAAGTTGATAGTATCTAGTTTGCATATCAATTCAAGTTCAGCAGTTTCTCGTTGGAGTCTGTTTTTGAAGTTTTTCTGTTGCAAAATTGCCACCTTTAAATCTGTTACTGAGTGACCAGAGAGGTTGAAGTGTTCTCCTACTGGTTTTTGAATGTTATGATTCCTGATGTCAGATTTGTGTCCATTTATTCTTTTGCGTAGAGACTGTCCAGTTTGGCCAATGTACATGGCAGAGGGGCATTGCTGGCACATGATGGCATATATCACTTTGGTAGATGTGCAGGTGAACGAGCCCCTGATGGCATGGCTGATGTGATTAGGCCCTATGATGGTGTCCCTTGAATAGATATGTGGACAGAGTTGGCATCGGGCTTTGTTGCAGGGATAGGTTCCTGCGTTAGTGTTTTTGTTGTGTGGTGTGTGGTTGCTGGTGAGTATTTGCTTCAGGTTGGAGGGGCTGTCTGTAAGCGAGGTGCCACAAGTACTCCTGTTCTTTTTGCGGATACAGACTAACACGGCTGCTACTCTGAAAACTGACTTGTAGTGTCTAAGCCCCGAGAGAAGGGGTGAATATTTGATACTAGAGGACTCTTAAATCTAGTGAACTGAAAGTTTAAAAAGATCCAGTGGCTGGAGCTGAAGTCAGCAAGATTCAAGCTGAAAATAAGATGCACATTGTTCACACAGAGGCTAATTCACCATTAGAACAGGTCACCGAGGGATGTGGAATTCTCCATCACTCGACATCTGAACATCCAGACTAAGTTACTTTCTAAAAGTTATTCTCTAGCTTTCAGAAAACTTATTTCAGGAATTATTGAATTCTCTGGCCTGCGTTAGGCAGGAGTTCAGATAAGATGATCACAATGGTCCCTTCAGGTCTTAAAAATTGATGAACAAGGGCAGAGGTCTCGGAGGCTGTGTGACAGTTTTACTGAAGGTTCAGATTGGTGTAGAGTCTGAATCTTCAGTGTGACCTTGCAGTGCATAAAAATTCAACAATGTTCTAAACATAATGGCAGGAACACAGCTGAGGAAGACAGTAAATAGCAGAGAGCACTTACAGTAAATACAAAAACCACCCAAACCAAAGTTTCTTTGGAAGGATCATGTCTATTAACTCAAAGGGCCTTTGCAAAATGCATTCTCCTGTCTGTATAACCTGGAAATTTCTAACAGGCCCATTACCATGGCATAGTAGCCATAATATAACCACTACATACAATCACCCATAGGAACCATAGGATTTCAGAACATAAGAATGGCCACACTGGGTCAGACCAATAGTCCATCTAACCCATTATCCTGTCTTCTGACAGTGGCTGGTGCCAGATGCTTCAGAGGGAATGAACAGAACAGGGCAATTATCGAGTGATCCATCCCCTGTCATCCAGTCCCAGGTTCTGGCATTCAGAGGACATCCAGAGTATGTTGCATCCTTGACTATCTTGGCTAATAGCCATTGATGGACCTATCCTCCAGGAACTTATCTAATTCTTTTTGAACCCAGTTATACTTCTGGCCTTCACAACATTCCCTGGCAAGGAGTTCCACAGGTTGACTATGTGTTGTGTGAAGAAATACTTCCTTTTGTTTTTTGTAACCTGCTGCCTATTAATTTCATTGGGTGACCCTGTATGTGAAGGGGTAAATAACACTTCCCTATTCACTTTCTCCACTCCATTCATGATTTTACAGACCTCTATCATATCCCTCCTTTAGGCCTGGTCCACATTACCCCCCGACTTCGGACTAAGGTACGCAAATTCAGCTACGTTAATAACGTAGCTGAATTCGAAGTACCTTAGTCCGAACTTACCGCGGGTCCAGACGCGGCAGGAAGGCTCCCCCGTCGATGCCGCGTACTCCTCTCGCCGAGCTGGAGTACCAGCGTCGACGGCGAGCACTTCCGGGATCGATCCCAGAACATCGATTGCCTGCCGCCGGACCCTCCAGTAAGTGTAGACGTACCCTTAGTTGTCTCTTTTCCAAGCTGGACAGTCCCAGTCTTTTTAATCTTTCCTCATATGGAAGCTGTTCCATTCCCCAACCAGAACTATATGCAGTATTCCAGATGTGAGTGCACCATGGATTTATATAGTGGTATTAGGATATTTTTGTCTTAGGAACCATTAGGAAAGGGATGGATAAGAACATTCTGCTTGCATTTTTGATTGCCGCTGCACACTGAGCAGATGTTTTCAGAGAACTACTCATGATAAGTCCATGATCTCTTCCTTGAGTGGTAAGAGTTAATTTAGACCCATCATTTCATATGTATTGTTGGGATTATGTTTTCCAATGTTCATTACTTTGCACTTATCAGCACTGAACTTCATCAGCCATTTTGTTGCTCAGTCACACAGTTTACTGAGATCACTTTGTTATTCTTCGCAGTGTGCTTTGGACTCACCTGACTTGAGTAATTTTGTGTCATCTACAAATGTTGCCACCTCACTGTTTACCCCCTTTTAGAAATCATTTATGAATATGTGGAACAGTACTGGTCCCAGTATAGATCACTGGGGGACCCCGCTATTTATCTCTCTCCATTCTGGAAACTAACCATTTATTCCGACCCTTGTTTCCTGTCTTTTAACCAGTTATTGATCCATTAGAGGACCTTCCCTCTTATCCCAGGACTGCCTGCTTCACTTGAGAGCCTTATACACTCAAGCCACTGGCTCAACATATTTGGGATCTTGCTCTGGCAGTGGCCAATCCTGATGCTCCAGAGGAACATGAATACAGCCATAATGCATCTAAATTACAGCCATATTCTGTTCCTGGTTACAAGGTGGGATTCCAGGGTTACTCCTTTGAAGCACATGGGCTTATTCCAGTTTTACACCTGTGTTACTGAAAGCAGAATCTTACCATAAGGTCACCATCTAGTGAGGTACTTAAGCCAAATGTACCTGTCAAATGCAGACGTTGACAGCACTGGGCACCTTTCTGGATTGAGCCTCAGCTATGCAATGTTGTTTGGGGGGAAGCCGGGGATGCCTTCCTGACCCTCTTTAGTGATCACCTCATGACCCCTAAAGCATGAGATTCAGTCACTCTTATTTTTACTTAGCCTAACTATTCGGGCTATACAGTTACAGCTGATCTTAAAACACTCGGGCAGGGGTGACTCGGTGACATGTCAAAGAGTGATTCCCTTTGTTTGTTCTGAATGCACCTGCCAAGAATGTCATTGACTGTCGCTGCCCCATCTGCTCTTGTACGACGGCTCTGCATAGACAGGAAGGAGCACTCCATGTTCACTCTACCCTTCAAAGAACAAAGCAGGAACCACCACTCGGCTAATCTCTCCTCTTCCACTCTGCACCCCAGCAAGACTCATGCTGTAACCAAACCATGGTCCCTTGAGGAACATGGCCAGCAGGTCCCTGATCTCAGCTTGGGCCTTTGGGTGCTACTGTAAAACAAGTTACTCTTAGAGGGGGGAAGCGACTTGCCAAGGCCAGACAGCAGAACCAGAACAGACTCAGAGTTCTGGGCCCAATCCACTGGGCCGTGCCGCCTGCCTGAACAAGCCTGACACCTTGGTGGTATTTATACCGTTCAAATACCCATAGGTAATGATTACATCTGCCTTTAGCATCACTCACCCACACTTTACATAGTTAACGCTTTCCATTGTTCCTCAATAAATCACTCTCCGCAGTCCCTTAACCACCTCAGCTGGTTTACGTTGATGGAGCTGCATTGACCTCCATGGAGCCATGCTGAGGATCGAGGTTAAGGAGCAGAGGTCTCAGGTTGCTACTTGCACAGGAATAGTCGGGAGTGCCGGTCAGGCCTAAGATGCAACAGCAGAGCACTCTTGCATATACTGTATTTTGAATTATTCCCTTATTTCCCAGAAATGCCTTCATCCCGCTTTTCACAGAAAGGAAGCCGGGGCCCAGGCTTGTGCACTGGGAATGTCCCTGGCATGCTGTAGGTCAGGCTTGTGCTAAAGGCAATGAGATGGATGCTGTTAGAAGGAAGATTTATTAAACCCTTTTAATTTACTGACAAACTGGGAGGTGGGAGTGGGGGGGGGGTCAGAGATGGAATAGGCCAATTTATCCACCCCGCTGAAGCAGGAGTGTCCCTAGAGTATGTCCCTGTGAGCACTTCGTCCAGTCTAGGTCCAAATAGTTCAGATACCTGGGCTGCCACCACTTCCCTTGACTGTTCCACAGTGTAATGCTCTCACTGTTAGGGGAACCCCATAATCCCAGGGCTGCACAGAACTGCCTGTAGTATTCTAGGTGCCGTGGGCGTGATCCTCCTCAGTCTGGCAGTTTCTGTCCTCATTTCTACCTGAGCAAAGTGGGTGTGAATGTGCAGGTGTGAATAACTATACGGGGAGACTCCGGCACATTGAATCCCACACTTACACACCAACGACATAGCTCCATTGACTGCAGTGCATCTACTCAGACTATCAGTTTCATAGTGTCTGGGTTTATAACCCTCTGAACTACATTCTCAGCAGGTGTGAAGACAAAGCATGAACCCCTTGTGCCACTGAGGTTTAACTCTTTTGCTAAAAGCAGTACCTAACGTGTACTAGTGTGAGACATCCACCTTCATAGCTATCACTATGCAGCTCACTCTGGAAAAAATCATGGAGCAGGTCCTCAAGGAATCAATTCTGAAGCACTTAGAGGAGAGGAAAGTGATCAGGAACAGTCAGCATGGATTCACCAAGGGCAAGTCATGCCTGACTAATCTAATTGCCTTCTATGAGGAGATAACTGGCTCTGTGGATGAGGGGAAAGCAGTGGATGTGTTATTCCTTGACTTTAACAAAGCTTTTGATACAGTCTCCCACAGTATTCTTGCCAGCAAGTTAAAGAAGTATGGGCTGGATGAATGGACTATAAGGTGGATAGAAAGCTGGCTAGATTGTCGGGCTCAACGGGTAGTGATCAACGGCTCCATGTCTAGTTGGCAGCCGGTATCAAGCGGAGTGCCCCAAGGGTTGCTCCTGGGGCCGGTTTTGTTGAATATCTTCATTAATGATCTGGAGGATGGCATGGACTGCACCCTCAGCAACTTTGCAGATGACACTAAACTGGGAGGATGACACTAAGCTAGTAGATACGCTGGAGGATAGGGATAGGATACAGAGGGACCTAGACAAATTAGAGGATTGGGCCAAAAGAAACCTGATGAGGTTCAACAAGGATAAGTGCAGAGTCCGGCACTTAGGATGGAAGAATCCCATGCACCGTTACAGACTAGGGACCGAATGGCTAGGCAGCAGTTCTGCAGAAAAGGACCTGGGGGTTACAGTGGACGAGAAGCTGGATATGAGTCGACAGTGTGCCCTTGTTGCCAAGAAGGCTAACGGCATTTTGGGCTGTATAAGTAGGGGCATTGCCAGCAGATCGAGGGATGTGATCGTTCCCCTCTATTCGACATTGGTGAGGCCTCATCTGGAGTACTATGTCCAGTTTTGGGCCCCACACTACAAGAGGGATGTGGAAAAATTTGAAAGAGTCCAGCGGAGGGCAACAAAAATGATTAGGGGTCTGGAGCACATGACTTATGAGGAGAGGCTGAGGGAACTGGGATTGTTTAGTCTGCAGAAGAGAAGAATGAGGGGGGATTTGATAGCTGCTTTCAACTACCTGAAAGGGGGTTCCTAAGAGGATGGATCTAGACTGTTCTCAGTGGTACCAGATGACAGAACAAGGAGCAATGGTCTCAAGTTGCAGCGGAGGAAGTTTAGGTTGGATATTAGGAAACACTATTTCACTACGAGGGTGGTGAAGCACTGGAATGGGTTACCTAGGGAGGTGGTGGAATCTCCTTCCTTAGAGGTTTTTAAGGTCAGGCTTGACAAAGCCCTGGCTGGGATGATTTAGTTGGGAATTGGTCCTGCTTTGAGCAGGGAGTTGGACTAGATGACCTCCTGAGGTCCTTTCCAATCCTGATATTCTATCATTCTATGATTCTATGTGCAACTTCATGGCAGCAGAAGTTGGTTCATCTTGCCCTAAAAGCACAGGCCCCTATTATCCGAGCTAAAGGAGAATCGCTGTTGGCAGTATACCGCCTATGACCCACAGGTGAGCAGTTTTAATTCAGTAGAGGGCTGTGGTGCACATGCAGTATTGTGATGCATTAGTGTTGGGAATCGTTTGACTACATATTGGTCAGGATGTGGTCACTGCATTATATAAAGCTGTAACTGCTGAACAGTGTGTTCCCCATTTCTGTTGGCATCATTAAGATAAATAACCCAAGAGTGGGTAGAGAAAAATATGCCAGGAATTTTTTTCACTGCTAACTAGGCACAATGCTTTTGCTAGCAATCTCCAAAGAACCAATGTAAAATGGCATTAGCAACCAGACTACATTCATCCTGCCATATCTCTAAGGTTCCTATTATAAGATACCAGCAACTATTACCATTTTTTAGTGTGCATAGGATGAAAAACATTAATGTGAGCGTGTTGCCACTATGAATTGGAACACAAAACACTCAGCATGTATGAGGACCCTGCCCCCATTTAGAAATGGGTTCAGCATAAATGTGGGAAGCAATCATCTACTGTATGGAAAAGATAGCTGAAACAATAGGAACCACCACTGAAAACACAGGCCACATGAAGGGCAGGTCACAAAAAGCTATGTGAGTGGAAGGTTCTCACTGGGGGCTGAATGTAAACACAGAGGGCTGGATAATGTTTTGGTGGACATATGTGTGTGAGAGAGAAATAAGCAGCCAGAAAGACCACAGAAGTACAGGGAGACGGCAACAGAAAGCCAAGGACAGCCAGAGAAGCCCTTGTAGTGTAACCCTAAGAGGAAGCTAACAGACAGAGTTTTTTGGGTAGAATGCTGGCTGGGAAAAGGAGGCTTGGAATATTGAGCAGGGAAACTATCTCCTGTTTGATTCCTATTGTTTCAGGGAAACAGAACTTTGTACATTTTTTGTAAATAATAGGATTGCACCAAAGAAATACCTGACAACATTGTCAATTTCTCCTCCTCAGGGAAACACCCGGCAAGTATTGCCTACCCACTTGAGTCAAAAGGGGAAACACTATCATTTATATGTAGTAATACATTTGATTTTTGTTTGTTTTTTTGTTTGTATTTTTTATTAGCGATATACATTATGTAATGACAGAAATGGGAACTGGCCCTTTAAAAACAGAGTGGGGGATAAAACAGGGGCCCCCAACCAGTGTGTGTTCCTGTGTCAGGTGCTCAGCAATGGGTGGGGGCTGGGGAGGACTCAGCCTGCAGGAAGCAACCAAGAAAGGTCAGAATGAACAGTTATCCTTCAGACACTGGCTTGCGATTGAAGGTATAACGTGTGGGCTCATGGGGACATTTCATCTGTCTGTGTCGCTGTCTCCCATCCCAGCCTTTGTCCATTTCGATGGTAAGCACTTCATGGTGGGGGCTGTTTCTTATTGTATGTATGTACAGCACCTAGAACAACAGAGCCAATACAAATAGTGAAGAAAACCTACTCACAGTAACACTCTCAATGTCTTGATCTGCTGATAAGTGAGGGGAGCGTTATCCTGAGGTGGGTTTTACCACTACACTTAAAGCTCCATATTTCCCCACTCTCTATACTGGGGATGAAGTTTTTATTATCGTCTCCCCACTCTCCTCACCCCTCTTCTTATATGGGGGGGGGAGTTCTTTCTTGGCAGCATCAGCAGTGTCACAGGTCAGGGCAACTGCACCTGTATTTCCCCTCAGTGGTTCACCAATGGTTCCCGCTCTTGGCTCTCAGCTCCCCAGCGCTTGGCCTTTCTTGGGTGAACACCCGCGTCTCAGTCCCGTCTCAGCAGGGTATTTCCAGGCTGCGCAGTTCCTTGCTTTCACTGTGTCTTTCCCAGCACAGACAGGTTGCCCAAGGGCACTTGCTGGCTTTCTCTTCAGAGCCTGACAACAGAGTCATTCTCAACAGTTATAAGTTACCACACAATGCTTCCTAAGCAGGCCTGCTTTTTTCTTAAGGTAAAAAGCATTACAGAGAAAACATATTAAAAACAATAAAAGAACCTGCACACATGCTAATAAGTTCACCAGAGATCATCTAACATGGGTTCTGGCAGGCCCAGTCCTTCCAACCCTACACTAAGGGTTGGCCCTCTCTGTGGACCAGGGTCCTGTCCATTTGCTGGATCAGGAAGAAGGCCCCGAGCCAGTTTAAAACCAGGCTATTTATCCAAACCCCCTTTCTTTGCCTGTTGGTCCCTTGAGAATCCAGTTTGAATGAGTATATGCATATCTCTGCAGGGGGGCTGGCTTCAAAGCATTGATAACAGAGAAACTACATTAGCATCCCTCACCCCTTAAAAGAAAGTACATACAGTGCCATAACAACACATACACAAGTTCAATTTTAATACAATGTACCCCAAAGCTATTAACCCTAATCCAATAAGGTTTAGCTTAATTCAATAAAGTTGATCTTAATCCCCTAAGGTTTGTGCAGTATAATACAGGATATTGGCCGTCTGTCAGAGGCAGTAAAAGCTCCTGTTCTCTTAATAAAGCTAGATTCGGCAATATTGGGCTATTGACTGCTAGTATTTGAACGGTGGTAGCACCTACGGGTTCAGTCATGGACCAGAACCCCGTTGTGCTAGGTGCTGTACGGTCACAGAACAAGAAGTCCCTGCCCTCAAGGAATTTACACTCCAAGTATAAAATGAGAGACAACGGAATTGCTTTTTATTAAGAGTTAAATTCAATCTGACAGGCAGGGGAGTTCAACCCAGTTCTGTTGCAGCTCAGAGAAACTCCCCACTTTCCTGGTAGATTTTGAGAGGTGGCACATTCAACACATGAAACACAGATCAGAATCATTTCAGCTGATCAGCAGTAAACTCTCCTTGACTGAACACTGAGAGCTGGACTTTACACATCAATCCTTTCATGGATACCACAAACCGTGGGAGGCAGGATTCTGCACTCAGATACATGCACATGCCTCCCACTCAGTCAAGACTTGTGGGCGTTACTTACACAGAACAAACATCTTGTGGACAATATCATAGTCATCTGGTCAAATATTCATAAAATCACAGGGCTGGAAGGAACCTCATATTTGACATTGACTAGATATTCACAGGGTGCAAAGTCTGAAGGGACTGCCATGATCATCTGGTCTGACCTCCAGAGGTGCTGGAACACTTTGTATAGCGGGGGTGCTGAGAGCCATTGAACCAAACTGTAACCCCAGTATATAATGGAAACCACTTCAAGCCAGAGGGTGCGGCAGCACCCCCAGCACCCCTAGTTCCAGCACCTATGCTGACAAGTCCTGGACAGGTCAGACGACATCCCTGAAATAATTTCTGATTGGACGAGAGCAGGTGCTTCAGAAAAAACATCAAACCTTGATTGAAAGTATTGCCAGTGTTGGAGAAACCTGCACAAACCTTGGTAAATGGTTCCAAGGATGAATTACCCTCACTGTTTAATCACTCAATCCCTGCATTGTCAGATGGCTCCAGAATATCTCATCTATGTAAACTGAAAGCTCTTCGGTGCAGGGACAATCTCTCACTGTGGGCTAACTTATGGCTTATGCCACAAGCTCCTAGCAAGGGGCCCCAAATGCCTGAGTATTCACAATTTACCTTCCACTTTCCATATTACTCCAGGGATAAGTATTCTAGCAGCCACTCTGTGCCAGTGGATCCTGGCATATACTGGTGTAAGTGATTGGACCTGGAGCATGTAACATAGTGAACACATTGTCTGCTTCGCTGACTTCTCCATAATGATGTCTTTGTCCTGTTTCCGGCTCTAGCACCGTGGATGGCAGGGTCTGATCGAATCTGAACTGCACAGAAAGAGGAAGTTCCCAGAGTTCTCATGGGTTTATTATGTTAAAGAAACCACTTCCCTAATGTCTATTTGGTTAACCAATGGTACAGAGAGTCCATTCTCTAAATGCAATCTCAGTTTCCAAATAGCTGAGCTGTGCTTTGTTGCTATTCTATCACACACAGACCCGTGCACAACTTCTGCAACAAACCCTGAAATGTGAGCCAGGTTCCTCTTCAGGCCATTGAGATTTGCTAAGTTTCAAGAATGTCTATGCTGAGTTTCAAGCCAATCTGGTTGCATCGTGTCAAGTGGACCACAGCTCCTTTCACTTCTGGATCACAAGTTCAAATCCTCTGGGTTAGCAAGTGGGTTAGTCCCGGCTCTCAGTTGCACTGGTGTAATTCTGAATTGACTGCCCTGCTGTCAATGGAATTACTCTGGATTTACACCACTGTAGCCAAGTTGAACTAGACCTGTGAGCAAAAGCCATGTCTGTTATGTTTTTCCTTACACGGCATATACATCCTGTCTGACTCACTGCAAGGTCTGCTGGGGACTGAGAGCAGTATGGTGTCCCAAATTTATACCCCGGCCCGTAGGCCATAGTTCAATATAAAATTCAGCCCTTTCCATACAACGATTTTTATGTCCTTGCTATACCTGTCAGGACCAACTCTCTGGGCAATGTGATCTAAATTTGGGTTTGGACTGTGATCCCCTTTCAAATGGGGGTGTCTGGAGACGGGATTTAAGTGCATTGAAAATAAACAGTGCTAACCAAGAATTAATGATGGCCATTATTGCTCCTCACAAGACAGAACTAAGCGACGAACTTTTCCTACCTGCAGCCCTTTTCTGTATTTGAATTCAAACCATTGCCTCTTTCTTCCTGTGGAATTAGATTCAAAGGTAAAAACTTATTTAAGCCTTTCAGTCTAGCCGTGTCTCCTGGTTTCTATTTAAATTTCATCCCAGATTCTGGGAATGGTCGTAGGAGGAAACCGAAAGCAACTGTCGCAGACTATTAAGAGGCAAACAATGCATTTGAAATGTAAAATCCCACCACTTATTAAACACAGGGCTCACGTTAACACTGTCCCCGGAAGCAGGTGGCTTAATCCTTATCACCAAAGTAGAATTTCATCCAAGGAGAGACAGCGGCTAAATGGAAATGCAGAGATACATAATTCATGAGAGTGTGGACAGGATTTAATAAGCCCAGCCGTGGCATCTTGCTCAGTCATGCCAGGTTGTTTGCTGTGATGATGGCCATGTCAGATTTCAAGGGGATTTAGCCGGATAAGATTTGCAAAAGCCCTTTGTTCTTTCAAACGCTTCATGAGCATTAAAAATCTGTGTGCTGTGGTATCAGCCTTGTGGAGGATAAACAAGACACTCAAAGTAACTTGCAGAACCTGTTTGGTGGCGGAAAGGGCTTATCTGCCCGCACATGAGAAACAAAAATTCCCCCACAGTAGGTGCCAGCAGCAGCAGGGAGTGGGTGTGTGATATTGGCAGCCTCCTTCTTCCTGCTGAAAAGGTGACCATAGCCTTTCCCAGGAGGCAAGACTGTGGCTGAGGGCCTGGTGAGGTTGCCATTAGTACAGACACTAAACTTGGTGCACAATACAAATGGAATGTCTTTGTGCCACTCAAGCACTTGGTGAAGTCTGGGACTGGCCGGGGATTGGATCAGCCCCTGGAACAGATTGGAGTGCTGCCCTAAGTTATTATATGTAGTATGCTCACACCTAGCTGCCTCAGCCAAAAATCAGTGCCCCTGCTTGCTAGAGGCTGTACAAACATAGTAAGGCGTGTGCTATTTAAACAGACAAGGCAGCCACAAGAAGTGTTTTTATCCCCATTGCAGAGATGCAAAGCACAGAGAGACCAAGTGACTTGCCCAGGGCCACAAAGTGAATCCGTGTTGCCAACTTGCACACTTTTATCATGAGTCTTGTGCTAATTAGTGTTTTTTCTTAAAGATCCAGCTTCTGGAGCCCTGTTATAAGATGGAGAATCTCAGCTTCTGTTTTAAAAAATAATAAGATTCACCCTTGGTTCCACAGAGGAAAGCTGGAAAATGTGAATGCTCAAAGCTCAGAAGGAAAAAAGATAGACACCATTTGTTACTTTTAATATCTCAACATTTTTAAGCCAATCTCATGATTTTGGGGTCCTGATCCTTGATTTTTGAATCCTTTCAGTTAGCAACAGTGAGTGTGCAGCAGATCTAGGAAAAGACCCCAGATCTCCTGACTGCTATTCCTGGATCTTTATTATTATCTCCTTGTTACAGATAGGGAAACTGAGGCACAAAGAAATTAAGAGACTTGCATAGGCTGACACCCAGTACCTGTGGCAATGCCAGGACTAGAACCTAAGTCTCCCAACACACAAGCGTGTTCTTTCACCAGAAAGCTGCCTTCCCTTCTGCTCCAGCCTCCCAGTACCACATTATATGGATCTTCACTTCTTTATTGTGGCGATGGCATCATGTGGTCCAGAATGGTTTTATTTCTCATATTCCAAGCTGTGGTTTCCTGAGTCAAGCCCCCAACTCACACTGACTTTCAGGGGGATTTGGGGATCCATCTTCTTTAGATTCCTTTAAGGCTCTGAGTATAAATATTTATTGGGTTTCTTGCCCCATACAAAGTCGGAGATACACAATGAAACTACAAACACAGTAAAAAGCCATCCGCTTTATGATACTATGTGCCATCTGTAATCATAGCACACTGATTGCCACTGTGGCTACATATGCATGATCCTTCCAGGAGCTGAGTATTGTAATTTGCATAACAGGCTGTTGACACATAGGCTGAAAAAAGAAAGAACCCTCCAATTGCTCTGTGGTTATTACCATCCCTTGCATCTGCCTACCTCAGAGGAATCTCTGCCGGCAACCCTGCATCAAAATGTGCTCTCCCAGGTCTTAGCATTTGCACTGTATAATGCTGTACTCATGCTAATAAATTAAACCTCACAACTCCCTCCGCACCGGAGGTAGGTCTTATCCCCATTTTATAGACAGGGAAATAGTGGCACATAGGAGTTAAGTAATTTGCCCAGGCCAGACAGGTGTCCATGCTAATCCCAGCTAAACTGCTAAGGAGTTCCTGGCTCCAAACACCACATGTATTAGCAGGAGTGTTGTGAGCAAGACACAAGAAGTAATTCTTTCACTCTACTCAGTGCTGATAAGGCCTCAGCTGGAGTATTGTGTCCAGTTCTCGGCACCACACTTCAGAAGGATGTAGATAAATTAAGGAACATCTGGAGAAGAGCAATAAAAATGATTAAAAGTCTAGAAAACATGACCTATGGGGAAAGTTGGAAAAAAATGTGTTTGTTTAGTCTGGAGAAGATAAGACTGGGGGAAGGAAGACATGATAACAGTCTTCAAGTACATAAAAGATTATTATAAAGAAGAGAATAATAAATTGTTCTTCTTAATCACTAAGGACAGGATAAGAAGCAATTGGCTTAAATGACAGCAAGGGAGATTTAGGTTAGATATTAGGGGAAACTTCCTAACTGTAAAGTTAGTTAAACAGCAGAACAAATTATCTAGGGAGGCTGTGGAATATCATTCATTGGACGCTTTTAAGAACAGATTAGACAAAACCTGTCAGGGATGGTCTAGATCAGAGGTGGGCAAACTACGGCCCGTGGGCCACATCCAGCCTGTGGGACCCTCCTGCCCAGCCCCTGAGCTCCTGGCCCGGGAGGTTAGCCCCCAGCCCTTCCCCTGCTGTTCCCCCTTCCCCGCAGCCTCAGCTCACCGCGCCGCCGGCACAATGCTCTGGGCGGCGTGGCTGTGAGCTCCTGGGGCAGCGCAGCTGCAGAGCCGCGACCTGACCCGGTGCTCTGTGCTGCGCGGTGGCGTGTCTGGCTCCAGCCGGGCGGCGTGGATGCCTATCCTGGTGCTCTGGGCAGCGCGGCTGTAGCGCTGCCAGCCACCGGTGCTCCAGGCAGCACAGTAAGGGGGCAGGGAGCGGGGGGGTGTTGTCAGACGCTACCGGTGTGGTGCTCTACTCTGTTCAATGTTGATAACAGTCGGCTGCATGCGTGTGTTCCCTCTGTGTGCTGTCCCGGCTCTGCAGATCGCTGACACAGCAGACCCTGAGAGAACCCCAATGACCACAGTCTCCGATAAGGGACGAAGGCATGTGGCCAGGTTTATTGTCAAACGAAGCACAGTAATAGTTCCCTGCAGACTCTACAGGACATACTATGAATATGTGCCCCAGACAATGGACCGGCTCAGTCAGTGGCGGGACACTCCACCGCTCCCTAGGCCGGACAAAGACACTGCCCCAGGGATGCATTCTTATACACAGGTACAAACAAGTTACACAACCCTCCTGACGAATTGAGGTGCAACCTCTCTACGTAGCAAGGTACAACCCCTCTATGTAATAAGGTGCCGCCTCTCACCTTGTACATGTTGGTTTGAACAAAACAACTCTATCCATCATATTACCCTTTTGACCCTATCTTTAGGATGGGTCAGCCTGTTCCTTGTTATCTGTGGGGAATGTGCAAGTATGCGAATGTTCTGCTATCTAGTATCCAGTATCTTTTAGGTATGTTTCTGTTTGCAGCATCAGCCCTTTCCTTGCCAGCTTCTGTGAGCAGGGCCTGTCTCTGGCTCACACCTTAACTTTGCTTTATGTTATGTTAGCAAAGTCTTGACCATTGCTTTAGTTCAGGCCTCAGGCCTCATACCAGGCCTCTGATATAAGGGTTTATGTTTCAGGGCCTCATCTTACTACAGGGGGTTGGATAGAGAGCAGGGGAGTTCGGGGTGGTGGTCAGGGGGCGGGGATGTGGATAGGGGGCAGGGCAGTCAGAGGTCAGGGAATAGGGGGGTTGAATGGGGGCAGGAGTTCCGGGGGGACAGTCAAGAAGGAGAGGGGAGGTTGGGGGAGGTCAGGGGTGGGGAGTCTGGGGGCGGTCAGGGAACAGGGAGCGGGGATGTGTGGATGGGACAGGGGTCCCCAGGGGGCCATCAGGGGACAGGGAGAGTTGGATGAGGCAGGAGTCCCAGGGGGGGGGCGTCAGGGGGCGAGAAGCAAGGGGGTTGGATAGGGAGCGGGGGCCGGGCCACGCCTGGCTGTTTGGGGAGGTACAGTTTCCCTAACCGGCCCTCCATACAATTTCGGAAATCCGATGTGGCCTTCAGGCCAAAAATTCTGCCCGTCCCTGGTCTAGATAATACTTAGGTCACTGGACTAGGCATCAAGGTCCCTTCCAATCTGACATTTCTATGATTCATTGCAGTGGATTACCCCACCGCATCCTTCACCATAGAGAAGGGACAGGTCGCAGGTATAATAGACACAACGGCTTTTATACTGAGTGCAGACAGACTGGGCTGCACCATGCCAGATTCAGGGCTGCACCCTCAGAATAAAGGGGCTGCAGTGGAGAGGTCAGGATTTGGTCCAATTTTTGTGTAAATCCTGGCCCAGAATAACCTGTTGTGGAATGTTACCTATCTAAAGTAGGTACTTATCTGGCCCCTTTCACCATAGCATCTGAGCACCTCAACATCTTCAATGTATTTATCCCCACAGCAGCCCCATGAGGTAGGGCAGGGCTGTTAGCCCCTCTGTGCCTCAGTTCCCCATCCTACAATAGGATAAGTGACTTGCCCAAGGTCACACAGAAAGTCTGTGGCAGGACAGGGAATTGAATCCCAAGCTCTCATGTCCTATGCTAGTGCTCTAACCACTGGACCATACTATCTCTCTTGCTGGATTATCGGTAAATGTCAGTAAACTTCGATTTCACTGTACACCCACAAACAGACAAAAAAAGTATTTCCATTGATAACATTCGCAATTTACATATAGGCAAAGTAAGAAAAATGGTCCTTCGGAACATATTAGTGTTTACTTTATGGCTACTTACTTTGTATATTTGTGTTCATCATCATCATCTTTTTTTAAATTTTCACCATTGCAGGAAATTATGGGGCAGTGTCAGACAATAATTTTTTAATGACAGCAGCTGTTGAGATTCAAAAAATTAAAGCTTTATAACTGTGCGTTAGCAGTTATAAAGCTTTAATTTTTTGAATCTCAACAGCTGCTGTCATTAAATAATTATTGTCTGACACTACCCCATAATTTCCTGCAATGGTGAAAATTTAAACTAGATAAAAATTATAAGTAATGTTTACAGCCCATCAGTTCGCACAACTGTGAAAAATGAAATAGATTAAAAATTAAAAAACGCTTATAAATAAGCTATTATCCATCAAAATTATTACAAAAAACCCACATGCTGCCAAGTCGAACTCTACTGCACCCATCACATCCCTTCCAATAGTTAAATTATCAGCCTCTTACCAGCCACCCCGTAGGCCCCAAAAACACTGAACTCTGCATATGAGAAATGTATCTATCTTCATCAGGGAACGAGAGAGGGACAATTGCTTCAGGGAAGACCTAAACAGAAAATGGGAAACGTCTAAGTTCTAGCAATGCCCAGAGCTTGCTGCAACAACAGAAAACTGCCGCTATGTGATAGTCCCACCTGACTCCCACGCAGCATTTCAAAGGGAAGAAAAAAACATCCTTCTCCGGTTCTTTCTATCCTAGACCTGAGGGGAAAGATCTCCTTCCCATCCCCACATTTGGTACATAACACTGATTGCTATTAACAAAGGGAGATTTAATTTGGGGGTGGGGGAGAACCACTCTATCTACCAGCAGATTCTTGGAAGGGAGACTTTGTCACTGCGCAAAATTGCACTCAAGAAATGAGTTTACTACATAAGGCAACAGATTCAGACAGATTTGTTAAATCAAATATCAAAAGTCTCTTAACTCCTAGGGTTGCCTGTGCTGGGTAGACTTAGAAAAATGCCCTGATGCAATAGGAGACAGAATGGGAACCTGGGCATAGTTAACCACCTTGTACCTCTCTGGCAGCTGAAAGGGCAGCATTACATTGGGGAATGAGTTTCCACATCAGAAGTAAATTCATACCAGCACCGCAGCTATTTCAAGCAGCTGATTCATTGCAATCTGCTAAAATTAGTTTCCTGGAAATGGCCTGGAAGGTATTTAGCATTTTCCTATTAGTCCAGAAGTGCTGCAGGTGGGTATGTTGACTTTTGTTGTGGGTTAGAGAGCCCTCTGCTGGCTGAGCGTACACCAGTGCAAACTCATATTGCTCTTCAGCAAAAACCACCAAAGAACCACGTTGTCAACAGGGCTGGGGATTCTCAGAAGCCTTGGGCTGTATAAACCCTCCAAAGTCTGGATCCTCCTCTGGCCTCTGAGATTGGGCTGGCAATCTTGCAAGAAGAGTTTATTCCATCATGATAGGCGCCTTATTAGAAATAGGATAGACCACTAGAGGACCTTCATTGGATTTTGACGCTTCAGCTGCAAACGGTATATTAGCACTTTTGAGGCTGACCAGCCCCAGGGAGGGAGGAAATTGAAAAAGGTGGACAAAAGTTAACCAAACTTTCTCAAACTTTTAAAAAAATCATCTCAAGTTCAGAGTGAAAGTTTGGATCAGTTCTTACATTAATCCAGATATCATACTCCTCTGTATTCAGCCTGGGCTCTGTCTACATTACTGAAGGCATGTAATAAATAAACGTACTCTCTCTCTGTTAATGTACACACACAAAGAGCTAGATATATATAGTAGATATTGTTGTACTCTATATACTTGATAATACACTAAATAATATATATAGGTCTCAGTGTTTGTGCATGTAGATACACACACTATCAGAGCTAGGTGTAATAATTATTAAAAATTATTATTATTACAGGCCTTCAGCAATGGAAAGAGAATCTAGATCGAGTATAGGGAAGCACACTAGCTGTATTAAATAATTAATATTGGCCCAAACAGCAGTAGTGACAAAGACAAAGTAATTGCCAACACCAAAATTATTTGCTAATGCTGGCTGGGTTTGAGTTAGATCTCGATGAGACTTTTACTGTTTGTTTTATGAGCACTGCATAAGCATTCATGTAATTACACTAATACATTGTTTATATCAGGGATCGGCAACCTTTAGTCCGCAGCCCGCCAGGAAAAGCCCCTGTCCGCAGTTTCGGCTGATTTCAGCTCCCACTGGCCGCGGTTCGCCGCTCCAGGCCAATGAGGGCTGCGGGAATCAACGCGGGCCGAGGGATGTGGTGGCCGCCGCTTCCTGCAGCCCCCATTGGCCTGGGATGGCGAACCATGGCCAGTGGGGGCTGCAATCAGCTGAACCTGCGGACACTGCAGGTAAACAAACCGGCCCGGCCCGCCAGCAGCTTTCCCTGGCGGGCCGTGTGCCAAAGATTGCCGATCCCTGGTTGTATGGTGACACCTTTTTGTTTGGAATGACTGGCATGGTTCGGTTTGTATTTTTTCAGAACTCCTCTGTTGGGAGGGTTTTCTGTCGCTGATGAGCCTGTTACAGCTTCAGCTACTAGACAGGTTTCTTTTAGCTCATGCATTAAGCTCCAGAGGTTCCAGGTTTGATCCCAGACGATGATGATTGGGGTCTGTCAGCGTTACACAATCTCTTACATGTGCTTTGGACAACCAATTACACGTGACAATTGACAAAGAGAACTGTTGGTGATCCACCACCTGAAAACTGTGTGTCCAAACTATCTGGCAAATGGTTATACAGAAGGAACGCCCGTGGGGGTTTGGGAAAGACTGGCCAGCAGGAAAGCGGGCTGAAACAACTGGGCCTAGTTTGTTCATGACAATCAGGCCAATTCTAGAGCTGTGATAGGGCTGCCAATGGCAGCTGATGCCACCTTCAACCTAGAGTGACTTAGGTTGAGCATATTTTTTCCAGGTCATCTAGCCCATCCCCCAACTCCTGTGTGCTTGTGAGGAGGCCAGCTCCTTTGTTTTTCCACCACAGAGTCAATGCATCATGTGCCTTCATGATTAGAGCTGAGGACTACAAGTCCGAGGTCTAGTCCTGAGTCTGTACTGGCTTCCTGCATGATACCTTATTCACTCCATCTATAAAAAGAGGCTCATTTTAATTTGTTTTGCAGAGGGAGCCATGAGTATTAAGCAACTAATGTTTGCAAAGTCCTTTAAGATCCTCAAATGCAAGGTATCCAATTAAATTATTATTTGTAATTATCATGACCCTTAAGGACAGAAGCTGATAACTAGTTTAGAACAGAGAGAAATGGCTTCCTTTGGCCCAGTGCTGAACCCCTAAATAGATTAGGGGAGTGGAAAGGGTGGTTACTGTCTCTTCTCAAGTATCAAGCATTGGTCACTGTTGAAGACCAGTTACTGGACAGGATGGATTATTGGTGCAATCTAGGCTGACCAGACAGCAAGTTGAAAAATCAGGACAGGGGGTGGGGGGTAATAGGAGCCTATATTAGAAAAAGCCCCAAATATCAGGACTGTCCCTATAAAATCGGGACATCTGGTCACCCTAGTGCAATCTGGTATGGCAATTTCTATCTTCATTGTTTCCGCCTGCATGGGGTCATATTATATTAGGTTAGGTTAATGTTTGCTCTTGACATTCTGCACAATTCAATCAGGAAGAACGCACTTCCAGGAGATCAGTCTCAGAGCTGAGGTTTAATTGCGTTTGTGCTGATTCCTTTACACCGCCCCGTACAACGGCTCACAGAGAGACCAAGGCTACAGCAGCAGCAGCCTGTTCACATTCTCTTGGCAGCTTGCACCGATGCCTTCCTCAGGCCCACCTTTTACCACCGGTAAATTCCCATGGATTTCGATGAGGCTTTTCAGGAAGCAGGGCAATGAGAGCTCAGCCTGCGTGAGGATTTAGGGATTGAACCCCTGACCTGTGCTGGAAACCGCGATCACACAGTGACAACAAAAATGAAAGCACTTGCCCAGACTTTTCCGAATCTCAACTCGGGTGACCAGATGCCTCGATTTTATAGGGACAGTCCCGATATTCGGGGCTTTTTCTTATATAAGTGCCCCACCCCCCATCCCAATGTTTCACTTTCTATCTGGGGAACCCTAATCTCAGCCAAGGTGGGTTCTAGAAATGGACCAAATTTAGGGGCGGGGAAGGGAGTTTTTATATCTAACAAACCTATTGGTCCTTTCCCCTTCGGTGAGCCACTTTGTGAGAGTCCCCCGCAGCCTCCCCACTCAGCATAAACGTTTGCAGTTCCTGACTTCTTTTATTTGACATGCGCACCCTGAACGTTGCCGTCACAAAGTGTTCTGCAGCTCACTTTTTTAGGTCAGCTCTATTTTTGCTGCCTTCTCCCAAATACAACCTACTTGTCTTCACTTTCAAGGCTCTTCACAGCTTATCCCCACCTACTTACCAGCTCTCGTTCGTTACTGCGATGTCTATTCCTGCCTCGAACGGACTCAGTGGTACCAGCTTCCATCACCCACTTGTTACATTTTCAGCAAGCACCTGTGCGCTGTGTCCTGTGCTGTCCCTTCGGGGTGGAAAGAGCTCTCCGGAAACACCTACAAAACAACCTCATTATCCTACTTCAGCTCCTGCCTGAAAGCTCTCCTCTGATTCGATGCCTTTAAAAAAGAAACCTTGACAACAGTTAGGCGGCTGATGGGCTGAGCCCATGGGCCATCCTGCTGACCAGCAGTGTCTCATTGTCACGCCCCGGTCTGCTTGTTGTATCCATCCGTTGTCTCTCATCTTATACTTAGATTATCAGTGTCTGAGGTAAGCGACTGTCTTTTTGTTATGTGTTTGTACAGCGCCTAGCACGACGGTGCTCTGCTCTGTGCAACACAAACAGCTGCTGACAGAGCCGAGGCATGGACTGCTGCACTGGGGTGGAGGTGGGTCAAATGGGACGCAGCTGGGGACGCTTGTCCCTCCAACGCCTCCAGACCGAGGACTGTATAGGGGGGACAATCACACTTGGGGAAACTAGGCCCTAGGTGCTGCCTCGCCCTCCCCCTCCCGCACCTTGTGGCATTGGTGATAAACTGCAGCAAGATACCAGCTGGATGGAGCAGCTGCAGGGCCCTTTGGATGTTCAGGGAACTTTCTATAGTTTTGCCTGGATTTCTTCTGACAGCTGATGGGCTGTTCGCTTCAACCCTCCCCGTCTCCCTCACAGCAGCCTAAACTAATGGGAAACGTAGGCCCTGAATCTAGAAAACGCTGGGCACCCTCTGATCCCATTGAAATCAATGGGCATGGGGAGGATTCACCAGCTCATCCCAGGAGGCACTCAGCACCTTGTAGGCTCGGCCCATATATATAGGCAAGGGCCAGAGCCTCAGCATAGCGCCAGTCAAGCCGATATACCCCAGCTGAGATCTGGCCAGTGACGTGGAGAAAGAAGATAGTCACTTTGCTTCAGCAATTACAAGGGAGGAGGTGTGGCAAAGCGGGAGAGAAAGGTTGATGGGTAGGGTGACCAGATGTCACGATTTTATAGGGACAGTCCCGATTTTTGGCTCTTTTTCTTATATAGGCTCCTATTACCCCCCACTCCCGTCCCGATTTTTCACACTTGCTGTCTGGTCACCCTATTGATGCGTAACTTTATGTTTTCTCCCCCTTTGAATCTCACTGATTATATTTTAAAAGGAATCTAATGAAATTAAAAGGAGAATCTGTCCTAATTTGTACATTTTAATAGGTCACGGTTCTAAGGCAGTTAGACGGTACAAGATGGGGAAATGGAGGGTTATGGTAATGTGACAAGAATTAATGAAATGTAACCTGACTTTCATATAATTAAAACCAGGAATTGCTGCAATGACGGCTCAGGCTAAATAGAGTTTTGGGGGTTGGGTTGATTAAAGCTCGTGACTGGCTACTGTACAGTTTCTCTCTGGCATATGGGAGGATAATTTAGTTACATAACTAGCAACGGGATTTGCACTTTGCAAATGTTATTTCAGTGCATCAGACTGAGCGGCAACCTGGACATTTAACAGGGGACTTTTATTTTTTTTTCATTTTGGTAACGTGATAATCAGCAGCTCTTGAAAGAATCCGTAACTGGAGAGTTGTTGTCTCGACAGCACTGAACAAAAAAAGATAAAGTCTGATGGCCTGATTATTTGTAAGCAGGGACTCTTTTAAGGACATCTTGGATTAGGCAGGAATTAGTGGAGTTCGCCGCTGGTCTGGTAGGAATTCTCACTACCCCTTAGGGCTTGCCGGTTTGCAGTGGCCATTAGCACTAATGCAAGCACATTAGTACATTGAAAGGATTCCTTTGTTACAGCATCCCTGATGACTCTTGCTCTTTACTGTATTTAGAGGAAAAAATTATCACGTGACTTTGAAATTCACTGTCCATGAAATCAAGTGGCTAACGCATAGGGCCTGATATTAGGGGCACAGCTCATGGTCTGCTCACCCTTGCCCTGCAGTGCTCTGCCAAAGTACCATGAGCCAGTGACACTCCTGAGTGCTAGTCAAAGGAAGGAGGACAGTCCCTGCAGTGGTTGAGTCAGGAAATCTGGGTTCTCTCTCCACCTCTGCCAAAGACTTCCTGCGGGACCTTGGACTAGCTACTAAGACCAAAACTACCAAACTCACGCTCAGCACCTACATAAGTGGGCTGATTTTTAAAGATACGGAAATCTTGGATTTAGGTATCTGGGCCAGATCCTCAGCTGGTGAAAACAGATGTAGCTCTACTGTAGTCAATGGAGCCGTGTCGATTTACCTCAGCCGAGGAGTTGGCCCATCTAACTGTAGGCCCCCTAGTTTGCAAGTGTTGGCCTTTGCTTCTCTGTGTCTCACACTCCTCGTCTGTAAAATGAGGAGAATAGTTCCCTGACTCACAGGGGTGCGGTGAGGTGTAATTCTCTAATGCCAGGTGGAGTGCCGATGCTACAACGAAGGGTATGCTAGAAATATCTGTCCAATAGCAGGGTTGTGCCGCACTGTGAGCTAATTCGGGGATGTGGAGTTAGACCACGGAATTCACACTTGGGTCCCTGTCTGCGCATCCTCCCCTCATGGCCACCCTCTCATCTCTGGTCACAGCAATGCACAGGTCCTCATCGCTGGCTCCCCCTACAGCCTGCAATGGCCTTTCCCAGCCTTTGTCTCCTCCTGACTGCCCCGTGGGTGTTCTGTGGTTTGGCCCTTCAGCCAAGTCACACAAGAGTCTAACACGAGCAAGTCCAAATGAAAGTCCAAACAAATCTTCAAACTAATACCCCTCCCACCCCTCCCAGACTCCCCTGTAGTTCCCTTGTGGGCCCTACTTCTGGGCTTCCTCTGCAGGGGCCTAGCCTACACAGTTCTTCCATTTTTTCCCGTCTGTTAACTCTCCCATCCCCCAGTGCAGTCTACTTATGAGGCCTAGCGCCACCTGGAAAATTACACTGACTATTCCGTCACACCAGTGAGACTGGGAATATTCTTTTCCAAAGTACTATGAAAAACTCCCACCGCAGTAAAAATATGATGGTTTTCTGCAAAAAGAGCAAAAGTGGTTTTAGCTCAAAAATTACTTGGTATACAACCTATAGAGGAAAGAGATGGGACACTGTCTCAGCGCCTGCCACTCCCCTGGTCTCAATCTCTGCTCTGTATCTGCCCATACACTCTTTTTTTTTTTTTTTTTTAAGTAAGTTGACTGGACTTCAATGACAGCTTTTACATCCACTTCGGCCTCTTCACAAGGCTACTGTGTAACATGAGCACATTCCTCTAAACTCCGCCCTCTCACTAGGAGGCTGTTGCACCTCATGTGTGGCAAAGAAAATACCCCTATTTCTGCATTTCTCCTGTAGGCTCTGACAGGCAGCATGGACTGGTGGTTAGCGGCCAGCACTCTGAATGGGGAGCCCTGAGTTCTTGGTCCATTTCTGCCACTGACTCTGTGCGGACATGTGAGTAAAGTTTTCTACCAACCGCCCCTCAGAGGGGTGTTGTAAGAGTGAATTAATGTTTGTAAGCTCTTTGCACCATTGCAGTGGTACATACATGCTAAGTAGTTGTTTTACTTAAAAGGACAATGCTCCCCACCTCTCCTTTGTATACACCACATTCTGATGCTTGATATTGTGCATTGGTGCAAGAACCTCCTTCTTTGCAGCTCCTGCTTTGGGGATCAGCCTCTCTGTAGCTCTCCGCTTTATCAATGCTTTGTCTGTTTCCAAATCAGATCTGAAAATATTCCTTTTCTCCTTTCTCTCTCTCCCTCACTTCACTGGTTTGTTATTAATTTAGCTTTGTCAGCTTGCCACTTCATGCTATTTGCATGGAAGAACCTGTACAAGACATTTGAAGTGTGGGGTATAATTTACTGTACACAGGCATACGTGCTCAGAAGTTAGACTGCCTTCCCTGCACCAGATGATTATTGTACATATTGCTACCTGCATCGTGGAAGGCCTGCAAATGACAAACGCTGCAGGCTGCGGAATAAAATCTCTCATTACTGAGTGATGGACAATCATTTCCCTCCCAGAGTGAGATGCAGTAGATTAAGTTGATTTGTGGAGTAGGTAATGTCATGACAGACTTTATAAACTCTATCAACATTGCTGATGTAAGATATTTTCTTCTTCCTGACATGGGAGTGCAGCAAGGTGGGCTACTTTTCCAATGCTTTTAATAAAACTACAGGGACAGAGATGTCTTGCGATAAATCACTCTCCTGTACTGAATCACAGGAGTAAGAAACTAACTGGCTCGTAGCATGGTTGGTGTTACACATGACTGAGTAGTGCTTTAAGAAGCAAATCACAGTAAACAATAGAGATGGGGACGAACCGATTTTCCACCTCATGGGATAGCCCATTATTTTGATTTTTTTCCATTCCAGAACAAATCAAAACCAAAACCGAATTCAACTTCCCACAAAACAACATTTTAAAAAATTGTCTTGGGACAACCAAAACATTTCATTTTGATTAAATCAAAAGGTTTCATTCTGATCAACACCTTTCAACCTTATGGGAACTCTCCATTCTGTTATTGTTTTTTTCTAAAAAAAAAAAAATGTCATTGCAATCAATGTGTTTCCACCAAACGTTTTGCCTTCGCTGAATCAGCATGGTCCGATGGAAAAAGCATTCCATGACAAAATGTCCAATCAGCTTCTATTAAACAACTATGATTAAACCCAATTAATTTCACAGTACCGACAGGCCCCTGCGATCAGTGTTGGGGAGCTGATTTCAATGGGCTTCAGCTCAGGCCTCAAATTTGGTCTAAGAGCGTTTAGTATCTAACTAAAGGAGCAGCTAGGAGCTCAATCCTGCTGCCCTTGAAGTCAGTAGTTTTGCCATTAACTCCAGTGGGCGTGGGAGCCGGAGCAGGCCCTGTGCCTACAGCAGGTGTACGGTTCCATGCGCATCCCTTCCAAGAGTCACAGGTTTCCTGGGTCTGTCCTGCTTTGACCCTGAAATGCCCTGGCCCAGCTGAAAGAGAACATTTCCTGAATTCAGAGCTGCCGGGGTGGCAACAGGGGGAGTCTGGCCCAGGCCCCCCATTTGAGAGGACCCCCAAACCTCATAGAATTGCAACCTGGCCCACAGGGGCACAGTGCCACTCAGGTCTGGTCCTTCTACCTCCCCCTTGATGGAGACAGAGGGGCAGATGGACCAAACCGGAATGGCTTTGTGCCCCACCGTAGCCACTTGAAATGGTGGGAGGTAATTAAACACCTGACACTTTGCAGTCCCTGATGTGCTTTAACGATACACAGGCAGCTCCATGCTAAACAAGTCCACAAAAGGGATGTGCATATATTTTCAGATGGCCCTCGCTGCTCTCAGCTCAGATAGGCGGATTGGACCTGAAAGGAAGCTACAAACTGACATGTTGCAAGAGAGACTTCCAAATTATTTGTGAGCTTGTGAGGGTCACTACTCCCTACTAAAAGCAGCCCAGTAATTACATATGTAAACCAGGGTCTGCAGAATGCAATGGGAAACCTGTTCTACAGTGCTTTGAACAGGACTGTCAGCAAGGAACAGGGAAGCAAACAGAAATGCAGAACTATTGAAAAGCCACATTCCTGAAAACTGTTAGAGGGCTTTCGCTTCACCCTCTCCCCTGGTTCTTGTCACGCAGACAGAAAGCAGAAGACCAGAAGTCCGAAGTGCGGGCAATGCAATGTTTATTGGGGTTAGTTTCCAGCCAGCATGTGTCCCATAACTCTGACACCGCAGAGCCTTGTTTCCCAGTGTCCCATCTCCCGTCCCCCTCTCCCCCCAGCAGGCATAATTATACCTGAAATGCACGTCCACAGTCCCACCCCTTAAAACTTAGGCATGTTCCATTCTGGGGGGGTTGTTGGTCTGGGGTCTTCATCCCACCTCTTTTGTACCCCACGGGAGGGGTAAGGAGTGAGGTTGTGCTATGGTCAGGGACAGGCATTTCTTTGGTCTTTTAGTTGTTTTATACCTTCCCTCCAATCCCACTTTGCCCCTTCTGACTGGTTGTTTGACCTTGTCTTGAGACAATCTTATAGTGAGGAGTTGAGGCAATCCTATAGTGTGCGTTCCAGTAACACTTTAACAGCACTTATCTGTTCCCATTGTACTAACAACCCCATCTGGAAGCAACATACGCAGTGTCTTTGTCCTTGATTTACACCTATTAGTAAGAATGTACGTGTATCAAAAAAATCAAACGGTCAAGCGAAACTCAAAATATTCTCTCAGGCGAAAATACAGGCCTGGGTCCTACATCATTACTAGCACGCCTAACAGAAACCAAAAAGCATTTTGGGATCATTGACATCCACAAGACCTTAGTTTTTGAAGTCTGTCAAAAGATCCTACAGAACAAACTATGCAGAACACCAGATACTAACAACTGAGGAAGTTCTGAACATGTGGGTCTAGGGACTCTGAAGAGGTCCAGGGTATTGCTTAGACTACTACCCCACCCCATCCACCTACTATTAATAGGAGGAAGTAAAGATGAGCCAGAGTCACAAACTTTGGCTCCAGTTATAAACATGGGGGTATTCGGATCAGAACGGCAGTTGGTTCAGTCAAGGATTTGCCAGAGGTGTGCATGGGACTGTGTGCGAAGACGCAGCCCCCATCCCAATGGGCTCAGCAGTTAGTATTACAGCTGTACAAATAACTGATTTTTTGGTTCACTGGCAGTTCTAAAAAAAAAAAAAAAAAAAAATCGTTTTGGGTCAACCCAAAATGAGAATCTTTGGATATTTTCAATGAAGCAAAAAGTTGAAGAAAAATTGTGTTGAGTCAAGTATCGGGGGTAGCTGGGTTAGTCTGTATCCACAAAAACAACAGGGAGTCTGGTGGCACCTTAAAGACTAACAGATTTATTTGGGCATAAGCTTTCGTGGGTAAAAAAACATTTCTTCAGATGCATGCAGTGAAAATTACAGATGCTGGCATTATATAATGACACATGAAGAGACAGGAGTTATTCACAAGTGGAGAACCAGTGTTGACAGGGCCAATTCGATCAGGGTGGATGTAGTCCACTCCCAATAATAGATGAGGAGGTGTCAATTCCAGGAGAAGCAAAGCTGCTTTTGTAATGAGCCAGCCACTCCCAGTCCCTATTCAAGCCCAAATTAAAGGTGTTAAATTTGCAAATGAATTTTAGTTCTGCTGTTTCTCTTTGAAGTCTGTTTCTGAAGTTTTTTTGTTCAAGTATAGCTACTTTTAAATCTGTTATAGAATGTCCAGGAAGATTGAAGTGTTCACTTACTGGCTTATGTATGTTACCATTCCTGATGTCCATTTATTTTTTTATGTAGGGACTGTCCGGTTTGGCCAATGTACATGGCAGAGGGGCATTGCTGGCCCATGATGGCATATATCACATTAGTAGATGTGCAGGTGAATGAGCCTCTGAATGTGTGGCTGATGTGGTTGAGTCCTCTGAGGGTGTCACTAGAGTAGATATGGGGACAGAGTAGGCAACGAGGTTTGCTACAGGGATTGGTGTTTCTGTGGTGTGGTGTGTAGTTGCTGGTGAATATTTGCTTCAGGTTGGAGGGTTGTCTGTAAGTGAGGACTGGCCTGCCTCCCAAGGTCTTTGAGAGTGAGGGATCATTTTCCAGGATAGGTTGTAGATCGTGGATAATGTGCTGGAGAGGTTTTAGCTGGGGGCTGTCTGTGATAGCCAGTGATGTTCTGTTATTTTCCTTGTTGGGCCTGTCCTGTAGTAGATGATTTCTGGGTACCCGTCTCGCTCTGTCAATCTGTTTCCTCACTTCCCCAGATGTGGAAGTGAGGAAACCTACTGACTGCTATACTTACCTACATACCTCCAGCTTCCATCCAGGATACATCACACAATCCATTGTCTACAGCCAAGAAGATACAACCAAATTTGCTCCAATCCCTCAGACAGAGACAAACACCTACAAGGTCTTTATCAAGCATTCTTAAAACTACAATACCCACCTGCTGAAGTGAGGAAACAGATTGACAGAGCGAGACTGTCATTCATATGTCATTATATAATGCCTGCATCTGTAATTTTCACTCCATGCATCTGAAAAAGTGTTTTTTTACCCACAAAATTTTATGCCCAAATAAATCTGTTAGTCTTTAAGGTGCCACCGGACTCCTTGTTGTTCTTGTGTTGAGTCAAGTAGAAACTTTTTGTTTCTAATTTGATTTTTTTTTAACATTTTACTTTTTGGGGAAAAAAACAAACAGAAATTTTGAAATGAAAAGTTGTTTCAAGTAGAAAAATAAAAATGGTTTTGTTTCAAAAATGTCAGAACTAAATATTTTGATATTTTTGTGGTGCTTTTTCAACACGAATAATTTGGTGAAACCAGCACAAATACACATATTTTCTGCTTTAGTATTTTCATTCAAACTGGAGCTGGGTGAAATTTTTTGCTGATGAATTTTTCAGCCAAAAATACAGATTTGGCAACAACAAAATATTTTATGATGTTATATTGCCTCTATATAAATCTATGGTACGCCCACATCTTGAATACTGCGTGCAGATGTGGTCTCCCCATCTCAAAAAAGATATATTGAAATTGGAAAAGGTTCAGAAAAGAGCAAGAAAAATGATTAGGGGTATGGAACAACTTCCATATGAGGAGAGATTAATAAAACTGGGACTATTCATCCTGGAAAAGAGATGACTAAGGGGGAATATGATAGAGGTCTGTAAAATCATGATTGGTGTGGAGAAAGTAAATAAGGAAGTGTTATTTACTCCTTCTCATAACACAAGAACTAGGGGCCACCAAATGAAATTAAGAGGCAGCAGGTTTAAAACAAACAAAAGGAAGTATTTTTTCACACAACACACTGTCAACCTGTGGAACTCTTTGCTGGAGGATGTTGTGAAGGCCAAGACTATAACAGGGTTAAAAGAAAACTAGGTAAATTCATGGAGGATAGATCCAGCAATGGCTATTAGCTGGGATGGACAAGAATGGTGTCCCTAGCCTCTGTTTGCCAGAAGCTGGGAATGGGTGACGGGGGATGGATCACTTGATGATTACCTGTTCTGTTCATTCCCTCTGGGGCACCTGGCATTAACCACTGTTGGAAGACAGCATACTGGGCTAGCTTGATGTTTGTTCTGACCCAGTATAGCCATTCTTATGTTCTTAGCAGCAACCCTGCCTATGATGATATGTAAGTTGACATGGGAGGGACCAAGCTAATGCAAGTGGGTACGCTTTTCACTAGGTGCTTAAGGGCTACTCCATCTCCTCTAGCCAAGGGCCCCTCTGCAGAAATCTCTTCCCAGGTGGGGGAAAGGCAGCAGTGTCTTTTTCCATAGTTGCATGGGGAGAGGGTTATTTGACTTCTTTGCTAGGTAATGAGAAAGCTAGTTTTTGCCATTGTGTCAGAATAGTTTGGGGCTGGTCTGGACCTTTATTTCTAACAGCAGATTCATAAATCCCAAGGCCAGGAGGGACTAGTGTGATCATCTAGTCTGGGAGCTTGGATCATGTCACACTCCAAGTCAGTACCCGGTCCGGCCAAGCTAATGATCCAATCAGCAGACCAAATTCGGTGATGAATCCTGGTCACGTGCCACCTGAGGCATGTTGCACATACACTGAGAAGACCTCCTGTAGAACCTCCAGTTCTTGATTTTTAAAGCGTTAGTGATGGAGAATCCACCACAACTCAATACATTGTTCTAATGGTTAATTGTTCTGACTGTTAAAAATGTACACCTTATTTCCAGTCTGAATTTGTCTAACTTCAGCTTCTAGTAATTGGATTGTTAGTTGGTGCAGCGTTTCATTAAATGGCGCATCTCCTCATGCAATAACCCCAAGCATTAATAAAATCTCTTAAATTTATATCATAGCTTCAAATCCCATAGCCCTAAATCTACAGAAGCACTCAAATGCAGCCATCCATGGTGCAGCATACAGCTGTTACTTAGGGCTTGTCTATACTTACGCGCTGGTTCGGCGGCAGGCAATCGAACTTCTGGGTTCGATTTATCGCGTCTCGTCTGGACGCGGTAAATCGAACCCAGAAGTGCTCGCCGTCGACTCCGGTAATCCTGCTCGGCGAGAGGAGTACGCGGAGTCGACGGGGGAGCCTGCCTGCCGCGTCTGGACCGCGGTAAGTTCGAACTAAGGTACGTCGACTTCAGCTACATTATTCACATAGCTGAAGTTGCATATCTTAGTTCGAATTGGGGGGTTAGTGTAGACCAGGCCTTAGGCCTGGTCGACACTAGGGGGAGGGATTGATCTACGTGAACAACGTAGCTGAAGTTGACGTACTTAGACCTACTCACCACGGTGTCGTCACTGTGGTGAGTCGACTGCTGCCGCTCCCCCGTCAACACCTCCTGCACCTCTTGTGGCGGTGAAGTACAGAGGAGTCGATGGGAGAGCGCTCGGGGGTCGATTTATCGCATCTAGACTAGATGCGATAAATTGACCCCTGCTGGATCGATCGCTACCCGTAGACATACCCATAGCTGTGCACAGCAGCCATTTGATGAGTCTCAAAGGGAAGTGAAGAATACTGTATCCAACCAAAACAACAGAAGAAACGTAGGGAGCAAAATGCAATGAGAGAAAATGAAACTGAGCCAGGGCACCACATTGGCACACTGCTGTGAGTATGCTAGGGGGATCTTTAATAATTACAAGTGGTCAGAAGCTTGGTTTGGGGTCTCATCCAAAAGACAGCAGCATAGCACATCCTAGCACCATACTGAGACCAGTACTGACACCGACCAGTGCCATGGTTAAGAGTACACACATGGTATTTGGCCATACCAGTAGGGGGCAGCAGATATCCTCCGTATGTATATATGTGTGCTAGTACTGGGTCTATGGCATCTGGCTGAATCTACACCAGATTCTTCCTGTGTCATCCAGTCTGGGCTGGGTGGCTGTTTCTGGGAGCTTTTAAAAAAATAGAGCAAGCGCAGCCTCTTCTTTATGACCAGCTGAAGCTGGGGTTTTACTGCAGGTCTCTCATCCAAGTACTAACCTAGCCTGACTCTGCTTATCTTGGACCAGTTAATTGCTGTCCCAGGAGAGATCGTTGTAGTCCCGTCACATGGGGGCAGCAGTGGCCAAGTCCTTGACACATACCTGACTCATTGCCCGCAGGGAGTGAAATAATCCCTTCCATCTCTCTGGCTTGATAATTTGGGTCTGGGAAAACATTTGTGACAAATAACTATTTAGTGAGGGAACGGGGCATTCTGGGGCTTGTGTTCTTTATGGCAGCGTGTTAATCATCCCCTGGCAGATTGCTTTGTAAGTATCCAGAGAACACTGCTGACAGCCTGGCTGCAGCTTTCAGCGCCCAGCCATTCAGGATTCAACGGTGCAGTCCTGTTCCCGCCATCTGCTCTGGGTAAATAAATTAAAGATTTGCTCAATCTGGTTCCTGAGTTTTCCTGAATGATTGAGGCGTGGCTGGACGCCCTGTGAGAAGAGAGATAGCGGGTCACTGCTGAATGGAAGGGATCATAATCAGCATCAGACTGCAGAAGCTAGTGCACAGGGCGAACAGAGACTTTATAGGACTGATAACTTCCCAAAATGACTCACCACGGGAGTGTAAATAAAATGTAACCCTGGGGCTAGTATGTTATGATCACTAATGACTCCCCCATACTATTTCATGTTATCAACATATGCTCTGCCTGCACTAGCTGAACTTCCAAACCCATCATTCTTCATGTACTGACTGCAGGCATCAACCATCACTTTGAAACACACTCCTTTTTATTATTTTACATAATATGAAGAGACAGATCCCATTTCCATTGCAGCCAAAGGCAAAAGTGAGCATGGAGTCAGACTTGAAGTTCCATGTTTTGTTCACTATACAGGACATTTAACTACCCCACTCTGCCATACACAGATCACGGTTTGTATTGGGCCAGATTTTGATCGAGTTACTCGTGGCTTATGCAGAAACAAAGTCCGAATTTTACATTGAATATTAAAGGTTGGAAGTCCTCCCTGAACATCTTATTAAAACCCCATCGATACACAGTGAAAGTCTGTCATGGCAATTCCACGATGTAATCTGAACAGCCATGTGGTCAGTTGCATTTATCATGTACTTTTCCCCACCTCACCTGCACTCTGCCCTCGAATCCAGTGCCCCAAAGATGTATTAACATTCCAAACCTCCAGTAGTTTCCAACAGCAGCTTTTATAATAAACAACCTCAACTTTTCAGATAAAAGTTTCCTTCTTCTTCCCCCTTCCCGCCTCCCATTATAGAATAACCCTTCCCAAAATTACACTGATTTGAGGGCTAGGTTAGGCAATGTTCAGTCCTGCAACAGGGATAGCTTTGAGGCCTGATATCTCATGACCCTGCAAGGTGACCAATGCGAGTTTTATGCCTTTGAAAAGGGGCACTCAGCACTCACTTCTAGCTCTGAAATGGCCTGAAACATCCGATTTTTTTGTAAGTTGTGACATTTTTAATATATTTTTTTCTCTTAGATTTGTCCAGTTGGTACCTAAGGCATCTGGTTTAGCAGATGAAAGGGTATGAAAAACAGACTGCTTGCATTATACAAAAGCTCCCTAAAACTTTTTAGTTTACAAAAAGGTTTTGAACTTTTATTGAGAAGACCTGGCATCGTGGGTAAGGTTCTAGGCTGGGGTGCAGGAAATCTGGGTCTATTTCCTGGTTCTGCCACAGGCTTCCTGCATGATCTGGGGAAAGTCACTTGGTATTTCTGTGCCTCAGTTGCCCTATCCTTTCTCTGTCTTGTCTATTTGTGTTCTTTCGGTCACAGACTCTCTCTTACCATAATAACTTTCTTTGACAGGGTAAAAAGCCTTGTGGATAGGGGAAAAGTGGTAGATGTGGTATATCTTGACTCTAATATGACTTTTGATACTGTCTCGCATGACCTCCTCATAAACAAACTAAGGAAATACGACCTAGATGGAGCTATTATAAGGTGGGTGCATAACTGGTTGAAAAACCGTTCCTAGAGACTAGTTCTCAGTGGTTCACAGTTAAGCGGGAAGGGCATAACAAGTGGGGTCCTGCAGGGATCAGTTCTGGGTCTGTTTCTGCTCAATATCTTCATCAGTGATTTAGATAATGGCATAAAGAGAACATTTATAAAGTTTGCGGAGGATACCAAGCTGGGAGGGGTTGCAAGTGCTTTGGAAGATAGGATTAAAATTCAAAAGAATGTGGACAAATGTGAAGAAATGGTCTGAAGTAAATAGGATGAAATTCAATAAGGATAAATGCAAAGTACTCCACTTAGGAAGGAATAATCATTTGCACACGTACAAAATGGGAAATGACTGCCTAGGAAGGAATACTGCAGAAAGGGATCTGGGGGTCATAGCAGTTCACAAGTTAAATGAGTCAACAGTGTAACACTGTTGCAAGAAAAAGAAAACATCATTCTGTGATGTATTAACAGGAGTGTTGTAAGCAAGACAAAAGAAGTATGATTACGCCTCAACTGGAGTATTGTGTCCAGTTCTGAGTGCTACATTTGGAGAAAGTCCAGAGAAGAGCAACAAAAATGATTAAAGGTCTAGAAAACATGAACTATGAGGAAAGATTGAAAAAATTGAGTTTGTTTAGTCTGAAGGAGAGAAAACTGAGAGGGGACATGATAACAGTTTTCAAGTACATAAAAAGTTGTTACAAGGAGGAGGGAGCATAATTGTTCTCCATAGCCTCTGAGGATAGGACAAGAAGCAATGGGCTTAAATTGCAGCAAGGGCGATTTAGGTTGGACATTAGGAAAACCTTCCTGTCAGGATGGTTAAGCACTGAAATAAATTGCCTAAGGAGGTTGTGGGATCTCCATCATTGGATATTTTTAAGAGCAGGTTAGAGAAACACCTGTCAGGGATGGTCTAAATAATATTTAGTCCTGATTCTATGTGTTTGCAGAGTGCTTAGCACAATAGGGCTTTGATCTCAGTTGGGGGCTCTTGACAAATGCAATAAAAATGATCATAAGCTGTTTCTAAGGGCTGGTCTTTACTTAGCCGCTAGTTCGGCGGCTGGGGATCGAACTTCCGGGTTCGATTTATCGCGTCTGGTCTGGACGCGATAAATTGAACCAGGAAGTGCTGGCCGTCGACTGCGGTACTCCATCTCAACGAGAGGAGTACCGCGGAGTCGACGGGGGAGCCTGCCTGCCCCGTGTGGACCGCGTCTGAACCGCGGTAAGTTCGAAGTAAGGTATGTCGACTTCAGCTACGTTATTCACGTAGCTGAAGTTGCGTACCTTACTTCGACTTGGGGGGTTAGTGTAGACCAGGCCTAATATTGTTTTGCTGCCTCACCTAGCAGACACTCAGGTTTCTATTCCTATGTTGTGAGCAGCTGAAGAAGAGATTCCACTTTGACTGCGTGACCTGGGTCAAAAAAAACCCTAACAAGGTGATTGCTGCTTCTGACTTTTAATTGGCCCTTGTAATCTTGTAGCACCGGGATGTTGTAGCTTCGTTTTATCCCAGCAACAAATTCTTGATTTGTAGGACCAGTAATAATCAACAATGGATAATGTGACAGACCCAGACCATTGGGGTACAGGAGTCTAGTAGAGGGCAAATATACTGGTCACTGGATGAGTAGTTTTCTGTTTCCTGAGTGACCAGAGCAGGGGCTGCACTAGAGTAATCAGGAACCTGCTAGAACCAGTTAAGGCAGGCAGGCAGGCTAATTAGGATACCTGGAGCCAATTAAGAAGAAGCTGCTAGAATCAATTAAGGCAGGCTAATCAGGGCACCTGGGTTTTAAAAGGAGCTCACTTCAGTTTGTGGTGCGAGTGTGAGGAGCTGGGAGCAAGAGGCGCAAGGAGCTGAGAGTGAGAGGGTGTGCTGCTGGAGGACTGAGGAGCACAAGTGTTATCAGACACCAGGAGGAAGGTCCTGTGGTGAGAATAAGGAAGGTGTTTGGAGGAGGCCATGGGGAAGTAGCCCAGGGAGTTGTAGCTGTCATGCAGCTGTTACAGGAGGCACTATAGACAGCTGCAGTCCACAGGGCCCTGGGCTGGAACCCGGAGTAGAGGGCGGGCCCGGGTTCCCCCCAAACCTCCCAATTGACCTGGACTGTGGGTTCTTCCAGAGGGGAAGGTCTCTGGGCTGTTCCCCAACCCACACGGTGAATCTCTGAGGCAAGAAAATCCGCCAATAAGCACAGGACCCACCAAGATAGAGGAGGAACTTTGTCACAATAAATTATTAATAATGTTACCCAGAGAAAAAGAAGAAAAGGATAATTCATCAAGTGATGGCCTGAGTTCAACACAGCTTTCAAACTGAAGTTATACAAAAGAAAGATGCAGCAAATCTACAAGATAAGAAAAGGAGTTTTCAGCAATCTTGGCTATCAAGATTTACATGGTTGGAGTACAATAGCGAATTAGACAGAGCTTTTTGTTCAGTTTGCAAAAACTGTTCTGAAAAGAAGATCTTAAACATTGGTTCGGCCTTCGTAAAAATATTATTTCATCTGGATTTCAAGATTGGAGACACGCATTGTGTGGTTTTACACAAAAAATCCTCCTGCCACAAGTAAGCGGTATTGAAGTATGCTGCTCTGCAATCGCAGGTAAATGTTTCTGCACTAATGTCGGCCAGTTACAGAAAAGAATCGCAATCAGCTAGGAATGCACTGCTCAACATTTCTACCAGTGTTCGGTACCTAGCTCAGCAAGGAATAGCATTACGTGGACATAATGAGAGTGATTCAAATTTGATGCAGCTCGTTGCTATGCAGCACAGATTCAGAGGAACTGAGACAGTGGCTCAGTCGCAAAAAATACAAGTGGCTGTTACATGAGGTTATTAACGAAATAATCGAAATGATGGCAATGATGGCGCTAAGACAAATTGTGCAAAAGATAAAAGACTTCAAAGTTTGATGCCATTGTAACGGATGAGACTACCGATTTGTCAAGAAAAGAACAAGTACGTTTTTCTTTAAGGTTCTTTTCTAGTGAAGCCTGGTAGATTTATGAGGAGTTTATTGGATTTTACCAAACTGATGCAATGGATGCTGCTTCTCTTTTCAAAATTGTGGACGATACGCTTCTCAGGTGTGATTTCCCTTTTCTGATTGCCGGGGCAGTGTTTCGACGGAGCCAGTCATGGAGCCAGCCGGCAAATTTCCTGAGGTCCAAGCCAGCATGAAAGATCGAGAGCTGAGAGCAGAATTTGTGCACTGTGCTGCACATTCCCTTAACCTTGCCATGCAGGACGCCCTGCATAATATTCAAGAATGTCATGATATGTTTTCGATGGTGAAAGATCTCATCAATGCCTTCAGGGAGGCACCAAAGCATATGGCAGCATTCAGAGAGTTTCAGAGTGAAGGGGAGCCTTCTTTACAACCATTGTGCCCAACGAGATGGACATTATGGATCAGTATCATTAAAACACTGCTCCACAAGTATGAGGCCATGATGAACTGCCTAGATGAATTTAGTTATTCTTCCGATGAATTTGGCTCAAAATGTAGTGGATTCTCGAAGCAACTTCAATCTTTTTCAATGTACTTTACACTAACAGTTCTTGTGAAAGCCATGGGTCCTGTAGAAGAAGCTAATGCAAAAATTCAAAGCCCAAATGTGTCATTGGCAAGCGTTATGAAGAAAGTTGGCCTGTTGCAAGAGGTGTTGAGCGGGATGCTCACCAACTCTTCATACAATCACTTCTGGGAAACAACAGTAGAGAAGACAATATATCTTTATTTAGATGATCCTACACTCCCAAGAAAATGCAAGCCACCGAGATGGCTCAACCATGCAAGCCTTCCTCAGACCTTCAGTGACCCCAAAGAGTATTTTCATCAAATATATGTCGGGATCATTGATGCTTGCAAAGTTGCCATTGAACAGAGGTTTTCAACAGAAAGCTTTACATTCACAATAAAATTGGAGAAGCATATAACTGATGCAGCAAATGGCTCAAAACAGGACATTGCCCCAATAAGTGAAGCTTTCCATGGTGACGTTAACATGGAAAGGCTAGCTCTTCATTTAGAAGTGTTGAGTGATATTTGCAGATCGAGAAATTGCCAGCTTAATTCAGTGAGTGAGGTGAAGCAATTTCTGAAACAAAACAAAGGCTTGAGTGACATGTTGTCAGAAGTTACAATTCTCCTGAAATTATTCTACACAATTCCGACTACAACCTGCACCGCTGAGTGATCATTCAGTTGACTGCGCAGACTGAAAAATTATTTGCTCATGACAATGGACCAAGAACAACTAAATCACTTGGCATTTCTGCACATTCATAAGAACTCTACCTCTGAATTGGACATTGCAAGTCTCCTGGATGACTTCATTTCAAGAACCAAACAACAACAAAAAATGTTTGCTGCCTCCCGAAGAACATCGCAAAAGAAAGGACTATATTTGTTTTAATTTTAGAAAGTATTTTCTTTTGAGGGTTATTGATCCAAGAGTGCTTGGTTGTTTCCATATTCAAAAGAGTATTAATAAAGTTGATATTCTTAGTTAAATACATTTTTCTTATGATAATGTAAAAATGGACTGGAAACAGTAAGCGTTTAACAGTTTCCCTTTATTGCACAATATCATTATTTTAAAAATATATATCAGCTCACAAGGCATAGGGGGCGGGACTTAGACCTGTTCTGGGCACCACCAAAAATTATACAAACCTGCCACCCCAGGGGGAGGAGGCTATGCAGTTGCAGCTCCGACTACGAGCAGATTGCTCATGGCATGGATGAGGAGCATGAAAGGGACATGCAGCAGTGCCATGCTAAGATCAAGGAGCTGAGGCAGGCGTTCCAGAAGGCAAGGGAGGCAAACCATCACTCTGGTGCAGTGCCGAAAACATGCCACTTCTACAAGGATCTGCATGCCATCCTCGGCAGCAACCCTGCTTCCACTGCCAAGAGCTCTGTGGATACTTTGGGGGAAACTAGAGGCAGCAACCAATGGCATCAACCCCAAGGATGCAGTGGTGGACGAGGAGGTTGAGTTGGAGAAAGATGTGGGACAGGCGACAGTCTCGTCCAGCGGTGTGGTGAGCCAGGACCTTTTTTTTTTTACTCTGGAGTGGTCTAGCCAGTGCCAGCACTCTGGCTCTGGCATGCCCGAAGTAGGAGAGGGGAGCTCTGGTACTCATTTCTTTGATAGTGCACAGTTACGTGAGGTAGAGGTGTCCTTTATTTTGCTACATAGAGCACACGGGAGAAGGGATTGAAATTAATAACACTACATACTATTTGCATCTGCTTCGCATTCCCCTATGCAGCAGGGACCTTGTGGAAAAGGATGTTAATGCACACTGGGATAGCCTGGGAATCCTCCATAGAGATCTCTAGGAAACTTTCCTGCAGAGCCTCTGCAATGCTCTGCCGAAGGTTCCTTGGCAGAGCTGCTTTGTTTCTTTCCCCATTGCAGGAAACTTTGCAGCATCAATTGGCAATTATTTCTGGAGGAATCAAAGCAGCTTATAGGCAAGCAGCATACGGACCTGGTCTGAAGCTGCACACATGCAGGACATGCACCCTTGCATCTTCAGTTATCCTCAATGGTGTGATTTCAGCTTCGATCGCCCCTGCCTGTGGAAAATGGTGCCAGTATTCAGAAAAGTGTCCCTAGGTGCTTGTGCTGATCCCCCTTCTAAAACCACCCAAACCCTTTGTCCTGTCTTGCACCATCTTGTACCCTAGAGGTACAGACTGGGGTTATACCCCATCCACCCACAGGAATCATTACAGGGGTCATTTAATGTGGCAAGTAAACAATGCCTAGCTCAATTCATTACAGAAAGACATTACTGGTTCTTACTGTCAAAACACTGCTTCAAAGCCTCCCTGATTCAAATAGCCCATTAAGCCTCTCTAATAGCCCTGGTGTCTGGCTGCTCAAAATCAGCTGCCAGGCGATCCACCTCAATGCTCCAACCCGGGGAAACTTTTCCCCTTGGCTTCACAAATGTTATGCAGATCACAGCAGCGACCTATGACCATGGGAATATTTTCCTTACTGAGGTCTAACCTGCCAAAAAGGCAGCACCAGCAACCCTTTAATCTGCCAAACACACATTCTATGGTCATTCTGCACCTGCCAAGCCTGTTGAAGCACTCCTTACTGCACTTTCCCTGACCAGCCTGTGTTGATGTCAGTGAAACAACCCAGTGATCCATCAGCACCTGCAGTACCATAGATAAATAGCCTTTTCTGTTGATGTATTCTGTCGCAAGAGGGTGAGGGACCAAAATTGGGATATGCGTGCCATCTATCGCCCCGCTGCATTTAGAGAATCCCATCACCACAAAGCCACCCACTATTTCCCAGAGTCACAGTCCTTCATAGCAGATGATTAATGGCCCTGCACACTTGCATCATCACAATCCTCACCCCATGGTGGACTTCCCAACTCCAAATTGATTTGTAACTGACTGGTAATAGTCTGGAGTCGACAACTTCCACACAGTGATCACTACATGCTTTCCCACCATTATGGCAGCTCTCATTTTGGTGACCTTGTGCTGCAAGGCAGGGGCGAGCTCCACACAGACAGAGTTCAAGGAAAGTGGCTTTGTGCATACGAAAGTTCTGCAGCCACTGCTCATCATCCCAGACCTGCATCACAATCCAACCCCGCCACTTGGTGCTTGTTTCCTGAGCCCAATAGCGATGGTCCACCATGTGCAGATGCTCCGTGAATGCCAATATCAATCTTGATTTTTCTCTTTCCATGGCACACTGCAGGGCAGGCCGCACAGATTCCTGTTCAGATTTGCAGCTTATGAAATACTGCAGGATCAGCTGTGTTGTGTTCGTAATGCTTATCGCAAGATTGATGAGCAGTGTAGGATCTATGATTTCAGGCAGAGATGGTGGGCACAAAGTTTACAGGGGCAGTAGGAAGAGAGCGTGAAATGTAGTTGGAAATCCTTGGAATTATGGGACAGAAAAAACTACATCATGGGGCAGTGATCCCACCTCCATGATGCACTGCTATCCATTCCCAGAACTCCTAGTGGGATAAGGTGGCAATTTGCACAGGGTGATAGGTAGGCACGTGCACTGCTCTTTCTGTTGGCGCTAGAGCACCAAGTGTAGATGCACGCGACTGACACAAGGAGCATTGTGTGAACATGAACAAGCGATGTAACTACAGCGGTTTATGATCATCAACATAACTTAAGTTGACTTAACTCTGTAGTGTAGACATGGCCTTAGACAAGTTAGAGGTCATTAAATCAGCAAGGCCTAACATAATACATCCTAGAATGCCTAAGAAACTGGCTGAAGAGATCTCTGAGCCATTAGCGATTATCTTTGAGAACTCTTGGAGGATGGGAGAGATTCCGGAGGACTGGAAAAGGCAAATATAGTACCTATATATAAAAAGGGGAATAAGGACAACCCAGGAAATTATAGACCAGTCAGCTTAATTTCAGTACCCGTAAAGATAATGGAGCAAATAATCAAACAACCAATTTGTAAGCATACAAAAGAAAATAAGGTGATAACAGTCAACATGGATTTCTCAAGAACCCATCATGTCAATCTAACCTAATATCCTTTGACAGGGTAACACGCCTTGTGGATGGGGGGAATCAGAAGATGTGATGTATCTCAACTTTAAGGCTTTTGATATTGTTTCACATGACCTTCTCATAAACAAATTAGAGAAATATAGCCTAGAGGAACCTAGTATAAGGTGGGTGCACAGGTGGTTGGAAAAGCATACTCAAAGAGTAATAATCAATAGTTCACAATTAAACTGGAAGGGTATATTGAGTGGGGTCTCACAGGGATCTAGCCTGGGTCTGGTTCTATTCAATATCTTCATAACTGATTTGGATAATGGCAGAGAGAGTACATGTAGAGTGTTTGTGGACAATACCAAAGTAGGAGGGGTTGCAAGCACTTTGGAGGACAGGATTAGAATTCAAAATGAACTTGAAAAACTGGAGAAATGGTCTGAAGTATATAGGATGAAATTCAATAAGGACAAATGCAAAGTACTCCACTTAGGAAGGACTAATCAACTGCACAAATACAAAATGGAAATGCCTGCCTAGGAAGGAGTACTGTGGAAAAGGATCTGGGGGTCATAGTGGATCACAAAATAAATATGTTTCAACAGTGTAACACTCTTGCAAAAATAGCAAACGTCAATTCTGGGATGAATTAATAGGAGTGTTGTTAGAAAGACATGAGAAGTAATTCGTCCATTCTATTCAGCACTGATAAGGCTTCAGCTAGAGTAGTGTGTCCAGTTCTGGGCATCACATTTCAGGAAAGATGTGGACAAATTGGAGAAAGTCCAGAGGAGAGCAGCAAAAATGATTAAGGGTCTAGAAAACACAACCACAAGGCAAGATTGAAAAAACTGGGTTTGTTTAGTCTGGAGAAAAGACGACTGAGGAGGGACATAGTAACAGTCTTAAAGTACATAAAAGGTTGTTATAAAAAGGATGGTGATAAATTATTCTCTAACCATGGAGGACAGGAAAAGAAGTAATGGGCTTAAATTGCAGCAAGGGAGATTTTGATTAGACATTAGGAAAAATGTTCCTAACTGTCAGGGTAGTTAAGCACTGAAATAAATTGCCTAGGGAGATTGTGGAATCTCCGGCATTGGAGGTTTTTAAGAGCAGGTTAGACAAACACCTGTCAGGAATGGTCTAGTTATTACTTAGTCCTGCCTCAGTGCAGGGGACTAGACTAGATGAGCAATCAAGTCCCTTCCCGTCCTATGATTTTCTCTGATTCAAAATTGAAATTGGCTATTTTAAGCTGCTTCCTATTGCAGCGGCAGGAATCATGTCTTCTTAAAGCTTTGGACCCCATCTGCCACAACATGGCTCTAATCTTGATTTTGGCCGTGATCATTATTGAATGATAACGATATAGGTTTGTTCACATCTCAAAACTCTGGCATTATCGGCAGTCGCTGTGCAATGACATCCCAGCACAGGTGTACTAAGAGGGGATATTTCAAGCCAGGAGTGAGATGAACTAGCAGAGTTGAAAGGAAGGACGGGCACGTGACTAAAGGCAGTAGACTTGGATTCAAGAAGGCCTGGATTCAAGCATTCTTTTCTCCAGAAGCTCCCTGTATGACCTTGGGCAACCATTTAATCTGTGTGCCTACATTTCCCATCTGTAAAATGAGAATAATAAAATGTCCTCTGTCTTATCTATTTAGATTGTAAGCTCTTAAAGCCAGGGACTGTGTCCTCTGTAGCTGTACAGCGCCTTGCACAATGGGGCCCTGATCTTCATTGAGATTGCTGCAATGTAACTAATTTCTGCCTGTGAGAAATCTGACAGAACTGATTTGTCTCGACTACTACCTTGTCTCCATGAAAGCTCCCGCAACCCCTGTTGCTTGAGTCCTGCATATGGTACATCAGAACAGTATCCAAAGTCAAAAGTAAATGACTGTGGAACACTGGAAAGGTACAAAGTGCAGCCAGACATAGGCAATTGAGGCTAATAAAGGGAGAGCTACAGTGGAAAATTCATTAAGCATTTTTCAGACAAGAACATTTTGCTATTCACGAAGGGGAAAAATCTTTAAAAAGGTCTAACTGGAAATGAGGAAAATTTTGTCTGCTGATGGTTCACTGAGTAGCTCTGCTCAGAAGGCTGAAGAATAGTTTGGAGGGTGGAGGGGCGGAGAATAGCCATTACAAATGAGATGAGAACAATCTGCAGGCTTTAGTTCTGTTTTGAGAGGCCCAAATGCGCTCCCCAGTGCATCGCCAGTGTAAACGTGCTTCACCCACAGGAGCACAGCACAGGTCGGGGTGTAATTTATTCAGATACTGCAGGCAACAGCCATAATGACTATCTGCATCAAAGGCACCGAGGGATCTGGGAGTGGAACGCGTGTCAGACTCTGAAATTGGCTATTTTAAGCTGCTTCCTATTGCAGCGGCAGGAATCACACTGAGGTTAGGTCTACACTACCCGCCTGAATCGGCGGGTAGAAATCGACCTCTCGGGGATCGATTTATCGTGTCCCGTTGGGATGCGACAATCGATCCCCGAATCGACGCTCTTACTCCACCAATGAAGGTGGGAGTAAGCGCCGTCGACGGGAAGCCGCAGAGGTCGATTTTGCCACCGTCCCTACAGCGGGGTAAGTCAGCTGCGATACGTCGAATTCAGCTACGCTATTCGCGTAGCTGAATTTGCGTATCTTAAATCGACCCCCCCCCCTGTAGTGAAGACGTAGCCTGAGATGCTTCCTTACAGCTGCATGTTAACTGCCACAGCTGGCTGAAGGCAGCCCAGAGAGAACCCACAGTCCCTCTACCCTTCACCGCACTCTGATTACTCCCCTTCCCCATTTATTCAGAGATTGCCTGGGGCTTCCCCCTCTCTGAACTCTGCTGTCCCTGTGTCTGATGCCACAGTCTGAGAAGTTGCAGGTAATAAAGTGCTGTCCTGAATGTCCTCCCCTGACCCTGAAGCATCAATATTTTGCACTTACATAGCACCTATTACCCATGCATCTCAGAACTCTCTGCAGGCATCAATTATTAAATGCTGGTAATGCAGCATTTAAGGCTGATAAGTCAAGCATGCAAAAATCAGGAAGTTCCAGAAACTCCCACAATGTTAACTCAGCGACACTGCAGATAATGGGCCAGATCCTCAGTTGATGTAAATCGGTGCCGTCCCGTAAATGCTGGGGAGGAGCTGGTGCAGCAGATTTAAGTTTGGATTGATAGTGAGTGAATATTAAGGTTTACATTTAACAAGTGAAATAGGAATTGAGGCTTCCTGAGCACAACCCAAAATCTCCTGGAAACTTGCTGTCCTTAGTCAAGATCTAGGGCTGGAGCTAGGCTTGTGCTATATGCAAGGGACCCACACTTCTATGGACCTCAGCACCCCCAACCTCCTTCACCTGGTGTCCCTCCATGACTCCCCATTTTGAAATGTCACTTGCTGTGGTCCAAATTCCCCCCTTATGGCTGGAGCCCATCCCACCCTCTTGTCGTTCATGAATCCCTTCTGACACCCCCCCAAACTGAAAAGTGTCCTGATCCCACCAGTGCACAGGTAACCAATACAAACACATGCCTCTTCCTAGGTTACTGCTGTCATGGTTACCGGGCTAGCTGCACCTTTGTCTCCTTTCTGGTCCCCGAGGGCACCCCCTCAGGTGTCAGGCCTTGTGCCTTCACCTCTCCTGGGGTGGAATTCCACTATTCTGCCACTCTTAAACTGGGCCGTGGGCTACAGCACCCTGTGCATCAACCACGCTTATCCAGCAGGTTGGATGGAGTCCAGACCCCTGTAGGCAGAGGTGCTGGAACAGGGGAGCCAGGGGGCCAGGGCCCAAACACTTTTTACCTCCCATAAGGGGAAGCAACAGGGGAGGAGGTGGTCGAGGAGGAGGAGAGGGGGCAGGGTCTCGGGGGGGGGGGGGGAAGAGGTGGCGTGGCCGCAATTCGGGCGCCAGTGGGGCCTCCCACTTTTAGGGAGCTTCCGACACTCCTGCCTGTAGGTTCTTCCCTTGGGGATGCTGTGACGGGATACCTTGGCTTAAGAAGGCTATTGTTCGTTTTAACAGTAGGAACAAAGCATTTACAGGGAAAGGATTTTAAAATGAACAATCTACACACACATCCATCTTAGCTAGAGGCCTACCATCCCCCGATGGTAACCTAGGCTGACCTAGCATCTTCAGTCATCCCAGCATTGTCTGTCTCACAGCCAGGTTCCCCCAAACAAATACTTCCCTCTCTTAAGAGAGTCCTTTTTAAGCCTGCTGGAGTTCTTTTGATCTCCTGTATCCCGAGGCCTTTCCCTGTCCTGACATTGTCTCTTAACAACTCTTCAGCATTTGCTGAGGCTAGGTCTACACTGGGGGGAGGGAGCGGCCAACCTAAGATACGCAACTTCAGCTACGTGGATAGTGTAGCTGAAGTCGGCGTATCTTAGGTTGATTTACCTGGCCGTGAGGATGGCAGCGAGTCGACCGCTTCCGCTCCCCCGTCGACCCCGCTTCCGCCTCTTGCCACGGTGGAGTTCCGGAGTCGACAGCAGAGCAATCGGGGATCAATTTTATCACGTCTACACTAGACGCAATAAATCGATCCCCGATAGATTGATCACTACCCGCCAATCTGGCGGGTAGTGTAGACGTACCCTGAGGGGTGGCTTATCTCGATCCAGTCTTCACCTTCCTGCCTGTTTATCCTGACAAGCCCCCCAGGCTATTCCTACAGCAAATACCCCAATAACCAGCTCAGCATGAAGCATTTGCACATTGCCCAATTCCTCAGGTGCAGCTGTGGTGGGTTTCCAGCTGCTCTGTGACAATCAGTACAGCCTCACCCCATGGCCAGCGTTACTGTCCCCAAGGCACTCAGGTAGCTGGTACAGGGTACCGGGGAGAAGTTCAGCTGCACTCTAGGTCCACCGTTATCCTATGTACTTGAAAACAAAGGGCAGATTTAAAATCCTTCAAGAGCGGACGTATCCGACACGATGACAGAGCTGAGGGCAGCCTACGCTTCAAACCTGCTCATCTGCCTCCCTGATGTTATAAAGCACGTGGTCCCCATTCATCTGCATCCGTTCAGCACCCAAGCTGACAACCTCATTTGAATCTGTTTAATTCTTTAGCAACCTCAACAAGCTCCCACTTAAGAACAGAGCAGGTGCGGCATGAGCCTGGGTCCATCCAAGCTAATACGGTATTTATCACAATACTATGGCAGCTTTGAAATAGCTACAGGAGGTTGCTCAGTTCCCTGGGACAATGGATGACATAGCTCCAGAAATGCTAATGGATTCCCATGTGTCCAACCCAATCCCCTGACCCTTGCAACAGGACTGCACTGGGTCTTGCGGGGGGGGGGGGGGGGGGGGGGGAGAGAAATAATTAGGACTTCTGAAAAGCAACATTTTCCTCTCCTTTCGCCACCAGGTGCTACCTTCTCAAGATGTGCTGGAAACCAAGACCAAGGCTTGGTCATGGCTTTAGACTTGACTGATTGCAGTCGGTCTTATGCACGTGCTTAAAGTTAAGGGCTGAAGCGAGCGATACGCTGTGCTGGGTTCTCAATGAAAGACAAACCAATGACCTTTTGCAAATGTCGGATTTCAGATACAGGGGACTCACTAGTGCAGGCGCTCAACAGAAAGTCTACAGGACCCTTTACCTTAACTCGACAGTTCACTCAGCAGTGGCACTGCCAGGTGATGCTGTGTGGTGGCCAGTCCAAGATGGGCTGTTGGCTCTCAGTCAGTGATTAGCGGAGAAGAGTCCACGCGTGAGGCAAACTCGCAGCCACACCAGGGCTGGTTGCTCAGCTGCTGCAGTGAGTCAGCTCTCAGGCATGCAGCAGCAACCTATCGCCAAGCAGAGCCTGGGGTCACCTGCCCACACCACAACCCCAGCACAGCTACAGATCAATTTATGCTCCATGCCTACCTGGCCAGGAACCCTCCTGCTGCTGTCACTGTCATCCTCATCATCGAGGAGTTGCTGGAGCTGCTGCTCCTGGAGGTCCCTGTGGAGAGACTGCTGCCCCTGCTACTGAGAAACTGAGTGATCAAACCATCATCATTACCTCCTGGTCCTGTGGCGGTTGTTGCTGGGGGGGGGGAGGGGGAGCAGCATGGAGCCTTCCCCCAAGTCCATCCACCTCTCCAACACCGCTACCGCCACCCTTGCTTACCATCTGGGACTTCCTCTCTTCCTCCGCCTAGCTGCTTGCCTGCCCTTGCTCCATCTGGGAGTTTGCCTGCAGCAGCGTGTAGAGACTTGTTTGTTAGCGCATGTGGGCGCATGTGCCCCTCCCTCTTGTGGACTCCCCCCGCTTTCTCACTGGATCCTGCAGTTGCTTGCCCCCCACGGTTGCTGCCCACCCTATCTGCCCTGCTATTGCTTATTTGTTTCCTCTGCCCCAGTCTAGTCCCTTTGTCAGACTTTGTTTGCCTGTCTTGTCCTTGGAGAGTTTCCTTGCCTTTCCTGCCCTGCCCCGCTGCCAGCACGTGATAGGGAGGCATTAGAGGAGTCCATTCTGGTGCCCCACCAGGGGGCTCAATACTGGGTATTATTCTTTGGGGGAGGCCCGGTGTTACCTCTGCTGGGCAACGGTGCACGTCTAGAGGAATTGCCCCATGGCCCAGCAAAGAGGGGCAAGTCCCAGGAGGGCACCAGCCCTATCACCACCAGTGACCCTGATCGCCCTGCTCCCATGGGCGCCCCTCCTCCTCCGTCTACCACCGCTTCCACTCTGGCCCTGCGGGTAGCCCCCCCAGTGTGGGCAGGCGGGGCCCATGGAAGAGGGGGCAGAGGGACGGGGTGGGGGCGGAAGCTTTCCCTTGGCCCCATTGTCCCACCCTTGCTTCCCCAAACACTAGTAACATCACCCTTACCCCTCACCCCAGCCCTTCTGGCCAGCCCTCCACTGCTACTTATCACGTTATCTTCTAGATGTTTGCAAATTGATCGCTTAATTACTTGCTCCATTATCTTTCCAGGTACAGAAGTTAAGCTGACTGGTCTGTAATTCCCTGGGTTGTCCTTATTTCCCTTTTTATAGATTGGCATTATATTTGCCCTTTTCCAGTCTTCTGGAATCTCTCCCGTCTTCCATGACTTTTCAAAGATAATCGCTAATGACTCAGATATCTCCTCATTTGAATCTGTTCAATTCTTTAGCAACCTCAACAAACTCCCACCTAAGAACAGAGCAGGTGCGGCATGAGCCTGGGTCCATCCAACCTAATACTGTATTTATCACAATACTATGGCAACTTTGAAATAGCTACAGGAGGTTGCTCAGTTCCCTGGGACAATGGATGACATAGCTCCAGAAATGCTAATGGATTCCCATGTGTCCAACCCAATCCCCTGACCCTTGCAACAGGACTGCACTGGGTCTCGCGGGGGGAGGGAGAGAAATAATTCGCTCCCATCCCTGACACCTGCCCCTTCTGCGGCATCAGGGAGACCCCGGCACACGTCCAGCTGGAGTACACCAGGTTAAAGCCCTTTTTCCGGCTCCTCCAGAATCATCTTCTTAGGTCCTAGCTGCACTTTTCCCTGCACCTCCTGATTTACGTCTGTGGCCCCACGAAGTCGCAAGACCTCCCCGTCAACCTCCTCTGGGTGCTGGCCAAGGTAACCATCTGTAAACTAGGGGTACGTCTTCACTACCCGCCGTATCGGCGGGTAGCAATCGATTTATCTGGGATCGATATATCGCGTCTCGTTAAGACGCGATATATCGATCCTTGAACGCGCTCCCCGTCGACTCCGGAACTCCACCAGAGCGAGCAGCGGTAGCGCAGTCGACGGGGGAGCCACGGCCATCGATCCCGCGCCGTCTGGACCCCAAGTAATTCGATCCAAGATACTTCAACTTCAGCTACGCTATTCGCATATCTTGGATCCCCCCCCCCCCCCCCAGTGTAGACCAGCCCTAGGAGGAGGATGCTGGATGAGGAGGTGCTCTGCCACTGTGGGGCCTCTCTCTGATCCTCCTTTGGTTCACGTATTTGGGCAGAGTTCCTCTGGGTGGCATCCGCTGGCTCTCTCGATACACATGAGGAGCAGTGGGAGCTGTCTGGGATTCTTTGCTCAATGTCCCCTTCTGGATCCCTGATTTTGAACCTTTGAACCTCACCCTTGTCCCTGTTTTCTCATTAATTGCCCCCAAATTCATTTGAGCCCTGGTTTTAGTGGCTCCTCCAGTTAGGCTGGGGGAGGGGCCTTCAGCTATGGGCAGGCTTGCACCTTCTTCCTAGGGAGCATGTGACAACAACGGGGCATCTCAGGGCTGGCTGCTGCTGGAGGCTGTTGTGGACGATTGAACCATCATCCTGCTGGTACTGTGGTGGTCGCTGTTGCTGCCATCGTTGTGGGGGCGGGGTGGAGTTCTGTCCCCAGTCCATCGACTCCCCCATTACCACTAGCACGACTCCTGAAGACTGTCTGGGGAATACCTCCATCTCCTAGCCCAGTAACTCACCTCCACCCCTATTTCCATCTGGGACTCTGACAGCAGCTGAGACGCTGTTTGCAGGCATGCATGGGTGCATGTTCTCCCCCTTCCCCCCCACCGTTTTGGATTTGCCCTTTCCCCAGATGCACGAGGCTGGTGGACCTAGGGTGACCAGATGTCCCGATTTTATAGGGACAGTCCCAATTTTTCAGTCTTTTTCTTAAATAGGTTCTTATTACCCTCCACCCCCTGTCCCGACACTTGCTGTCTGGTCACCTTAGGTGGGCCCCCTCCTCTGCCTGCCTACCAGACCCCCTGCAGCATTTGCTTTGTTTGCCTCTCCTTGCAGAGCTTCCGACTCCAGCAACTCCCAGCCTGCTCTTGCCTCTGCCCCAGCCTTGCCTGAGCTCCATCTTGGTGTTGTCCTTGCCATGCACTAGCCTCGCTTCAGCCTTGCCTTCGCCTCCTGATCCCCTCTAAACCCTTGGACTCTGAGACTATCCAGTTTCGACCTTCGGCACGTATCTGGCCACTGGCTTTGGTATCGGCTTAGCTTGCGTTTGGACTCTGGCTCCGGCTCTGACTCTGGTTTGTCTCCAGACTCTCACCTCTGTTTTGACCCCAGATGCCGATTCCAGGCCCACCTTTGGCCTAGGCCCAACCCTACGCGAGCCACACTCCAACCACGAGGCCTGCATATCAGAGGCAGTGCCTGACACCAGGCCACAAAAATCTGCCCTTTCAGTTGGCACCTTGTTGGTCTCCAAAGAGAGGCCAACACCTACAGCTCTCCTGTAACCCCCAAAGGGGTGGTCCCCTCCAGCACTGTAGGGGACACATTGCTGTAGAATGAATGCAGCTCAGGCAACATTAAGCCAGCTTGACATTCACTTTTCCAAGACACAAAAAAATTGAGGCGGTTTTCCAGTATGTTGTGAGATGTTCCATCTTGTCTCATAGTGGATGCTTTCTTACTATTGTTCCTAATTGGAACCTGCTTTTGACCAGCCTAAGCAAACCCTCCCTCTCCAGGGTGTTCACAGCCTTCCGATCCCTAAAGACTGTTATATCCTGCCACCTCATCATTTAGCCAGAGAAGACAGATGTAGCACATGTAACATTTCTTCTTCAGTCAGGCCTTCCTGTCCCTTTATGACTTGTTTCTCTTTTATTAAATCCCCTCCCATTTGTTGACGTGCTGCTGGTACTGAACTGCCCCAGAATGCTGCCCAGTATTCTTGGCCTCTGTGCCCCAGAGCTTCAGGGAGGACGACTTTCAGGTCCATGCTCAGCGACTGGAGGGTTTTATGTAGTCATAAGTCTCATCTATCCACCATGTTCAGCTTTATTAAGGAAAGAATCCTTTGTTAAGTGCCTCAAAGGCAGGAAGCTATTGAAGTGTGATCACTGCAGCATTTGCTATTATGTGGCGTTAACGACTCATCTCTTGTACGTAGCAACACTGGGGAAACTCATTAGATTTGAATTTGCCAGGCTTCACAGCTTGCAATGTCACTTGCAATATTGTTTAAGTGAGACAAGCGCCTCCTTTACATGGCGGCAAGAATCAGCTGTAAGGAAAGGGGCATTGCCAAGGCAGGCTCAGATCCAGCAGGAGCCCGGCAAGAGCACTGGTCACTCCCACTCCTTCTTGGAAATTCACACAGCTGCAATTAGCCTGCTGCCGGGGCCCCAGGCTCCAGCAGCAGAGTCAGGATTCCTCTGGACAGGACCCTGACCCCACCCCACCCCCTGCACTACAGCAGCTGAAGCAAGAGCCAGGGTGAGCATTTGACTCTCCAGTCCCCTTCATAGCTCTCACTTACCCAGCCTCTGAGCATTCAGCCTGTAGGGTGACCAGATAGCACGTGTGAAAAATCAGGACAGAGGGTGGGGGGTAATAGGAGCCTATATAAGAAAAATTCCCAAATATCGGGACTGTCCCTATAAAATCGGGACATCTGGTCACCCTATCAGCCTGTGACTTCACTGGAACATCCTTTGCTGACCTATGCACAGCAACAGTTATTGACCGTTCCATTTCCCACTACGCTTTGCCTGGCCTCTCCCACGCCTGCCTACCTGTCCTGCTTTCCCATGCACCAGACACCTGTTCCCCTTCTCTCAGCCCCTCCCCACCCACTTGGAGTTTCCCTCTCCTTCCGTTTTATGAGGCCCCTAACACTTTGGGACCCTGGATACAGAGTTATTTTGGCCTGTACCATTTCCACCTCCCCCATGTGCCAATTCCATATATTTCTTTGTATGTTTCATATATTGCCCAAGTGCTGCTTTTTCTAAAAACAATGCTACCGGCAGTGACTTGGCTTGGTTGCAAGTTAAGAACAAATAAGTGTTTGCAGCAAAACATTCAGGAGTAACCCAAAATACCAAGTTCCTGTAGAGGATCCAGTACTCACCAGTAACCCTACAATAACAAAACAGGGAGCAGGAGTGAGGTGATTTTACCACTGTACGCAGCATTGGTGGGACCAGTACTGGAATACTGTGTCTGGTTCTGGTATCCGCCTTTTAAAAAGGATATGGAGAAATTGGTGAGGGTGCGGAAGAGCCGTAAAAATGATTTGGGGCCTGGAAAATGCCTTTGATTATTTTTTAAGGCCTGTTACTCTATCTGTTCAGTTTATCCAATAGAAGGTTGAGAGATGACTTGATCACAATGTATAACCACCTTCATCGGGAGAAAATGCCAGGTACGAAGAGGCTGGCACAGAAAGGCATCATGAGAACCAACGTCTGCAAGCTGGATCCAGACAAATTCAAATGAGAGATGTGGTATAAACTTATCAGTGAGGGTGATTTGCCACAGGAAAATATGACCAAGGGAAGTAGTGGGTTCTCCATCTCTTTCTCTCTTCAAATCAAGACTGGATTCTTTTCTAGAAGAAATGCTTTAGCCAAATACAAGCTATTGGGAGTAACCAGAGAGGGATAAACTGGCTGAAATTTAATGGCGTGTGATATACAGGAGGTTGGGAGCAGCAGAACCAGGGAGGCTAGTGCCCCTGCAATGGAAATATTGGGGGGTGGGTCTATATTGCCTCATTTTCAGACTGATAATGCATGCAGCCTAGTCCTTACGCACAACCCTACAAGAGCAAACCAGTGTGTGCTATCTGGCACTTATAAGCAACCCTGCCATAACAAGCTGTTGTGCAGTGCAACACCCATGAGCAGTCTTACACTAACAATAATGGGAAGCCAACATGTGCAGCCCACTGCTTATGAGCAGCCCTACAATAACAAATCAGCTCAGGACCATCAAACGTATGCAGCCCAGAACTCATGATGTACCTCAGGTACCTCTATCAGAGGGGTAGTCGTGTTAGTCTGGATCTGTGAAAAGCAACAAAGAGTCCTGTGGCACCTTATAGACTAACAGATGTATTGGAGCATAAGCTTTCGTGGGTGAATACCCACTTCGTCACCACGAAAGTTTATGCTCCAATACATCTGTTACTCTATAAGGTGCCACAGGACTCTTTGTTGCTTCTTAGGTACTTCTGTGGCCAAAGTCACCATAGTATCTGATTACCTCACTGTCTTTAACTGTATTTATCCTCAACATATCTGTGAGGCAGGGCAGTGTTATTATCCCATTGTCCAGATGGGGAACTGAGGCATGGAGAAGCTAAGTGACACAAGGGTCACACAGGAAAGCTGCAGCAGACCAGGAAATCATACCCTGGTTTCTCTGAGTCCTAAGCTAGTGCCCTAGCAACCCTACGACAACAAGTCACTGCACACAGGTGACGGAATTGAGAACATTGAAAAGGAAACAATTTAGCCTCCAGCTCTTGAGAGGCTGTTATAATCAGCAAGTACTAAATACAGACATTGCAAGATTGGGGAACAATATGGTGTTAGTGCCCTTGGAGTTATTTTGTAATTATACCCTACTTAGTATGCACTTCCACGGGCAATGGTTAAAATGTGAATACAGGCTCATTACAGGGATAGCTGGTCATTTCCAGCTAAACGATAGGTCTAGGGTGGCGGGAGGAGTGGAGTCAGAGGGATTAATTGGATCCTTTTCGAAGTCTCGCATTCTCTGGCTGATGGGAGTGAAAGATTAACCAGGCTGTCCTGGCTGATCGGAGCTTTCTCCTGTGGATGGTCCTACAGAATTTCATAGAGATGGAACTACAGATGGGATGGGACCTGTAGAAATGATGCTTAAAAACCTCAGAGAACTGGATCCTTTCGTTTGAATTTTGGAACCATCCCACAGAACTCTAGAGGGAGGATAGAATTATTCCCGTCTATAGGACTTCCATATGGGTGTATTTACCATCTCTTCTCAAGGTGGGGGTACTGGTCTCAATCTCCTCCATTCACTGAGTTGGAATGAGGAGCAGAAGAATCTGAACTGGATTTCCACACAGACTAGAAAGGGTCTCCCCCTCCCTTCCAGCCCTGTCTCCCTCCATGTGCCTGCAATAGCTGGGGACTGCAAGCAGTGATGCAATAGCTTAGTGCTTGTGAACAAAGTTAACTTCTAGTGGCCACAGAAAGATTCATAGATGCCAAAGTCAGACTGGACCATTGTGATCATCCAGCCTGACCTCCTACGTTACAGGAGTTTTATCCTATCCACTGTTATTCCAGTAGTCATGGCATACAGCCTAGGGACAGCTAGGAAGTTTTAGTCTGCCACAGACTTGTCACTAGAACTGATAGAAAAATCAATTTCCATCATGTGGAAACTCCAATATTTTGACAATCGTTTTAGCCCCAAGTTGGGATGAAATGCCAAAGTATTAAAATGCATGGTGGCACAGAAAGGTAAAATAATTACATATGGAACATTGCAATAGCTCAAGCAGATACAGTTCAGTGTAGAAACAGTGTTCTACAACTCCTATAATCCATCTGGCTGCACTGCCACAATGTAAGTCCACAATACACCATGGGAGGTGTAACCTGGCCAGTGTCCCTGTCCCACAGAGGAGAATGAGGCACCCAAACTACAACTCCCATGAGGCATCACTGCATTTTAGGTGGACACCGATTAATGTTGAACTGACCCAAAAGGAAACATTTCAATTTGACAAACTGAAATGTTTCAATTTGGGTCAACCAACCCACAACAAAAATATTTTGTTTCAAAGTACCTAACAAAAGATAGCAACATTTCAGCCAAATCAAAGATCTCCCACTTCAGTTTTGCAGAAGGGACATTTTCCATCAAAAAAACATTGATGGAAAATTCTCAACTAGCTCCGCTTGCTACTCCAGTAGATGGTACATAAATATCCGGGTGTTTTACAAGTGTAAGTCACCATTATAACCTCCAGACTGAAAGTAAGTCAAATGAAGAACATCTGTGCAGGTCAACCAAGAGGGAATTTTATTTGCAGGCTACAGACAAACATGCACCACTGAATTATCTGGAAAGAATAACAGAAGGTACAGCTGCGGTGCTATCAGAGCAGGACAGAGAAAGGAAATCATGCATACCGCTCAGCGCTTGCTTTTCTCTGGTGCAGCTGTCTGTTAACCTTTACTATGTACCGGGAGAATACAATGGTGTCTCCAACTGCATGAGTCAAATACAATTTCTTCTTATGCTGGCTATGTTTCCACTGAAGCAATGATAAATAGGTCACATCCTCAGTCTAGCTTCATTAATATGCACAAGAAGCTCAACTATAAAGTAAGCCTCCTTCCTCCCCCATAGCCTCCATTCCCCCGCTGGTCGGTTGTGCGCCAGTGAGGGACAGGTGAGAATAAGCACTGGGAGGAGCTAATGAGGCCAGACGTTGGATTCACCTCTGTTGCCAAGAAATTAACTGAATATTCAGGGCTAAAGCACTGGTAGGATGCAAACCCACCAATCTAGGTCCTAAAAGTGAAGGGGGGCAGACAGGATTTAAGTAGGTGACTCCTGCTGTCTGTTCTTCACTGTGTCCTACGAAGAAAGGACAACTGTGGTGCCTTTCCCAGCCAAAGGAACTGCCACAGGGGTTGTGTATCCAAATAGCAAGAGGATGCTGGAGCCATCCTGCTTGGATCTAGCTCATTCCTATGCTCTGGGATCAATCTGTGATTTTGGGGCACTTTCGGGACCCACACTCATGTATAGGTAGCAGCAGAATGGAAGCCATGACATCCTGCCCACTAAGTGTCACGTTAGCCAGAAGAAAACCTCATCTGCACGGAGACTTTTCTCCCCAGCCCGTCTTCTCTTTCTCCTGCCCCTCCTGCAGCTTCTCTCCGCCACACAGCCCTTTGTGCTGCACGTGCAGCCCAGCAGCCAAGTTCAAAGGCAAACAACAGGCTCTGGGGAGCAGGAAGAGATTTCTCTCCTTCAGGACAGGAGGTCACGCCTGGATGTCCTGTCTCCCTCCACCACTATGGTTTGCTGCCCAACCATTAGTCACTGCAATGTCACTTCTCATGTGTTCAGTATATCGGAACAGCGAATGGTTTTACAGCATTAAACCTTCCAGCCTGAATACTCTGTGCAGGGCAAGTTCAAAGTGTTTTATAAGTTGTAAGAAGCGAACAGGGGACTGCAAACGGTGGAGTTTGAGAGGGGGATAAGGAGATCCCCCTGCTGAACAAACAAGCTGTGAGTGAGTTTGTTTGGCTGTTTGTGTTTTTCTCTCTTTCAGGTCATTTAAAGTTACAGGGTCAGTTGAGATTGTGTGTTTGGGGACTGTTTGAGCCTTTGTTCCCTGGATCATCCTTAATCAACCTTGTGATCCCCCGGCCCCAGTGTCATTAACGAGGGGGTAGGGCTGACTTAGGAGAGGAGAAGGCCTTAAAAGCCAGAGGCTAAGTGATCAAGGGGAGCTAGTGAACAGGGGAGTTTGTAAGAGGGTGTCATAATATAATCGTTATGGTTAGGAAGGGCCACATCACCAGTGCCAACACTGCTCCTGTCTCCTCCACCTGCACCTGTATCCAGACAGAGAACCTAACCATGGATGCCTCTATCCAGATCCTGGTCTGGATTTGCAGGGACTGTGGCCTGCATTTCCCACTCTCAGAAAGCCAGGCTGGGGGGACCATCCAGTGAGAAAGGTGCCTGCTGGTGGAATCTCTCAGGAAGCAGGTGGAAGAGCTACAGGAGTAGGTGGCTAGGCTAAGGAGAATCCATGCCCATGAGGAATTCATTGAGAGTATTCATATGGAGATGGATAGCTTCCTCAGCCTTGGACAACTAGAGAGGACTGCTGTCATACCACCGGGGGAGGAGGATATGGCTGTCACAGGAAGGACATTGGCTGTTGGTTACTTATGGTTACTTGCTTACTTATCCCAATCCAACAACCATAGTGATGAAGAACTGCTATGCTGCCCTGACAATGAATGATGAGGAATCACCCCCAAAAGGTGGTGGAGAAGCCATGTACCCCCAAAGTTGGGATGATCACAGTCACCATTCCCAGGAGGAAACATAGGGTAGAGGTAGTTGGTGACTCTCTTCTGAGGGGGATAGAGGCACCCATCTGTCACCCTGCCATGGCATCCCGGGAGGTATGCTGCCTGCCAGAGTCTCGTATCTGAGACATTGTGGAGGGATTGTCTAGGATCATCTGGCCCTCTGACTACTACCCCATGCTACTCATCCATGTGGGCACCAATAATACTGTAAGGTATGACCCTTCACAGATCAGAAGTGACAACAGGGCTCTGGGAGTAGAGGTGAGGGAGTTGGGGGTACAGGTGGTGTTCTCTTCGATCCTTCTGGTCAAGGGTAGGGACCCAGGCAGAGACAGATGCATCCTGGAGATGAATGCCTGGATGGATGGTGTCCACCAGGAGGGCTTTGGCTTCCTTGACCATGAGATGCTGTTCCAGGAAGAAGGACTGCTAAGCAGAAATGAGGTCTACCTATTGAGGAAGGATGTAACGAGGGGGCATGGCTCTCCACTGAGACTAATGGGAAGGAAGCACCATCCACTGGTCAGCATGTTTCAGTGGGATCTCTGCTGACCCAGTGGCGGAGCCCTCCACCGTTGTCAGGGCCCTGGGCTGGGACCTGGTGGAGTAGGATGGGCCCCAGTCTTCCTTCCCCCTGTAGTCACCCCACCTCTTGGATGGCCGCCTATCCACCTTATGGTGAGAGACCTGCGTTTGTCTGCTATCTGCCTGAGCCTGGAGGCCAGGTGAAAGACGGCCTATTGCTCTGCCTTGCCCAGAGGGTCAGATCCCCTCTAAAACTGTTCGTTGCTCTACCCTGCCTGAGCTCCCTAGACTGCTTATGGCTCAGCCCCACCCAGAGGGCCAGAGCCTCATAGACTGTTTGTCACTCCCCACCACATCCCAGAATCCTCCTGTCCTGGCCTCGGCCCGGTCTTCACTACACTACGAGTTTAGGTCAAATTTAGTAGCGTTAGATCGATTTAACCCTGCATCCGTCCACACGATGAAGCCATTTTTGTCAACTTAAAGGGCTCTTAAAATCAATTTCTGTACTCCTCCCCGACGAGGGGATTAGCACTGAAATCGACCCTGCTGGGTCGAATTTGGGGTACTGTGGACGCAATTCGACGGTATTGGCCTCCGGGAGCTATCCCAGAGTGCTCCATTGTGACCGCTCTGGACAGAGCTCTCAACTCAGATGCACTGGCCAAGCAGACAGGAAAAGCCCCATGAACTTTTGAATTTCTTTTCCTGTTTGGCCAGCGTAGCGAGCTGATCAGCACAGGTGACCATGGAGTCCCAGAATCGCAAAAGAGCTCCAGCATGGACCGAACGAGAGGTACTGGATCTGATCGCTGTATGGGGAGAGGAATCCGTGCTATCAGAACTCTGTTCCAAAAGACGAAATGCCGGAATATTTGAAAAAATCTCCAAGGGCATGAAGGACAGAGGCTATAACAGGGACCCACAGCAGTGCCGCGTGAAACTTAAGGAGCTCAGGCAAGCCTACCAAAGAACCAGAGAGGCAAATGGCCGCTCCGGGTCAGATCCCCAGACACGCCGCTTCTATGATGAGCTGCATGCCATTCTAAGGGGTGCCCCTACAACTACCCCACCCCTGTGCGTGGACTCCATCAATGGATTCTCACACAACAGGGATGCGGATTTTGGGGATGAGGAGGAGGAGGTTGAAGATAGCGCACAGCAAGCAAGCGGAGAAACCGTTTTCCCCAACAGCCAGGAACTGTTTATCACCCTGGAACCAGTACTCTCCCAATCCACCCAAGGTAGGCTCCCGGATCTTGAAGGTGGAGAAGGGACCTCTGGTGAGTGTACCTTTATAAATATAATACATGGTTTAAAAGCAAGCGTGTTTAATGATTAATTTGCCCTGAAGACTTGGAATGCATTGGCGGCCAGTACAGCTACTGGAAAAGTCTGTTAACGTGTATGGGGATGGAGCAGAAATCCTCCAGGGACATCTCAGTGAAGCTCTCCTGGATGTACTCCCAGGGTCACCTGGTTGAAATAGGGGGATTTTATTAAGGAGACATTCAGAGGTGGCCATTCCTGCTGGGCTGTTTGCCTGTGGCTGAACAGAAATCATCCCTGTTGTTAGCCATGCAGTGGGGGGAGGGGTGAAGTGATCATCCCAGAGAATTGTGTGTGGGGGGGGGGGGAGGGAGGGTTAGTTGGGTTTGTGCTGCACGTTAACCCGAAAACCACAGCCCCTCCTTTTAAATGGCCAACCCATTTTAAATGGCCAACCCAATGGGTGCTTGGTATGGGAAATGAGGATGCTTCTGTTTGAAACCATCCCCACATGTTATGAAGGTTAAAGAAGCCAAAAGACTATGGCTTACCATGTATGCCTGCAAGCCGAATTCTGTTGCCCACTGGCCTTGAGTGTGTGATCTCTCACACCAAACTGGCAGGCCCTCAATGTAAGAGGCAAAATGCGACCTTGTAAAGAAAGCACATGTGCTATGTAATGTTAACAGCTTGGTTCACCGTGAAAGAGGCTACCCATTGTTCTCTAAAATGTGTCTCTTTAAATACTACTCTCCCTTTTTTTTCTCCCACAGCTGCAAATGTTTCAACGCTCCCCATATCATCTCTGTCCCAGAGGCTAGTGAAGATTAGAAGGCGAAAAAAATGCACTTGCGACAAAATGTTCTCTGAGCTCATGCAGTCCTCCCACACTGAAAGAGCCCAGCAGAATGCCTGGAGGCAGACACTGTCAGAGTGCAGGAAAGCACAAAATGAACGTGAGGACAGGTTGCGGGAGCAAGAGGGGAGATGGTGGGATCAAGATGATTGGTGGCGTCAGCATGATGAGAGGAGGCAGGAAGCAATGCTTAAGCTACTTACTGGAGGATCAAACTGAGATTCTCTGGCGTATGGTTGAGGTGCAGGAAAGGCAGCAGGAGCACAGACCGCCGCTGCAGCCCCTGTGTAACCAACCACCCTCCTCCCCAAGTTCCATAGCCTCCTCACCCAGACGCCCAAGAATGCGGTGCAGGGGCCTCCGGCCACCCAACCACTCCACCCCAGAGGACTGCCCAAGCAATTGAAAGCTGGCATTCAATACGTTTTGAAGTGCAGTGTGGCCTTGTCCTTCCCCTCCTCTCCTCCTGTTTACCCCTTTTTCCAGATCATTTATAAATATGTTGAATAGGACTGGTCCCAGAACAGACCCCTGGGGGACACCACTATTTACCTCTCTCCATTCTGAAAACTGACCTTTTATACCGACCCTTTGTTTCCTATCTTGTAATCAGTTACCAATCCATGAGAGCACTTTCCCTCTTATCCCGTGGCAGCTTACTTTGCGTAAGAGCCTTTGGTGAGGGACCCTGTCAAAGGCTTTCTGAAAATCTAATTACACTATATCCAGTGGATCCCCTTGGTCCACATGCTTGTTGACCCCCCTCAAAGAATTCTAGTAGATTGGTGAGGCATGATTTCCCTTTACTAAAACCATGTTGACTTTTCCTCAACAAATTATGTTGATCTATATGTCTGACAATATTGTTCTTTATTATGGTTTCAACTAGTTTGCCCGGTACTGAAGTCAGGCCTGTAATTGTCAGGATCACCTCTGGAGCCCTTTTTAAAAATTGGTATCACATTAGCTGTCCTCCAGTCATCTGGTACAGAAGCTGATTTAAATGATAAGTTACAGACTACAGTTAGTAGTTCTGTAATTTCACATTTGAGTTCCTTCAGAACTCTTGGGTGAATACCATCTGATCCTAGTGACTTATTGCTGTTTAATTTATCAATTTGTTCCCAAACCCTCTCTAATGACACCTCAATCTGGGACAGTTCCTCAAATCTGTCATCTAAAAAGAATGGCTCAGGTTTGGGAATCTCCCTCACATCCTCAGCCGTGAAGACCGATGCAAAGAATTCATTTAGTTTCTCTGCAATGACCTTATCGTGCTTGAGTGCTCCTTTAGCACCTCGATCGTCCAGTGGCCCCACTGGTTGTTTATCAGGCTTCCTGCTTCTGATGTACTTAGCAAAAAAAAAACGTATTACTTTTTGAATCTTAGGAAGCCAAAAAAGAATTTGAAGAACAGCTAGCCACATTATATTTTTACACTTTATTTGCCAGAGTTTAGACTCTTCTATTTTCCTCATTAGGATTTAACTTCCACTTTTGATCAGATGCCTTTTTGCCTCTTACTGCTTCTTTTACTTTGTTGTTTAGTCACGGTGGCTCTTTTTTGGTTCTCTTACTATGTTTTTTAATTTGGGGCATACATTTAAATTGAGCCTCTATTATGGTGTCTTTAAAAAGTTTCCACGCAGCTTGCAGAGATTTCACTTTTGGCACTGTACCCTTTAATTTCTGTTTAACTGACCTCCTCATTTTTGTGTAGTTCCCCTTTCTGAAATTAAATGCTACAGTGTTGGGCCGCTGTGGTGTTTTTCTTGCCACAGGAATATAAAATTTAATTATATTATGGTCACTATTACCAAGCAATCTGGCTATATTCACCTCTTGGACCTGATCCTGTGCTCCACTTAGGACTAAATCAAGAATTGCCTCCCTCTTCTGGGTGCCAGGACTAGCTGCTCCAAGAAGCAGTCATTTAAGGTATCAAGAAACTTTATCTCTGCATCCCGTCCTGAGGTGACATGTACCCAATCAATATGGGGATAATTGAAATCCCCCATTATTATTAGAGATTATTTTAATAGCTTCTCTAATCTCCCTGAGCATTTCACAGTCACTATCACCATCCTGGTCAGGTGATCAGTAATATATCCCTACCGCTATATTATTATTAGAGCATGGAATTTCTATCCATAGAGATTCTATGGTACAATTTGATTCATATACGATTTTTACTTCATTTGATTCTATGCTTTCTTTCCCATATAATGCCACTCCCCCACCAGCATGACCTGTTCTGTCCTTCTGATAGGTTTTGTACCCTGGTATTACTGTATCCCATTGGACACCACTCAGGGGGCGGTTTTTGTATCTCCCCTTCCTGACCCTGTAGGGGCTGCACTCTTCCCTCCGCCGCCCCCTCCTACGCTGGGGATGGGGATGGGGATGGGGACAGGCTGCACGGCGCCAATGCTTCAGGCACCGCACCAGGGGTCAGCCCCTTGTTCGCACGTCTCCATGGGCTGCGAGGTCCTTCCAGGGCCCAACCGGAGGACGGCAGCGGGCCTGTTACCCCATCCCCTGCTGCTCTGAGGGATGAGTTGCACTGCTTCCTAGCAGACACCTGTGGATCGAAAGGCAAGGTGCAGCTCGCTCTCCAGCACTGGGGGGGGGGGGGGGGGGCGCGCACTTCCATCTTGTCCTCCGGGCTATGAAAGCCCTATTAGGGGAGGGGAGGGGAGGGGAGAGGGACTGGGAGGCAGGGCATCGCAGCCTACCAGTGAGCCCGCAAATTCTGTGACTCCCCGCTGATCTTCGGGTTCGAAACTGGGTTGTTGCGGGGCCCACTGGGGGCCGCCGACTCCCCAGCCTGTGAGGATCCACACCAGCTCTCCTTATGAATGTCCCCATTTTTGCCACCTGGAACACTCGAGGCTGTAGGATGGGTCTCCGCAGGAGCCAGGGGCTCTCCTTCCTTCGGGAAGGGGGCTACTCTGTGGTTTTCCCACAAGAGACCCACATGGCTCCAGCCGCCGAGGCTAGCTAGTGGCTGGAGTGGGGGGATGGGATGTACTTTAGCCACCTCAGTGCCCATTCGGCTGGAGTGGCCACCCTGTTCTCCCCTGAGCTACGGCCCGAGGTGCTGGGGGTCACTGAGGTCATGCTGGGCTGGCCTGCTGTACGTCTGGGCCTGTGTGGCGGGGCTGACGTTGAATCTAGTCAACGTCTATGCCCCAAACACAGGCCCGGAACAAGTGCATTTTTATCGGCAGGCGTCAACCTTCCTCGGCACTCTGGATCCTCACGAGTGCCTGGTCCTGGGTAGGGACTTCAATACCACCCTTGAGGACCAGGACCACTCAGGACTCAGAGCTGCCAGGCCACCACAGGCATCCTCAGGGAGATCATGGACCATCAACTCCCTAGTGGACGTCTGGCGTGACTACCACCAGGATGATGATAGCACCTTTACCTATGTCCGGGTGAAGGACGATTGGTCGAGCCACTCCTGGTTGGACCGAATTTATTTCTCATGCTTCCATCTGGCACGGGCCCACACCTCCAACATTCGGTCGGCCCCATTCTCGGATCACCACTTTGTGACCGTGACGGCCGCTCTCAGCTCGGAGAGGACAGGACCGGCCTACTGGCATTTTAATAACAGCTTGCTGGAGGATGTGGGCTTCATGGCAACCTTCTAGGAGTCCGTGCTTGCCTTGCCGCTGAAGAAGGGGGGACCTCCGCAACCTTCAGAACTGGCGTCCTGTCTCGCTCCTCACCACGGACTACAAGGTTGTAGCAAAGGCCATCGTTAGTTGTCCCAAGTACTCATTTGGAGCCCGGGTCCAGTGGTCCCTCCCGCTAGGATAGGGGAGGGGCCTTTAGAAGTGGGCAGGCTTGTGCCCGCCCACCTCCCAGGATTTCCAGTAAGGCCCCTCGCCCCACTCCCATGTTAGTGCCCCCTCCTGCCCCTCACCGAAATGGAGGAGGACCCTGCCCCTGCTGACCCCATGGTCCCTCCTCTGTCACTACCGCTGCCTGCCCCCGTGGCTGATCTCTCGACCACTACCAGTCCCGACTCTGCCACTGCCATGGCCGCTGCTCCCCCACCCCCGCTCAGGGGGAGCCCCCGCTTCAACCGGCAAAAAGGGCCAGGGGAACAAGAAGTGCAAAGGCCCTGCCCAGAAGGCGAAACCTTCCGTGGTGAAGGTCGCCCTCCCCGCCACAGCCCCGACACCTGCCACGTCCCCTCCTGCCCCTGCCATTCCCTCCACCAGCTCTGGGGCTATTTCATCTCTGGCCCCCAGAGTGTTCACCCAGGTGGCCACCGCCCCTCCACATGCCACCGCGCCATCCACCCCAACCGCCACCTCTGGTACCATTCCTGAGGGCCGGGGTGCCTTCCCCTCGCTGACCAGGAAGCACGGCGTCCGTTGCTTCCTGGTGCCCGCCTTGAAACTTACGTGCGGGCGTTGGCGGGGGTGGTGGGGCCCACGACTGTCATGGCGGCCTCAAAAATGTATGGCAAAGTTGTGCTCTTTCTGGCATTGGAAGGCCACCCTCAGGAGGCGGTGGAGAAGGGCCTGGCAGTACGGGACGTGTACGGCCCCCTCAAACCGCTGGAGGACCTGGGCGTCTGGATGGTGCTGACCTCCGTCCCGCCCTTCTTCCCCAATCCTGCCCTGTTGCCTGCCCTCTCCACCCTGGGGAAGCCCATCTCAGTTATCAGCCCTCTCCCGCTGGGCTGTAAGGACCCCGCCCTCCGTCACGTTCTATCCTTCCGCCAGCAGGTGCGAATCCAACTGCCACCAGCGGCACATGATGGGGTGATGCTTGAGGGGTCCTTCCTGGTGCCCTACCAGGGGGCCCATTACCCGATTAACTATTCAATGGGGAAGGCCTGGTGCTTCCTTTGCCGGGCAACGGGGCACGGCTGAAGGGACTGCCCCCTTGCCTGGCCCGGCCTGGACAGATGCCCAGGACCGACCCGGTCCGGTCACTGCCGGCAACCCTGGTGGCCCAGCTACCACTGCCGCCGCCCCTCCTCCTCCTCCTGCCATAGCCCCCGCTCGGGCCATGGGGACAGTCCGCCCCCCCCCAGCGCACCCAAACGAGCGGGCGGGCCCGTCTTGGTCAGCTGCAGTTTGGTGGGGCCCATGGAGGAGAGGGCTGCGAGACCCTTGCTGGCCAAAGGAGAGGGCCTGCTCCGGGGGAGGTTTCCCTTCCCCCTGCTGTCCCTCCCTTGACGCCCCATGGCCCGGAACCATCTCCCTTGCCCCCTGGCCCTGCCCCTGCCGACCAGCCCTCCATCTCGGAGGGCTGGTTGCTCAGCTGGGGAAGTGCAGCGCCCGCAAGCCGTGGGCTCGATCCCTCCCCTCCAACAAGGAGACCCCCACAAAAGATGCTGCGGGGGGCTGATGACTATATCTTCCACTGTGCCCCCGACAAAGCCCAGCAGGAGGCGCCATCCATAAACGCCCTGGCAACGGAAGGGGGCGATACCGCCCCCCTCGCAGAGTTCCCCACTGAGGAAGCCTCTGCTGGAGTCCCCCAGTCCCTTTGCCATCTGTGCCCCCCGCTGCCGCTGATGCTGGGGCAATTGTTGCCCCGGTTACTGGCGGGGAGGACTCTGGGGCCGCGGGGACTGATTTTACCTCAATCTTCGAGGAGATCGAGGTCCTGGGTCTGACCCCAGTCACCCAGGGGGAGGACGACCCCCTACCGGGGGCGGCTTTGTCCCGCCGCCCCCTCCTCCTCCCTGCCCCTCACCCCGAGCTGTCGCCCCGACTCTAGTCCTTGGGGTGCCCCTGGCCCTACTTATCTGCCCATACGAGGCTGCCGAGCCCCTCGGGGCAGTGGTGAATGCTGGGCGGCTGAGCCCCAAACTTGTGGGCACTCCCTCCACCTCCCAGGTGGAGCGTCCGCACTCCCCTCCAGAGGGAGGTCCCAGTGAAGACTCCACCATGCCTGATGCCATGGCTGTGGGTGATGCGCTTGTCACGAGGCCCGTGCCCGGCATCGGAAAAGACCATCTTCCCACCCCCAGCCCCAAACCCCGGTCGAGAGGAGGCGCACCCTAGCAGCTTGGCTTCTGGGGACTGAGAACCCATCTCTGTCCCCGCTCCTGTCACCTCTCCTGCCCCAGCCTCAGTCCCTGATCCCACTTCAGTCTCTGCCCCGATCCCGCTCCTGTCCCCAATGCTTCGCCTGCCCCTCCCCCCTCCATTTCCCATGCTGCTGCCACCCTCGAGGTTGTCTCGTTGCTGCTGCCCACAGACAACCCTCAGGGGGCGGTTTCTGTGTCTCCCCTTCCTGATCCTGTAGGGGCTGCGCTAGTCCCTCTGCCGGCCCCTCCCTTGCCGGAGAGGGGGACGGGCTGCCCAGCGCAGCCGCATTGAGGCTTGACCCCTTATTTGCCTGTCTCCGCAGGCTACGAGGTTCTCTCAGGGGCCCCACCAGAGGATGGCAGCCGTTTGTAAAGGGAAATCGTGTCTTACTAATCTATTTAGAGTTCTTTGAAGGGGTCAACAAACATGTGGACAAGGGGGATCCCAGTGGACATAGTGTACTTAGATTTCCAGAAAGCCTTTGACAAGGTCCCTCACCAAAGGCTCTTACGTAAATTAAGCTGTCAAGGGATAAAAGGGAAGGTCCTTTCATGGATTGAGAACTGGTTAAAAGACAGGGAACAAAGGGTAGGAATTAATGGTAAATTCTCAGAATGGAGAGGGGTAACTAGTGGTGTTCCCCAAGGGTCAGTCCTCGGACCGATCCTATTCAACTTATTCATAAATGATCTGGAGAAAGGGGTAAACAGTGAGGTGGCGAAGTTTGCAGATGATACTAAACTGCTAAAGATAGTTAAGACCAAAGCAGACTGTGAAGAACTTCAAAAAGATCTCACAAAATTAAGTGATTGGGCAACAAAATGGCAAATGAAATTGAATGTGGATAAATGTAAAGTAATGCACATTGGAAAAAATAACCCCAACTATACATACAATAAGATGGGGGCCAATTTAGCTACAACAAGTCAGGAAAAAGATCTTGGAGTCATCGTGGCTAGTTCTCTGAAAATGTCCACGCAGTGTGCAGCAGTGGTCAAAAAAGCAAATAGGATGTTAGGAATCATTAAAAAGGGGATAGAGAATAAGACTGAGAATATATTATTGCCCTTATATAAATCGATGGTACGCCCTCATCTCGAATACTGCGTACAGATGTGGTCTCCATCTCAAAAAAAGATATACTGGCACTAGAAAAGGTTCAGAAAAGGGCAACTAAAATGATTAGGGGTTTGGAACGGGTCCCATCTGTGGAGAGGAGAGATTAAAGAGGCTAGGACTCTTCAGCTTGGAAAAGAGGAGACTAAGGGGGGATATGATAGAGGTATATAAAATCATGAGTGATGTGGAGAAAGTGGATAAGGAAAAGTTATTTACTTATTCCCATAATACAAGAACTAGGGGTCACCAAATGAAATTAATA
>NW_020664595.1:201544-217747 GCF_002925995.2 Terrapene triunguis | reverse complement strand
GAGCCTTCCTGGGAACGTTCAAGGTAGCATTTGAGCAATGGCTGCCGCCTGCAAACTGAGTCATACATGGACATGTGACTTGCCCATGTGACTCCAAACTCCATCTTGCTGCTGTGATTTTCCACAACAAGAACAAAGGGGTCATTCCACATGTCAGAGAATATAAAAGACCCTGGAAACCCCTCCATTTGGTCTTCAATCCTGGTTTTGACCTCTGGAGAAACTGTGCTTGTAACTGAAGCTCTGAACAAAGGACTGAATGACCCATCCAAGCTGGGATGTTTGTACTCCAGAGACTTGATTGGTTTAAATCAGCAGTAATCCCATTAACCCTGAACTAAGAACTTTGCAATTGTTATATGTATTTGATTCCATTTAACCAATTTTAACTCATCTATATTTTTCTTTTATGAATAAACTTTTAGATTTTAGATTCTAAAGGATTGGCAACAGCGTGATTTGTGGGTAAGATCTGACTGGTATATTGACCTGGGTCTGGGGCTTGGTCCTTTGGGATCGGGAGAAACTTTTTTTCCTTTTACTGGGGTATTGGTTTTCATAACCATTCGTCCCCATGATGAGTGGCACTGGTGGTGATACTGGGAAACTGGAATGTCTGAGGGAATTGCTTATATGACTTCCGGTTAGCCAGTGGGGTAAAACCAAAGTCCTCTGTTTGGCTGGTTTGGTGTGCCTTAGTAGTGAAGGAACCCCAGCCTTGGGCTGTGACTGGCCTGCTCTAAGCAATTTGTCTTGAATTGATACTCAGTAGTGTCCCGCCAAAGGCCACTTTGTTACCAGGGGCCAAAATTGGGATGCGTTATTGCCATTTCTGTTGTATGCTTACAGGGAGGTACCCCAACGGTCCACAGGGTTTTCCCCATTTGATCTTTTATATGGGAGAAAAGTGAGGGGACCTCTCAATCTCATTAAAGGCTCATGGGAAGGGTGCAATGAGGTGAGGGAAGAACTAGTAACTGAGTATGTTCAGAGGTTCAGGAAGGAGTTAAAGGACATGATGGAATTTGTCCAAACCAACCTCCAAGACAGTCGGGCCAAACAAAAGGCGTGGTATGACAAAAATACTTGTAAACGCACTTTTGATATAGGAAATTTGGTAATGTTACTCAGCCCTGCAAAAAAAAAAACCCTCAAAATGCAAAACTCCTGGGAGGAGCCCTACGAAGTGGTAGAAGTGGCAAATGAGGACACATCAAGTTAAGAAGCCCCATGATAATACTGTCCCCTAACTAGTACAAGTGAACCGGCTCAAAGCCTATCACACCAGGGAGACCGTAGTGAACATGATCTGTTGTGTGGAAGGGGAAACTGAGGCACACCCGCTCATTGACTTAATGGTTGACTGCCAGAGTGATTCAACTCTGGAAAGCATTGAAGTCTGCAGAGAGTTAACACCAGTCGAAAGGGGGGAGGCGTTATCAATGCTGCAAGGATACAATGAAGTGTTTTCCAACAAGCCAGGAATAATACACTTACTGACCCATAAAATCCTCACCAAAGGGACACAAGCATCTCCTTCCAGGCCTTACAGGGCCACTGACAAGGTGCAAGAGCAAATTTGTAGAGATACACAAAACGTGTTGGAGTAAATTAAGGAATCTGACAGCTCGAAGGCATCCCCTGTGGTCTTGGTCCCCAAAAAAGGATGGCGCTGTAAGATTTTGTGTGGACTATAGAAAACTTAATGCTGTTATAGATGGGTACTCATGCCAAGAATTGATGATATGCTGGATGTGCTGAGCCAAGCCAACTACCTTAATACTTTTGATTTAACTAGAGGTTACTGGCAGATCCCTCTAGAGGAGGCGGCACAGCAAAAATCTGCTTTTATCACTGACATAGCGCTCTACGAATTCACAGGGTTACCTTTTGGTTTGGTCAATGCCGGTGCGACCTTCCAGAGACTGGTCAACACAGTTAAATTGTTTACAGAGCTTCGCACGGGCATACATGGATGACATCACAGTGTTCAGCAACACATGGGATTAACATAAGCACCTGGGGGTTGTGCTGTTAAAGCTCAAAGAAGCTGGTCTAACCATACAACCTTCTAAGTGCAAGATAAGGGACTTTGGCTGTCCCTAGCTAGGACATGGGTTGGAGGGGGCAAATATCCCCCCATCCTTTAAAGTGGAAGCCATTGTAAATTGGCTTGTGCCCCAAACTAAAAGGCAGGTCCAGTCCTTCAGAGGCCTGGCAAACTATTACAGAAGGTTTGTGGGTGAGTTCAGCAACACTGTATCCCCAATCACAGACTTGTGTAAAAAGGACCAACTTAATACGGTGATTTGGTCAGTGCTAGCCATCCCTGGCTTTGAGAAGACCTTAGAATTATGTACTGATGCAAGCAGGGGAGGACAAGAAACATCCAATCGCCTTCCAAAGTAAAAAGCGGTCACTCAAACAAAATTACTCTGTGATAGAAAGAGCGCGTGCTATGCCATAGTGTGGGCAGTTAAGCAACCGAAGTCATACCTCTTGAATGGAAAGTTCAAGATTTTAACAGACCACTTGCCCTTAAAATGGCTAAACGGAACTAAGGGCACAAATTCCAAACTGTTATGCTGGAGCCTAATCCTGCAAGAATTTGACATGGAGATTGTGCACATAAAGAGGGAAGAGAATATGATAACGGATGACCTGTCCAGGAAAGAGGACCTTGGGGCCACTGACTTCGTATTAGTCAATGACTAACTCCTGTACTAAACTAAGGAGGGAGTGTGACGCCCTGGCACCCCAGTAATCACCACTATCATGTAATTGGTATAATTTGTACAAAATATATCCTTTGTGAGGTATTCTAAAAGTCTTGATCTGCTAAACATTAATATCTCGAATTACATGTGCTATCGTCATATGTGAAGTTATGAAGTTTGGCTATGTAGGTGTTACTGAAACATGTCGTTAGGTTGAAAACACCCACAAGCAGCCTTTCAGGTACAACAGTAAAAAGGCCAAAGAATGTTAATGGCTTATTGAGGAAATGCACACAAGCACAAGGATTACCCCAGGAACGGTGTACAATCGAAACCGCTCAGAGATAGCACTACACATTGGGAACTGTTTGACCCAAGTCACAGCAAGAGCTTTCCAGCAAGTGGGAAGGAGATCTAAAAGGGGGGGAAATGACATCATAAAGGTACCTTACTCCCCCCTACACCACCACACCTGGAAACACCTGAGGAACAAAGACTGAACTGTGGGAAGTGATGTTCCCAGGCTAGAGGGATTTCTAGCCAGTGTATGAAACCTGGGAAACCCAAGCTGCAGAGCCAAGGCAGCTTGTGCCTTAAGAATCTGGCAGCTTGTTTATCACTCAGGGTGAGAATTTCCTAATGCATATCCTACTTACCTAGTGCGTTCAGCTCAGTTTGCGGTTTGTTTATTTACTAGGTAATCTTTGATCGGTTTGCCATCACTTATAATCTATCCTTTTGTAGTTACTACACTTATTTTATGTTTGAATCTAAACCAGTGAGTGCTTGGGGAAAATCTGCTTGGTTACCACAAGTGTGCATTGTTCTCCTCACATTGAGGGAGAGGCGGACCGGGTATTAAAACCCGTATACTGTCCAGATTTGACCAGGGCAGGATGGTACTGCTCTGGGGTCCCAGGCTGGGAAGCTGGTGGCTAGAGAGCCCACGTGTAACTGCAACTGGGTGTGTCCCTACCTGTGTGAATGCTGGTGAAAGTGCAGGCTGGAGGACTTTGCAGCTTGCCCCAGCAGTGCAGTGTGAGAGGGAGCCCAGGCTGGTGGGTCAGGGGACTCAGTGGTACCCCAGTTCCAGGTGGCACCTCGGGGGAACCTGTCACACACAAGACTGAAAAAAACCAGCCCTGATATTTGCTTGTGCAAATGAGTAGACAGGAGGAGACCTGATTGGCAAGTATACATACGATTGGTGGGCAGGACAGCCACACATGCAGAATTTGTGGGCACAGCTGGAGATGCCTGACTTTCAATGTGAGCTTATTCAGCAATGCTTCTTTCAACATTTAAGCACCGGATTTTATTACCGTCGGTTAGATTTGCTCCTAAAAGCAGTCAGCAAAATTGATAAGAATCAGCTTAAGGCAACCAATCAGTCTGAACTGCATGTTAATTGCAAATGCTTCTCTGCGTTTACTATGTTGCAGTACTGAAATTTTTCATTCCGAGATGAATGAATGCGCCATTCAGTGCAATCAGTATCTTTCTGCATTGGTGGAAAATTAATGAGGTCATAAGATTCATGCCTGTAGTGTTATCACAGCTCATGGGTACAAGGTAGGACGTCTATATTGACTCATTTCCCTTAGTCAAGCATCCATGGACGGCTGTTGGAAATAGGCTTGGATAAAATGTGATGTTTAAACCACAGCATTTGCCTTTCCAGCTCCCTTGAAACCCCCCCCCCCCCCCGGAAATCTGGCTCAGGATTGACTATCCCAAGATTATTCTACCCAGAGCTGTAGTGACATGTCGGCTGTTCTCACCCAATCATGGTGCCCTGTGCCAGTTTGGATTTCCCAACCTTGAATAAGAGAAGGAAAGCAGGGAGAGGAAAAAAGAATAGACAGGAATGGAAGAGAAGCTGGGATATAAAGAGTTAAAGATTCTAAAAGTTATGAGATGGAAAAGCCCTATTAGATCATTACATCAACTAACTGCTGTGCAGACATACGGCCCATTCGTTTATTGCACGCACACAGCCCCCACTGCATCTTAAAGTTACTTGGATATTGTTCTAGTTATACCCAGAGGTTTCATCTATGTACAATTCTGTGTATTACAGCTGGGACTCAAACCCTGATTTTTAATGTGGATGAGTCGTTAACAATCCATTCTGAAGCATGGCTCCAAAGGGAAGAGGTAATCTGTTTGGGTTCATTTGGGTGCGTGTTAGTGAGGCCTTTAATTTCTGCAAGGTCACTGTGGCCAAGTGTACCCCTACAGACTATTGTAAAAATCTTTGTACAAAATAGGCGCTGTGAGATATTTGAAGATTAGCAACTCATTGGTCAATGATATCGTGGTGAAATGTGTGTGGCAACATAGGTAGAGTTATGAAAATAATTTCATCTTATGACTGAAATGTGAATACCAGACAAGTCTGGCGAGTGGATAAACTTGTTCCTCAAAAGAAAGGACAAGCTGATACCTCTAGGCATGTGTCACAGTTGATGGGCAATTACCTGTCAAGTGGCCATTCTTTGGCAAGGAAGGGGGACAGGAACAGATTGATGTACATTTTAGCAAACAGCATGGAACCTCTTTCATCGCAAGACTCAATGACTCCAACCTCACAGCAGAAGTGAACTTTATCTAGGAGTAACCTTCAGGAAAATGCATCGCAAAGGGTGACTGGACTATAAAAGTGAGGGGCAAAGACACCCCAAGGTATCTCTCCCTCTCTCACCTAAGATAAATGAAGCAGCCATTTGACTTTGAAAGAGATCCTAACCTTAAATTTGGTCAGCCCTGTTGCTGGGAGCACGTGCTAAGAATTTTATCTTCAACCAAGTCTAGTTTAAGTGTTCGCACTAGACAGCATTTTATTTTTATTTCTCTTGTAACTGTTTCTGACTAATGCCTTGTACTTGTATTCACTTAAAAACTCTTTGTAGTTTAATAAACGTGCTTTATTCTTAAAAACACTAATCCCGTGTTGTGTTTAACTGAAATGTTGGGTAACCCCAATTAAAGTAGCAGACTTGTATATTGACCCCTTACCGGGCCAACGGACTTCTGATATCTGAACTGTCCAGAAGAGGGCCGGACAGTGCAGAACACATTTTGGGGAAACATTCAGGACTGGGAGTGTGTTGGGGTCGCCATGCAGGTAGTAACCAAGGCTGCTGGGTCAGATGTGTGACCTGCATGCTGTCTGGCTGTTAGAGAGGAGCCCAGGTTGGGAGCTACCACACCAAAGCATTGTGAGGCATCCCAGGTTGCAGGGCAGGTGGTGACAACCCATCACTGGTCTGAATTGCACCCTGGAATGTGATAGTCACAGCTTGGTTCAGGGAGAGAGGATGACTGTGGCAGGCAAATCCATCCCTTGGGTGCGTGAGAGTGTTTCACTGGGCTCTTTAGAGTAGTGATAAATTGGAGCTGTTTCCTCCATCAGCAGAAAAGTTCACCAATGCATTTGTCAAATGCAGCATGGCATTAAACAGGATGACAATTATCAGATTAAAAAGCGCGCTCATCCGCAGCACTTGGGTACGGGTGATATGGGGGAGGAGGGAATGAACGTGGGCTCCAAGAAGTGGCATTTCCTGTGACCACCCCAATGAGTCATAAGTCAGCACTAGTTTCTGTGCCATTAAACACTGGGAATCTACTAGATTTTTAAAGCACAGTGATTGTGGCTGTTAACTCACAGTAATAATTAATTGTTTGTTTAGCGCTGGTGAAAGGTGATGTATTGATAGCCCTGAGGAATTAAGTCCTTTAACCACAACAGGTACATTATTATTTGCATTATTTAGCACCTAGGAGCCCCTGTCATGGCCCAAGACCCCATTGTGCTAGGCATGGTGCAAGCACAGAACAAAAAACGACAGTCCCTGCCCCCAACTAGTTTACAGATCTAAGTATAAGACAAGAGACAACAAATAGATACAGAGCCTGATAGGGGAGTACAAGGAAATAAGACAATACTAGCAGAGGCAACACATGGGGGGGGGCAAGCAGGGTCATGTGTCCTCCCAGATTTGCTGCTTGGCTTGCACTGAGCATGCTCAGTAGCACCGCTGAAGCCAGCTGACCTCACTTTGTCCTCCCCCCCACTATTGGCAGGCATGGGTCATCTCTGCTGGTCAAGATGACAGGCAGTCATCTGAGCACACCTAGAGTCTAAACAGTCTCTTTTGTAGGCCTCACAGCAGGGGCGTTTGAAGTTGGGTTTTGAAGTAGGCCAATGAGTTGCACCCTTCACTCAGCTAGGTGGCTTCTCTTCTCCTTCCCAACAGCAGGGAATGGCTGAGCAGAATCCGGCTTCCTTTCTGCTTCCAGGTGTCCCACGAAAGAATGCAGAGGATGTACAGCCAATGTACATTCAGAGGAGAGTGGGTCCTAATGTTTCCAATTCTCTTCAATATATTGTCTATTCTCTCTAGCCAGATAAGCTCAAGTGGATACAGGTAGACCTCAGAAACCAAGTTAGGGTTGGGCTCAGATGACCTGATGTAGGCAACACAGAAAGTGTGTGGTCACTAAGTTATTGTCCCTCTTCCTCTCAGTTTGTACCAAATCTGTGCGCCACCCTGTTATCAGGGGATACTATGTGACTAGAAGTGCTGTCTCAGATACACCTGAGATCCTGACCACATTGTAGCCAAAGATCCCAAGGCATCTCACATGAAATTCCCCTAACTCCAGTGTCCTGGCCAGACTCCATTGTGGGTAATGACATTCTACCTCCCTCAGGTCTCCAGTTGGCTATGGTGCTCTTCACTTCCTGTCCTAAACTGTGGTGCTGTGATAGCATCACCGTGCAGTGTTAAATGGATGTTGCCTTTCACACCCCAGGTGTGCTCTTTAAAGGTAGGTGAAGTGACCTCCATATGCAGAGTCCATAATAATGAACTGGGATCCTTGGGATGAACAGGTATGTTAAGGCAAGGTGTTTACTGCTGATCTGCACATGCTGCTGCTGCCAGCGATAACAGCGAGTCATGGATCAGAGGGCCCTTTGTGAATTCAGTGGACTAGAGCAGTGGTTCTCAACCAGGGGTACACGTATTCCTGGGGGTACACAGAGGTCTTCCAGGGGTGCATCAACTCACCATAGTTTGAAAAGGTTGAGAGCCACTGGATTAGAGTTTACAGCATCGATAAGGATTCAGATCAAGAGGGAGAAGGGCTTGTCCTCTGAAGCGAGGACAGCTGTAAGAGTCACATTCTTCCACTAGGCCTGCTAACCCCTGCCCCTTGGAGGGAGAGCAGGAAGAGATATGACTAGGAAGGATGGAATCACAAGTCCTGCTCTCTCTCATTGTCACACCCCCTCTCTGCTGTCTGCTCAGACTGTTCGCTCCTTTGCGGAATGCCCACTGTGGGGAATTATAGCTATGGAACAGTTAAGACTGTCCACGTACCACACCTTTCAATCCCTAAGGACTTTGCCGGCTACAGACACTGAAAGTTATTTGGTGCTTTCCTGCCCCCCTCCCTTCAATCTTCTCAAAATGCTGCTACTTAGCTCCTATAATGCTTGATCTGACATGCCACATCCCTCTCTGGATCACTCCAGTGCTTCCCTTTTTGTCCACCACATCACATTGCACTGACAGGTTTTTATAGGCCAAAAAGGAGCCATCTGAGCACTAGTCTGACCTCCTGCATAACACAGGCCATGGAGCGTCACTCAATGACTCCTGCAGAGATCAGGATCTTATGGTTGAACTAGGCTGAAGCTTCGCATGCTAAGTCTGGACTAGTGGATAGGGCACTGGGGTGGGACTCAGGAGACTTGGCTCTAATTCTTGGTTCATCCACAGGCTCCCTGTGCAACCAGTAAGTCTTAGCCTCTGTGCCTCAGTTCCCCATCTGCACAATGGAGATAATAGCACTTCCCTGCCTCACAGGCCCTGAGAGGATAAACCCCACTAATGACAGAGGAGCTCCTCACAGCAGTGATGAAAGCCATGTCAAGAGACAGATCTTAATATTGTGTGTCCCTTCCCTCATTTCTTCCCTAGTCCCTGGTAACCCCCTTATTGCTCATCTGTAGTTTAGTTTACAAGCTCCTCGGGTTAGGGATTTCATCACCTTTCACTCCGAGGAGGTGTCTAGCACACCATTAGGCAGTGACAGACAGACTGTTGAGGAGACTCTGTTGGTGTGCTCCCACACAGACTTTACTTTTGTTCTTTCTTGTTCAATGGTTTAATCTCAACTTTAAATAATCATTCAGACTAGAATTACCTCTTTGTACCTTGAGCCTGGAGGAAGATAACGTAGCACATCCAGGGTGCTCTATACATAGCAATTCTGGACATGCAGCGTATTGTATTGGTTGCATGAAAAGGGTTTGTAATGTTTCAAATACTTGTATTTTAATACACCATCTGCCAACTTTTTTCAGAAAAAAAAGTATGATAAATGATAGCACTGGCAAGCCTCTGAAACACACTGACAGCATGCAAGGGAAACAAAGAACATCAGCGTGGTGCATTGAGTGGAATGCAAGCTTGGGAAGTCATTTAGTGAGTGTGCTAAAAAAAGTTTTAATTAGCACCAGTCATTGTTCATACTGAGAAGTTAATGGGGATCTTGTTCATGGATTATTCATGAGACCTGAGTGGTTTCCATTAATATCCTTTTTTCCTGCTCCAGCCTCAATTAAGGTCCTTGATGGCCCAGGGATTGGGGAGGGGAGTTTAGGGGGTTTAGTAATGGGCTACAGAGCTGCTCATTACTGCCAGTTAAGTCTATCCTGAACTGGGAATGACAAAGTCCTGCCATGGGAGGGCTGGGAGGTAGCCTATTTGGAAGGAGTTCACCTCAGTCCAGACCTGTGTCCACAGGGAGCTATCACAGGAAACATCACCCCTGTTAATGCTAATTGGCAGCTTGCTGGCAGTCACAGCCCGCACATGGGCTTTCCAGATCAAGGTTGAGTCATATCAGCACTGTAGGATCAGAGAAGGGGTGGGAGGGAGGAAGCGGCACTGAATGGGATCGGAGACTCCACTCCTTTCCCCAGCCAAAGGTTCAGCTCGGATAAGGACCACAAGTTGGGCTGGTCTTTGCTTTGTCCTGCCTGTATCAGAGCTGGGGTGGCTACCAGCACTTCTGGGAGCAAGGTTCAGAAGCCCCTGCTCCCCCCAAAGATGCTGACAGGAGCTACCAGACTTCCTTGCTGTGGTGTATTGAAAACTCTACTACAATGGTAAGCTGTTGTGCTAAGTGCTCAGGGGGGTTTCCTAGTCCTGCTTGCAGCCTAAGGGGCTCTGTAGGGAAGCGTGCAATCTGAGCCTACATAGCTGAGTCAGACAGCCAGGTTGGAGTAAGGGAGGATGAGTTGAGAGAGCAGCCTGCTTTACCTCTCTTTTTTGGGTGTAATCATTCTGAACTCCAAGAGAGGAAGTAGGGTTACATTGAAACCTTCCAGCAAGAGTCTGATTTCTTCCAACTCCTTTGTGGGGAATACTGTGAATGTAACAAAGAAACCTGTCCTCCCACTGCAGCTATGGGCAGCTGCCTAGGGATTGTGCATTTCAATAGTGACCCCATTAGCCCCTCTCAAGGAACCATTAGCATGAGCATAACCATATGATGCTGTTTGCAACCTGTGGCCTCTCATCCCCCACTACCTTTTGTTTCCAGTTTCCCATATCTTAACACTTGATCATGCAAAGAACTGTATAACTACCAAAGCACCATCCACTCCTTAGCTAACTCCCACAGCAGCCCTTTGCGGTAAATGTTTTATCCAATTTTACAAACGGGGAAATTGAGGCAGCAAAGTGAAAGGACTTGCTTAAGTCTGTACAACAAGTCAGTGGCTGTGCCCAGGGTTAGGCCTCAGGACCGACTGCCTCCCAACCCTGTGCTCATTCCTCCAGACCACATTGCCTTGTAGCTTGCTAGGTCTTTGGGACACACCTTTCCTATCTGCTCTGTAAAGCACCCAGCAAAGATTTAGGCACCATATGAATGTGGGTTTCTTAGGAGATTTCCATCTGTTCCCCTTCTAGCTGGTACCAAGAAAGGCAAAGCAGAAGCAAAGATACGGATTAATTCCAGCTTTTTCAGATGATCCAGTGTTGCCAACTTTCACAATTTTATCAGCAGCCTTACCCCAGCTTCTGGAGTCATGTGATTGTCAGAATATTTTTTTTAAAATAATGAAGTTTCTAGCCCTCATGGTTGAAGAGCAAAGCTTGAAAGTTTCTAACCCTCATGCTTTTTGAGAGGGCCTAATTCAATAGTTCAATGCTTGAAATAGTGAGATCTGTAGTATTGCCAATCTCACAGTGGTTGGTGGGCGTCCTGTGCTCAAATACCATGAAGAAAAGAGCAGAGCCAGGCACCCATTAGAAATATAAAAAACACTTTTAAAATTTAAGACCCAGAGGAAGCACATTAATGTAAGCTACAAGAGTCATATTTTGTATGGAATTAATACCCATTCATAAAATCTCATTAAGAACAGGAAGGCTTCTAATTACAACCCTTAACTAAAATCTATCAGCTCTCAGGACTGAAGTAGGCTCTTTAAACCAAAGAAAACTCCCAAGCAGGAGACGAAGCTAGCTCTACCCCAGAATAATGTTCTGAGCTATACTACTCTCGCAGCTAAAGAGAACTTGTAATATTCAATTCCTAAACCAGAATAAACACCTCCAGTTTAGAGCAGACTCGTAGCCTAACGGGGCTCCCAAACTGGAACCAGCACCACAGAATGGAGGCCTTCCTAGACTAACCCAATAGCCTAAGCACAAGACATGCATGTGCCTGCCAGCAACTAACACAAGCTGTGTTGATAATCAACTCCTAAAATGGAGTGAGTCCCTCAGGCCTGGAGCAGGCTTTGTAGTCTTTTAGCCCCACCCCCTAGTAGATTCTGGCCAATCAGCCCCCTCCACATGTTTCAAAAGAGTGTCTCACAGACACTAGTAATTACTGTAACCTTTCCTACCTGTGAGAGAACTCCCCTAGTACAGTGCTCTAAGGTTACATATGTATAGTAAAGGCTCAATTATTATAGGGTAAAAGAAAGAGAAAATTTCAGCTTATAACACACACCCTGCCCTTAGTTGCTATTTTAACAACTTTCCTTCAGAGGGAAGACTTTTCATACAAGTAACATATTGCTCACTGAATGCTTCTGTGATAACTGCTATCTTTCCTAAGCATAGGGATTGAAGTAGAGTTCTCCAGGGCTAACAGCTGAGTCTTGATAACTTGAACTAAAGAGCTAGGCTCTCTAGCTAGAGTTGGAATAGACTCCAATTCTTTGTCATTCAGGCACAGAGGGGGACGCTGTTGACTGATGACCCCTGGCATAGCTTTGTAATAATGCTATTGCAAGTAACACTACTGATGTATGATGCTGACAACTGTAAGTGCAATTAGCTTGACATATGCAGGGATCTAGGAGGAGAACACAAATACATGTGTTATGCTTTGCTATAGTATAAAAGCCTGTTTTTTGAGTCTGAGGCCTACAGAGAGACGCTTATTCTAAGGAGTGCTTTTAAGTGAACCAAACAAGGTCCAAGGGTGTGATCCTGGACCTTGAATTATGCCTTCTCATTCTGTGTAAAGAAGTGCCTACAGAAAGGAAGGTACACCACAAGCGTGCAAAATTATCTGGAAGTAGAGGGATAGTTTGGGGGCTGTTGCAATATTGTAATTAGGCAGTTAGACCACATTGAGGCATATGATTTATTAAGAAACTGATTGACACAGATGCCTAGATCAGTGAACAGAAGTAAAATTATGGATACCCAGAATGCCACATAGGGACAATGGGCAGGTACAAACCTTATTATGGCCACACCAATCCATGAGCAACTCTGGTTATGCAGCTGACCAGTTACATAAAGGAGGGGTATAAAAGATCTAATATAATTCCCTAAAATTTGGGTCTGTGGGCTCCTGAAATGGTGCTAGTGACCAGGGCCGCCCAGAGGATTCAGGGGGCCTGGGGTCTTCGGTGGCAGGGGTCCTTCCGCTCCAGGTCTTCAGGACACTTCAGCGGTGGGGGTCCTTCCACTCTGGGTCTTTGGTAGGGTGACCAGACAGCAAGTGTGAAAAATCAGGACAAGGGGTGGGGGGTAATAGGAGCCTATATAAGAAAAATACCCAAAAATCAGGATTGTCCCTATAAAATCGGGACATCTGGTCATCCTAGTCTTCGGGGCACTTCGGCAGCGGGTCCCAGAGCGAGTGAAGGACCCGCAGCTGAAGACCCAGAGCGGAAGAAGCCCTCGCCGCCGAATTGCTGCCGAAAACTCTTGTGGGGGCCCCTGAAAACTCTCATGGGGGCCCCTGCTGGGCCCGGGACCTGAGGCAAATTGCCCCACTTGCCCCCCTCCCTCCCGCCTCTGGGCAGCCCTGCTAGTGACCTTCTGAGGTGCTCCATTGACTGTTCTTTCTGTCTTTGATTTTTATGACTCTTTGAAGTGTCTAAGTATTATGATACCTTATGGCTAAAGATATATTTGCTCTTTATATAGCTGTATGTAGTTTGGTTATATTAATGAGTGGAGTTTTCTGGGGATTAACGAAAGGATTTGTTCCTATCTGTTGCAAATTATGCCAATCCCACAACGAATGAGAATCTCCTGAGTAGCCAATTTGCCAAGAACCTATACTAATCAATAACGATTGGGAGTGTGATAAATTTAGTATTTCTGACAAGGCTACAGTGGTGTCACAAACAGGACTTGCGATAGAGATCTTGGTCTCCACGATGAAACAGGTCTCTGCCTGGACAGCCAGTATATGGAACCTAGTGGCAAGGTTAGGAAAACATGTCATGCAAATGGCTTGTAGTACTTCCTCTTTGTGAAGAGGGGGAGAGAAAAGGTAACACCAGTTGAGTAGGGGTTATGGTTCCACAGGCTGAATGCTTGGGCGCATGCTCATGTCATGCTGTGACAGTCCAATCCATCACACTCACAAAGGTAGGGTGACCACACGTCCCGTTTTTAAAGGGACAGTCCCGAATTTAAGCCCTGCTGCAGGTGTCCCAATTTTTTCTTAAAAATGGGCAAATTGTCCTGTATTTTCTGACTCCCTTCCCCCTGCATTGGTACTGGTGGGTTCTGCTGCTGTCTGGATCCATGCTCACCAGCCACCTGCCCACTAGCGGTGAATGAGGGGTTCAGTGGATGTGCAAGGCTGATGGCAGAGCAAAGATGCAGTGCGCGGGGCTGGCCACTCCCCCTGCTGGTCCATCAGCGCAGCCCCTGCTGCGTGCTGGCTCTCAGGCAGCAGGGCCCCGCCCTCCGTCCTATGTTCGGCCACCATAGGCTATGCGCTGCGAGCTGCGGTGGCTTGTGTGTGTGGGCAGGCGCCAGGCAGCGCCCGGTTACGTGTCGCCTCTGCTGCCCACCCATCGGCCCTTTATGTGCTCCCCCTCTCACTGTCCTCTCCCTGCTTTGCCCTTTCACCCCCCCTCAACCCCGCTGCTCCTCCATATCCTCCCTCGCGGGGCGCGTCCTGCTCCCAGCACTGTGCAGAGAACCAGCCCCTGGTCGGACTGCTCAGCTCACCAACAGCCTGGCTGGCAGGCTCCTTCCTTCCTTCCCCCACTGCCTCTGGCTGGGTCAGTGCCCAGGGAAACCAAGACCCTCTGGCCTGGGGTGCTGGCCAGGAGGAGCCGAGCCCTGCATGTGCCAAAGCCCCACACAGCGCTGGCACAGGGAAGCCTCTCCACCCCTCAGCTAAGCTCTGGAGTGGCAATTTCTAGCCTGTTCACACCCTGAACTTGCAGGCTCCACAGCAGCCCCGGGGCAATCTCTGGCCGGGTTTGCTGAAGCCCCTGCAGTCAGGTTCCCTGGGCCCTGGTGCACAATGCAGCCTTAGGGCTTAACCCTTTCCTGCCCGCGCTGTAGCCAGGGGACAGGAGGCGTCTGGGTTATGTCGGTGACCAGCAGCAGCCTGAGGTGTTAGCTGCCTTTCGACACTGTGTGGGCAGGAAGGGAAAAGCTGCTTCCGGGAGGGGGGAGGGTTGAGCTCTGCAAAGACATGGGCCAGGTCATCCCTTCTCCCCCACGCCCCCTGCCGCTGGAAGCAGCTCCCGTCCCTTCCCTCCCACATAGGGTCACCAGATGTCCTGATTTTATAGGGACAGTTCCGATTTTTGGGGGCTTTGTCTTATATAGGTGCCTATTACCTCCCACCCCCGTCCTGATTTTTCACACTTGCTGTCTGGTCACCCTACTCCCGCACAGTGCCGAAAGGCTGCTGCTGGCCACGTTCTGGTGTGAATCCTGTCAGAAATCTGGGAAGGGAGGGCATGTGACCCTGCATGCCCCCCTCCATGTGTTGCCTCGGGAAGACATGGCGCCAGGTACCAGAAGAGGCGGGTCCGTCCCAGGGGCCCAGACAGGCATGGAGAGCGGAGAGCGCCAGGCAGGGAGGGTTGGGTTAGTCGGTCACCCCCCCCATGTGAGAGAGGTGTGTGGGAGTGTGTGTCACCTCTCCCCATGTGAACCCTAAAGCCTTAAAGATAAGAAGATAAATAAAAAGACTCCAACTACGCAGTATTTCTTTTTAACAGGGGCTCAGTCAACTTGATGTTAATTTGAATTTTGTACTGCATAGTTCTGATTGCTTGTCATTGAACTTGCCTGAATACAAGTAATTGTACCCGATGTCACATACTCAGTACAGGGAAATACGGTCACCCTCCACAAAGGTTTGGTAAAAGTTTGTGTTGGTCCCTAAACCAAGTTTGCTCACTGCCCCTAACTCAGATTGTTGTCCTGTCACCCACCCACTCTGAAGCTAAGAGGTGCTGGGGGAGTTGTGTGGTTGGGGTGTACAGTACATTGTTATACCGCTCTGTGTTTGAGAGGGAAGCCCCAGAGCTTCAGATCTTTGGGGGAATATTCATCACTGAATGATGCGATTCAACTGTATGTTTTGGACGATGCAAATCAGTCACCACGTGGAAGGCGCCACCTGACAGCTCTGTTTTACGATGGCCTCCTCTTGCAAAATGTAATTAAATATTGAACCTGGCAGTTTGTGACAATCCATCTGGAGGCTGATGTGAAGGATGGTGAAATAGTTTAATGTCTGCGTCACTGGGAACAAAGTTATTAATTATTAACCGTGTTTAGCACAGTAGTGCCCAAGGACCAATGGAGAGCGAGGCCTAGGATAAACACAGAGCAGCGGTTCCCGTCCCAAAGAGCTTCCAATCTAAATAGACAACACACCAACAGGGTGGGGGACGGGGTAGGAGGCACAAGCTGAGCGAACAGTGTGATGGCAGCAAACATGTTAGATGCACAACTTTCTTTGGAGGGGGAAGGGGGTTAGTGAAGTGGGGTAAGCTGAAGGGGAAAAGGTCAGTGAAGGGAAGGGGGTTAAGGGGACAGGGTGGGGAAGGTGTGAAGCAAGCTGAGGTGAAGTGACTGGGAGGGTTGGTACATGCAACCAATCAGTATAGGCAGGGCTGGCTCTAGCGTTTTTGCCGCCCCAAGCAGCCCAAAAAAAAAAAAAAAAG
>NW_020664595.1:177378-201444 GCF_002925995.2 Terrapene triunguis | reverse complement strand
CTCTACCGCCACTTCATTCTACAGCGGCAATTCGGCGGCAGGTCCTTCGCTCCGAGAGGGAGTGACGGCCCCGCCGCCGAATGGCCGGAGGTGCCGCCCCCCTCTTCATTGGCCGCCCCAGGCACCTGCTTGCTAGGCTGGTGCCTGGAGCCGGCCCTGAGCATAGGGCGGAGTTAGTTCAGTCAGAACTGCAGAAAGTTCTCGGAACGTTCAACGGTCCCTGCTTTGGCTACTTTTCATTGCACTATTTGTGGCCTCTTGTGTTTTAAAGTTTCTGAAGATGCTGCCTGGGGGAACTTGATAAGAGGTTTGTGCTGCGGGCATTAGAAAATGTCTACGGAGTTTGGAATAATCAGTCTCTGGTACACTTCTAGCAACATAGCGGTGCATTAGTGTGATGAGCTAAGACAATTAGAATTACTCTTGTTGTTTTATCATGCCTTCTACCTGACTGCACGGTAAAGGTTTCTTGGTTGCTTTAAGTGTCCATTCGCTAATGGGACAAGGTGGGGGAGGTGATATCGTTTATTGGGCCGACTTCTATTGGTGAGAGAGACCAGCTTTGGAGCTGCACAGAGCTCTTCTTTGGGTCTGCTTTGTGTAGCTCCAATGCTGGTCTCTCTCATCAACCGAAGTTGGCCAATAAAAGATATCACCTTCCCCACCTTGTCTCTAATATTCTGGGACGTGGCTTCAACAACACAGCCTACACTAGTTAACGTGAAATTACAGTGAAATAAGAACATAGAACATAAGAATGGCCAGACTGGGTCAGACCAAAGATCCATCTAGCCCAGTACCCTGTCTTCTGACAGTGGCCAGTGCCAGCTGCCCCAGAGGGAATGAACAGAACAGGTAATCCTCAAGTGAACCATCCCCTGTCGCCCATTCCCAGCCTCTGGCAAACAGAGGCTAGGGACACCATCTCTGCCCATCCTGGCTAATAGCCATTGATGGACCTATCCTCCATGAACTTATCTAGTTCTTTTTTGAAACCTGTTATAGTCTTGGCCTTCACAACATCCTCTGGCAAGGAGTTCCACAGGTTGGCTATGCGTTGTGTGAAAAAATAATTCCTTTTCTTTGTTTTAAATCTGCTGCCTATTAATTTCATTTGGTGACCCCTAATTCTTGTGTTATGAGGAGTAAATAAAACTTCTTTATTTACTTTCTCCACACCAGTCATAATTTTATAGCCCTCTATCATATCCCCCCCTTAGTCATCTCTTTTCAAGCTGAAAAGTCCAAGTCTTATTTATGTCTCCTCATATGGCAGCCGTTCCATATCCCTAATCATTTTCGTTGCCCTTTTCTGAATCTTTTCCAATTCCAATATATCTTTTTTGAGATGGGGCAGCCACATCTGCACGCAGTATTCAAGATGTGGACGTACCATGGATTTATATAGAGGCAATATGATATTTTCTGTCTTATTATCTATCCCTTTCTTAATGAGTCCCAACAAATACCCAGCCTGGGCCCCCTCTGACCTTCATCCCTGCAGGGAGAGCAGTGATCCCATAGGCCTGGGTCCTCTCTGACCTCCAATTCCCTCCCTATTTACTCTTCATTGTGAAAACAGATCTACACTGCTGTATCTAGATGTCATAATCAAGTGGTACGTAAAAAGTTCCTTGAGTTACTTAAGATGCTTCATTTCTAAATAACAAGAGATAGAAAAACTCTGAAAGCAGAGTCCTTTTAATTACTAAATCGAATTGGGATATACCCTCCCCAGTATATGTCCAGTTCAAAAATCCAATCGGCTTTACTGGGTTAGCAGCTGCCACCTAATAGTTTTCATACTTAGACTTCAAAGGAATTGACAGTATAAATGACAGACCTTTAGAGGAGGGAATTGGAACAGTGTCTCACTGACAGCTGTCACCTCTGGCATAGGGATGTCTGGGTAAAAGCAGAGCTTGTGATAGCTGGAGAGACAGGGGCACACAGTGCTAGAACTGTATTTTCCAATTTACCAGGGCTGTAACTATAAGGTTTAACCTACCTAGCTTGGCTGTTGCCTATCCTGTCATATCCATCAATATGATGAAGATCCATTTACCTTTGATTTACTAGTAAACTTTGTTCTACTTAAGATATTATTTTATCTTGGACGGTATCCAAGTATGCTGGGATATTCACTGTGGCCCATCCTCGTATGCAAACTTCTGACCTCTGGTAAGATATAAGAGGAGGTTAAGAGATACCTGCCCTGCAGTGTTCGCACCAAGGGAATGAGCAAAAGACCTTCCATCCCCAAGCAGTTGTGTAGACAGACTCTGACTGCAGTCAGCAAGGAGCACGGGGAAAGATGAGTGGTAAAGAGGAGCAGGGAAGTGAAAGTTACATTGGTGTCCATGTTAACCAAGATTTTCCCCTCAAAGTGTTTGGGTTCTTTTCCCGGCAGAGCGAATTAGACACCATGTTCTTTGTATTTTTGGGGTTGTTTCATATTGAGATTACACTACAGTGCACCCGTTCAATTGGGAGGCTACCTCTGCCCCTGTCTTTCCAGGAATATGCTGGGGAATGTATCTGAAAGCAGGTCTTCCTCTAGAGATGGGCCAAGGAACTGGTGTTTGGATCTGGACTAGGTTGAGATGATTAGTGCTTATTGAGTACTGACAATGTGCTTAGTGGTGCATGACCTTCAAACGCGAAACAGTCCTTGCCAAATGGCAGACACAGACAAGACTGGACCCACTGGGAAGTCCAGAAGTGGGAGTGGCTTAATGTGGTGGCTGCATTCTAAGCTCACTTGTGGGCCTTGCAGGAGTAGCATGTTCAGAAGGATTTCAATGTGTAGAGGCTGGTGGCTTGGCAAAGTGGGATGGGGAATGCATTGTATGCATAGGAAACAGCAGGGAGAGAGCAGTGTGAGGAGGTAATGAACAGTGCACTGAGAGCAGCACCACTGGCAGAGCAGAAGGGTCAAGGAGGAACGTGACAGGAGACCAGGTCTGCCTTGCGAACACGGGTGGAAGTGTGCAGGGCCTTCAAAGCAAGGACAAGAGGCCTGATACTCCATGTACTTACTGGAGTTTTGTGAGGGGAAGACTGGGGTGATTTCAATGGAGTTACTCCTGATTTACACTCATCAGAGGAGAATCAGGCCCATGAAGCTTAAACTTGAGTCACTGGTTAATGGGAAGGCTCTGAGGGGAATCAAAGAGTGTGAGACTAGTGTTGGAGGCTGAAATGGGGCTAGGGTTCGGGTTCAGACTCCTGGGTGCTGAAATTCAATGAGCAGTCTGAGCTTTCATCTTACCATGGTGCAAATCTCTCAAGATCAGCTGATCGCAAAGGTTTCCACCATTGGGAAAGCGCAGTGTGTGGCCTGATAGTGAATGAGTTCTGTCCCTTCAGGACTCTCAGCCCCGAAGAGTGACTCTAGCTAGGTCATTTACAATTTCCTTCTTTCCTTTTGGCATTCGGCGCGACAGCAGCAGTATCCTGTTGCTCCGGGTATGGCTTTTATTCCATCCATCTCCTATTGTTTAGGAGTATTGTGTGGGAGGGTGGCCACTGCTCAGCCATTTGGGGTGTGAGTGTTGAGAGTTTACCCCACACACCAATACTCCAGTGAATCACTCACGGGAGCCTTTGGGGAAAGAGGTGAATGGACCTGCACCTCCAGGTTTGGAGGACATCAAGGGAGCAGAACAGCGATCAGCTCTCTTCCAGCCAGGACTTGCATAAGCCACCCGGGGAAGCTGATGGCAGCTGCAGGACTTGTTCCTTCACCACCGTAGCTCCTTCCTGGTTTCTCTCTCCCTTCCTACCTATCCTCAGTCGCGCTCCAGAGGGGAGTCCAAAGTTTTTGGTGGGTTTCCCATGGAATACAGAGCTATATGGAATCTAGCACTTCCTGTGCATTTTCATGGTCTGATCAGCAGGGCCAGTGGAAAAATGCAGCCTGGGAGGTTCTTCACACGACATCGAGGCACAGAGCCTTGTCGCAAAGAGCTTCCCTTTAAGCTCACACTACAGTGTGTTTAAGAAATATCAGTACAGGTGAGTGGATGGCCCAGGCAGTCTCTCATCTCTAGGTTGCTGGTTCAAACCTAACTTATGTTAATGGTAACCAAAAACTATCATCTCATGGATGTTTGTGTCTCAGACACTGCCCAGTGGAGAAGTGTCCATGCCACCAAAAAAAGCCCACAACTCGCACTAACTCGTACCTTCATTGCCATCAGCAGAGGCTGAGGGCAGCAAGAACATGGAGAGCAAGGCTTGGTCTACACTACGAAGTTAGGTTACTTAACGACGTTGCTCAGGTCTGTGAAGAATTTTGCGCCCTGTTGAATGAAGTTAAGCTGACCTAAGCCCCAGCGTAGCCACTGCTGAGTCGATGGAAGAATTCTTCCATCAACCTAGCTGCTGTCTCTCAGAGAGGTGGATTCACTACAGTGACAGAAGAATCCCTTCCGTCATTGCAGCAAGTGTGTTTACACTACAATGGCGCTGCACCACTGTAGCGTTGCTAGTGTAGATGTACCCTGCTACCAGTGGCCCCTCCACATCTAAGTGACAAGGCACTGGCAGGTAGCGGAAGGGGGCTTGCCCAAGCCATGCACGGCTAATATTTCAGTCTCCAAGGCTGTTCATCTGGCACCTTCCACCAATTCCTTTAATTGAAGGAAACAAGCACTAAAGAAGAAGAAACGGTTTATTGATGAGATGGGAGTTGTGGCTGGCTCTAGGCAACCTGGCTTGTGTTCTCCGTCTGCGCACAGACTTAACACAGCAGAGGGAGGGAATTCTGTGTGGACCCCATGCAGAAAATTACAAAAGGTCTTCACATTCCTGGAAAAGAACCTTTCGCTAGTTCTGTAATTACACCTCTCTCTCCACCCTGGTGCTGTTAATGAAGATTAAATGGACTAGCAAGGGCTGCGTGCAGGGCTGCAGAGGACAGTAAATCTGTCTGCTTGTAGTGTACACGTGCACAACAAATCTAATTGCCATTTCCGAGTGGTGATTAGTGCTGCAGCAAGCTGCCTGCCAGAGATGCCAAACAAACAAAGCCCGGTAAAGCTGCCCTCAGGGAAAGAGATCAGGAAGGAGAAAGAGGAAAGGAAGGGAGGTAACTTAACAGCTACAGGGCAGTTAGAATCAAAACAAAAATGACCCCAGGGTTCCATATGCAGTTTCATGTTAGCACTCCAGAGCAGGTTAAAGGTCAAATGACTTCTTATGGCTAGCTCCTACCTTGAATTTGCCAATCTGACTGTATCCTTTCTGCCTCCAATGTAACCCCTTGCTAGATTCTGCAAGGAAAACTTAGCTAACAATGCAAGAATGGAATCCGGCTCACTCTCCCATAGTTTTATTGGATCTGCAGTGTTAAAAGGAACTGGGCACAGAGAGCAAATTCATTGAGGAAAACAAGGACTTCTTTAAGGTGCCCCCTGAATGTGTAATTAGGAGTAACAGAGCAGAATTAAACCAAGGAAAACTTAAGCTGCGTAACGCTTTGAATCACTTTACTCACCACAACCACACCTAAGAATTCTCCTTCCAGAATGCTCACATGACATGTATTTGTGTCCGGGATGGAAGAGAACTATAAGTGTAAATTGCCCAGAGTAGAGCAGTTTGTTATGAAAAGCAGGAGGGATCTCACCGTAGTCCAGGGCAGAAGGGAGTCTGGTTCGCCCACAAATCACTTCAGCTCTAACATCTTAAATGCCATCTGATGACTCAGTCAGAAAACTGCATTGCAGCCTTTAAACCATGTTACCTCTTTGTGCATTTGGTGTTGAATAAACCAGGCTTTCCCCCCCAAAACACTGACATGCACACAACCTTGACATTCAAACCACAAGCTACAAAACCAGCACTCTCAAGGGGGAGGAGTGTACTGCTTATTTTAAATAACTAGCTAGAATGGGCTTTGTCTTTGGCCTGGTTTACACGGCCAAGTTTTTTCGCCAAAAGGCAGCTTTTGGCGATGAAGCCGCAGAGGCGTACACACAGCAACGCCACTTTTTGCGACGAAACTCCTGCGTTGCAGCGCTGTAATCAAACCACCTCCACGAGAGTGAAAAGGCTTCTTGCACAAAGTCTTTATCGCCAAAGTGCCAGTGTAAACACTTTGCTTGCTTTTATCGCTGTCATTGGCCTCCGGAGATGTCCCACAGCGCCTGCAGTGACCGCTCTGCTCATTGTTTTCAACTCCGCAGCCTTGCAGGCATGTGTCTCTTCCCTTTCAAAGCTCGCTTCTGACAGCTGGCGTGCTGTGCTGCTCCTGGAATCATAGAGCAAATCTTGAACATGGAATGTTCCTGCTGTCTCCCACAGAACAAAGACAGAGGCAGGCAGGCAGGGGTGGATGTGTGGTGTGTGTGTGTGTGTGTGTGTGTGTGTGAGAGAGAGAGTGTGTGTGTTTGAGAGAGAGAGAGAGAGAGAGAAAGAGAGACTGACTCTGTGCTCTGCAGAGCCAGGGAGAGAGGCAGGGGCTGATGGGGTTTCCCCCTCCCCCTGCCTCAGGACATGTTGCTTTCCGCGGCTGTCTGAACTCAGGACACAACATGCCAACACACTCACTCTCCTCCAACACACATTGTCTGTCTCTCCCCCACTCCCCCATACACACACGCTCCCTGTCACACGCTCCCTGTCACACACTTCAGTTGAAAAGTGGCTGGCAATCTAGTAGGAGGCCCATGGAACAATGGGATTGAGAAACTCGCCCCATGAGGCATTGCAAACCGTTCCCAAAGCACCCTGCAGCCAGTTGCACAGTGGGATAGGTACCCACAATGCACTGCTCTCTGTCATTGCAACAGCTGCTAGTGTGGATGCGCTCCAGCGACACAAGGAGCACGGTGTGGACGTGCAACGGCGGTTTAATTAAAGTGCTTTAATAAAAGTGGTCTAACTTTTGGCGAAAAAGCTTGGCAGTGTAGACATAGCCATAATGTTAACACCAGGAGATTTCTGGTTTCAGTTGCTGGTTCTGCCCCAGAATCCCAATGTGACCCTGGCCAAATCAATTAATCTCTTTGTGCCTCAGTTCCCAGGCTGTAAAATGAGGCTAATGCCTCTCTCCCTCCCTGGGGGTGGAGGGTAAACTCATTGTGAGGGGTTCTGATCGCCAGCAACATACCATGTAAGTGCCGACGTATATAACATCAGAGGGGTAGCCATGTTAGTCTGTATCCACAAAAACGAGGAGTCCAGTGGCACCTTAAAGACTAACAAATATATTTGGGCATAAGCTTTCGTGGGTAAAAAGCCTCACTTCTTCAGATGCATGGAATGAAAATTACAGATGCAGGCATAAATATACTGACACATGAAGAGAAGCGAGTTACCTCACAAGTGGAGAACCAGTGTTAACAAGGCCAATTCAGTCAGAGTGGATGTGGTCCACTCCCAATAATTGATGAGGTGTCAATACCAAGAGAGGGAAAATTGCTTTTGTAGTGAGACGTATATAAGATGGTCTCTTGTGCCAAAGGGGGAAATGACTGTTAGCAGAAGATGGCAGCATTTAAATCTCTTTGGTTTGTAAGTATTGGCATTTTCCTTGTCTGAATAGCCTGAGAAAGGAAGAAGTGTTTCAAGAGGGTCAGTTTTTCTATGACCAGCTAGTGATTCCCGTGTCCTAGACATCACTGGGGTTTTTGGTGTCTTTTGGTGTTATGCTACTATTCGTTGTTGCTTTTTTTTAGTGATCAGAGTGGATAGACGTACAACTAAAATAACCACAAACAACTCTGGGTGTTTAGAATGTCATGCGCTGACTCAGTAAAGCACTTAAGCATGTACTTACATTCCATGGAATTCTATGGGATTTAAATATGCGCAAAGTTAAACATGTACTTGAGTGCTATAAACTCCACAGCACATGGGGCCTTGGCCCTAACCACTAAGCCATGCTGTCCTCTGTGACAGCACTGATTGCTGTAGCATTCTTGCAAGTACCATCTTCAGGAAGAGGGAATGCTGGGAATGACTTAGGCAGAACAAGGAAACCTCCATTGGCTCCAGAAGTGGGATCGTGTTTGAACAAGTCCCATGTGGAATGGGTTTCCCCAGCTCAGTCAACCCTTAAGTTTTGGCCCATTGCTAATTCACATAAGGGACATGAAATATGAGTTCATAGCCTAGGTGATTAAATAATTAAGCCCCAGAGGAGATGAGGTATTTCACAGAGAAGGTGAAGAGATATGAAGCAGACACACTGCTCTAGACCCAACTCCCACACTAATTGAATCTCTATTTCAATCTCAAGAACTGATGGCACATGTAATGTCCATAATGTTATGATGATACTATTCCATTACCTTTGTACAGTTTATTAAGGGATGAGAATAGGCAGCCTTCCAAAAATGAGCCTAGGATAACAAATGTGCTGCTGACGCCTTGGTGAGGACAACATGATTCCGGGTGTTCTCTGGAGTTCATTGTTCGCCCCCAAAAGCCTGTACATATGCTAGCCCCTTCGTGTTCCTCTATGTCAGACAGAAACGCTCATTGATCCCCTTTTTCCATTGGTCACTGTCACTGCTCTGAAATGACACAGGTTCCACATCTCAAATTCTGCTCCTTGGTTACACCTGTGCAGCTCTATTATTTGTCTTACCATAGACACTAGGAGCCCTAATCATGGACCAGGACTCTATTGAGCTAGGCATTGTCTAAGTTTCTCCAGTCAATCTCTTTCTGCATGGGGCTGCACAGGTGTAACTGAGGACAGAGTGTGGTCCTGCTACTGAAACATATCAACTCTATTGATAATATGCAAGCCAGTAGAGATTCCATCTCCCTCTCTCAGCCAACCCGGCTCCGCAGCACTAGCAGGAATACAATAGTTCTTGTCGTTAAGAAAGAGAGCAGATCCTGAGCTACCAGCAGACTTGTTCAATCGGAAGGGGCCGTTTTTATGTAGTCACTGCTCAGAGCAGACCTGCACTAGAATGGAATGAGAAAAGGCAAGGGAGGTGCCTATTGCTGAGTGGCTGGAGATGAAGAGGAGAAGGATCACACCATCAGTGGTGAAGTTCTCTGGGCAGAGAGGAAGGTGGTGCTTGGTAGCACCAAAGGGAGGAGAGTGGCACAAAGTTGGAGACAGACTGGAGCAAATCCAGCCCCTGGAGAGCTTTAAAACAAGGAGGGGTGGATCCTGGAGCCAGTGGAGGTGCCTGAGCAGGGAGATGATATAGTCCTGCTGTCGTGTGTAGTCTGCGTGAGAAGCATCTTGCTTGTGCTGGGACTCAGGGAGGCCACAGGGGGTGGAGCTGTGCTTAGGGCTGAGCTAAGCTTCTAGGTTCTATAACAATAGGAAACTCGAGCCAGACTAATCAAAGGATTTTCTGAGCAAGTCTGGGCCCGTTCATGAATTCAAACAGAAGCCAAGAGAAACTTGGTGGCTTCTCATGGTCCTGACCTGCCACCCAGCAAAATGTGTTGGGTTTTCCTTTGAGTTTTGGGATTTGCTCTTTCAAGAAATTCGAGAGGGGAGGGAACCCTTGTGAGAGGAGCCCTTCTGACAGCGGTCTAGGCTCGAGGAGATGAAGTGGTGGATGAGGCTTCCAGCAAGGCTGAAATGAGGGGCAGTGGCCCACACGGGGGATGTTGCAGAGGGGATGAGGGTTCCAGGGTCAAAGCTGCTCCTGCAGAGAGGGGCAGTGGAGGCAGTAGAAGAAGGGGAGCTGTGCAAAAGAATCCCCCCCTCCTGCCCAGCAGAGTATGTGGCTGTCATAACTATAAAGGGAAGGGTAACAGCTCTCTGTGTACAGAGACTCCAAATCCTTTTACCTGTAAAGGGTTAAGAAGCTCGGGTAACCTGGCTGACACCTAACCCCAAGGACCAATAAGGGGACAAGATACTTTCAAATCTTGGGGGGGGAAAGGCTTTTGTGTGTGTCCTTTGGTTTAAGGGGTGGTTCGCTCTGGGGACTGAGAGGGACCAGACATCAATCCAGGTTCTCCCCATCTTTCTAAACAAGTCTCTCCTATTTCAAACTTGTAAGTAAAAAGCCAGGCAAGGCGTCTTAGATTTACTTTGTTTTCTCAACTTGTAAATGTACCTTTTTACCAGAGTGGTTATCTTTGTTTGCTGTACTTTGAACCTAAGACAGAGGGGGGGGGTCCTCTGAGCTCTTTAAGTTTGATTACTCTGTAAAGTATTTTCCATACTGATTTTACAGAGATGATTTTTACCTTTTTCTTTAATTAAAAGCCTTCTTTTTTAAGAACCAGATTGATTTCTCCTTGTTTTAAGATCCAAGGGGGTTTGGATCTGTATTCACCAGGAGCTGGAGAAAGGAGGGTGGGAGGAAGGAGGGGGGATGGTTAATTTCTCCTTGTTTTAAGATCCAAGGGGGTTTGGATCTGTGTTCACCAGGGAATTGGTGAAAGGTTTCTCAAGGCTTCCCAGGGAGGGAGTTCTTGAGATGGTGGCAGCGGACCAGAGCTAAGCTGGTAGATAAGCTTAGGAGTCCTCATGCAGGCCCCCACTCTTGTACCCTAAAGTTCAAAGTGGGGATACAGCCTTGACAGTGGCCTACAATCTCCTGGTGATGACTGGCTGGTTTTTTGCACTCCCCTCTTAACACTCTGCTAGTTGCGTTTGCCGTGCTAACGATGGTAGCGTTTCTAGCGGCAGGTCCAGCCCCAGAGATTATGGATAAACGGAGACAGAAGCAGTCAGAGTGAGCAGAAATCCATTTCCCAGCATTTCCACCTGCCCCCATCCTGGGAGGCTGCACACTGGCAGCTAGAGCACTGCTTTGCACATGTGTGGGGTGGGGTATGTCACAGAACGGCTAAATTGCAGTTGGTGGCCGATCCCAGGGGGCGCCAGTGAGCCGTGCATGCACAGGAGGTTAAATCTCAGTAGGCCGTATCAGTCTGTCTAGCCCTGGCCCTCCACACACTGCAAGCAGGCCAACCCTCCTCTTGCCAACAAGAGGGTCTGGTGGGTTTCTGAAGGATTCAGGCTATGGGTTGGGTTAATCCACCCTCAGTACAGAACTGCCTAGTGGGATATACTCTTCTGAGGTCATTACGAGCCCAGAGTCCTGTTAGGCAGCCGACAGCTCTGCATCCTAGAGGGGATGAATTCACACGGCGTGGGCAGACGTGCTTTCCATTCGAGTTGCCACCCATCCAAAATCCTGCAGCAGGATGCTGAGTGACAAGCCACTTGGCACGCTCCCATGGGCTGCCCACACCCGATTCCAGACAGTCGTCTGCCAACTTCCCAGAGCAGATTCCCCTGCCTGTGACCCTGTTTCCTGTACAGTTGGGTTTCATCCCTTTTCATCTGGTAGCTGTTATGGAGGAGCAGAAATGTGGTGAGCTCTCCCCACCCCCAGTCAGGTGAGTGTTTCTAACCAAACAAAACTGAACACCCCTGCCCTCCCCCTACCCTGCCCCTTCTCTGAGACCCCGCCCCTGCTCGCTCCATCCCCCCTCCCTCCGTCGCTCGCTCTCCCCCACCCTCACTCACTTTCACTGGGCTGGGGCAGGGGGTTGGGGTGTGGGGGAGTGAGGACTCCAGCTGGGGATGCAGGCTCTGGGGTGGGGCTAGGGCTGAGGGGTTCAGAGTGTGGGCTCTGGCTGGTGGGGCAGGCTCTGGGGTGGAGCCAGGGATGAGGGGGTTGGGGTACGGGCTCCAGGAGGGAATTTGGGTGTGGGACAGGACTCCAGACTGGGGCAGGGGGTTGGGGTGCAGGAGAGGGTCCCGAGAGCTGTGCCAAGAGAATGATTTGGGTGATAGTGTGTTGTATGCGGTTGTGCATGCGCACAATAACGAAGGATCAATCTGAGCCAAGGAAATCTTAGACCAGCATTTCTCAAATGCGGCCACCGGGGGATTTTTCTGCAGCCACAACAGCCTCCTGGGTGGAGATAGGGGGAGGGGCAAAGGGCCCCTCCCTGCAGCACCCAGCTGTTGCTCCTGGTTGCCTTGGTGTTTGCTGGCACTGCCAGCAGGAGATCAGCAGCCTGCACCACACAGCCTCCTGGGGGCTCTGGGCAGCACCTCTGCAGACACACGGGGCCAGTGTGTGTGCTCAGCAGGCTTCGGACTTCAGGCCCTGGGCTCCGTCTCTGGGCTTCAGCCCAGGGTGGCGGGGCTCGGATCTGGAAAAATGTTCAGAGCTGCCAGAAGTGAGGGTTGGTGGCCACACTCTTAGGCCACCAAAACAATTGTTCTGAGAACTCCTGCCTTAGACTGACGAGTTTGTTAGCAGACGGATATCTACTTCAGTGGCCTCCATCATTGCACTGTGAGAGCTTCACAAAGGAGTTTAGCCTCATGTTACCCCTGTGAGGCAGAGGAATTATTTTAAAGGCCTTAGGCTGAGGAATTGAACCTGAGTTCCAGACGATTGAGCAGATTCCTCCCTTCTGTACTTGACATGTTTATGTTGCTGGACAGGCTCTGATGAACTTTCACGTAGTCCTAGGTACCATCCCCATTTCACAGAAGGGAAAACTGAGGTAGCATAAAGTGACCTTTGGACAAGGCCCCACAGCAAATCAGTCAGTGGGATTAGAACTCAGGAGGAATTGCTAAATCCAGCCCTGTAATAATTGCTCCACGTTACCTCCTCTGGAGAGAAAAGGAACAGGATAGCATTCTGCGCACACAGTTTGGGACCAAGAACACTTTAGGCCTGATACACCACTGCCTTGTTCCTGTGTAATTACCTATACCCATGCAAATTGGATAGCCTTTCACGCTCACCTGACACAGGTGTAAGTGACACAAGGTGCAAGGGTGTGTAGAACTGGGACTTAAATTATAATCCCTGCTCTGACACTTTTTCCTCTCTGGACTTGGGTAAGGGCACTTGATCGGTGCGCCTGGCTTCTCCCCGTATAAAACAGGGATATTGGCCTAGCTGTGAGGATGAATTAGTGTCTCTCAAATGCTCTGAAGGGGATAAATGTTACATAAATACCAAGTATTACTAGCTTGGGGAATAGTCTCTTTAGGGGACTAAGAAAGTTTTATGTTCTAAGAGTCCAGCCACAGTTCAGAGAGGAATTCCTCAAACCATCACTGGCCCAGCGCCAGTTAGTGTGAAACCCAAGACAACTGGAATAATACTGCTCCTGCTTGAGCTGTTTAATTTAAATGCACCTGAATAAATCAGAGTCGCTTTTCTAACTTGTCTCTGGACCTAACACTCCAGTCACTGGATTTTGTTCTATAGGGCTGGACTGCACCCCTACACTTCTGCCCAATGCAGGGGAATTCTTGTAGCTGGCCAGTGCCAGGAGCGACTCACTCATAATCTGGTTCCTGCTTCCCCTTCTCTGCTGGCTCTGGTGTGCAGAGCATCATGTTGAGTGAGGCAGCAAAGCCAGAAGTTCACTTCTCACCCACCTTCCTATGTGGCCTCTGGCCACGTGACCCCTGCAGGGGTGCGGGGAGGCTCATTCCAGCTGTCTGGGTGCTCTGTATTGCCTATGACTTTCATAGAATATCAGGGTTGGAAGGGACCTCAGAAGGTATCTAGTTCAACCCCCTGCTCAAAGCAGGACCAATCCCAACTAAATCCCCAAATGGCCCCCTCAAGGATTGAACTCACAACCTTGGGTTTAGCAGGCCAATGCTCAAACCACTGAGCTATCCCTCCCCCCTTGAACCCATACTGAGCAGAGTCATTCTTTGCTGCAGCATCACAGCTCCCCAAGAGGTGGTATCAATTCCCTGCCGGTCTGGTACTGGGGAAAGTACTATGCAAATCTTTTTTCAACCATTCTTCAAGCAGAGACCCCGTGAATCACTGAGCTGGGGCACTCGCTACTCGGCTTTCCAATGCAGATTGCATAAATGCCTCTGGTGGTTTGGCCTCACAGGGAGGGTCACGTGTTTTCATCCTCTACAGTAAATGGAACCTTAATCTAAGCTTTTAAGTCTATCTAGATTTCTAAATAATTACATGCAGCCCCTAACTTGAATGAAGTTTGATTTAAACCTTAATTTAATGGTTTCTGCAGAAAACAGGAAGTAAGCCGGGGCTGCCAATTAAGAGCCATCTGTTTTCAACTAATCTTTTGCCGGCTTCTGACTAGTCAACATAGGAACCACTGTACTGGAATAAACCATGGGTACAGCTACCCCCATATTTCCCATCCTGCTCCTGTGTCAGCCCGAAGGAGCACTCTGAATTACTACTGTGCCTTGTTTCAGGTTTGGAGATTCCCTCAGAGTGAAGATTTCCATCTCCAGGGCCTCTCTGGTGAGGTGGTCCACAGAGGAAGCCAAATATGGTGATGGAGCCGGCTGTCACCCAGTCCGTAGCATAGCCTGATCTATATTGTAAGCTGCAGAGGGAGGCAAAGAACAATACAACAAAGCTTAGCGCAGCGGTGAATTGTACAGTCCATTCTGCGGGCGGGGCGGGAGAGGGCATTGCTTCCTGCTCGCAGCTGATGACCAGTTTGTGCCCTGCTGTGTGGGGATTGCAGAGCTTCGTCAGTGAAGATGCTATTCCTGTAAGTGGCTAATCCTTTATTAAAAAAAAAATTTGCTCTACCCTCTTTGCCTTGGTAACAGGCAGGGCAGGGAGTTCCCCTAGCTTATTGTACTGCACTGTAACACATGCATAGCCGGCTGGGACTCCGCTTGTCACGGTACGGCACACCACGGCCGCTTCGGAGCACCACACTGCCAGTTCAGAGCTTCCTCTTGCAGCTGCTAAGGTCTATGATACAGCTGAGCCGTTCTAGCCGTGTTACACCAGCACCAGCTTGAGCGTTACAGCAGAGTTCCATTCACCTGAATGGGTTACTGCCCAGCAGGGGATTACGGCCGTGTGCCAGAGTGGGAATTTTCTGTAATATTGTGTATGACTGTTGTGTGTGCCTCAGTTTCCCCTATATGCTACATTGTTAACTAGGTGGTGGGAAAATATTGTTTACTCTCTGCAGATACCCAGGTGTGACTGATGCCTGGGCCCCATGTCCATGGAGAGTCAGCGAAGACAATGGCCATTCCAATTGCCTGGACATTTGGTACCTGGCAACTCATGACCATGGATGGTCCACCCCTCCACAGGAAGCCAGCTGGGTGTGACCAGCTGGAGAACAAAGGACTAAGGAGGAGGGCCAGGTGACAATGTTTGCCGAGGAACAAGAACAAAGGACTGAGGAGGGGCCAGGTGGGGTTTAATGTGGGGCTGCTGGACGGAGGAGGCTCTCCTGGACTGGGACAAAAGAGAGGCCAGAGCAGAGGGCTCTGGGGTGACCAAGATGGACCCTGCTGTAACCTTCTGTTCTCTGTGCTAACCAAGGACTTTCTATGCTGTGTTCCAGACACCTAATAAACCCAGCTGCTTTTACACCGCTGGCTGAGAGTCTCTGCAGATGCTGAAGGTGGGGGTGTATTGGGGGTACGAGTCTCTCTCTCTCAGGTGCCCAACTCAGGTGGGCTCACTGAGGGGAGCTCTGTGTGAAGCAGGGGTGCTGGGGGCTGCGAGGTTCAGTCCCAGGAGGCGGTGAAGCCAAGAGGCTTACCCTGGTAAGAATGTGGCCCTAAAGGGGCCCGCACACTGAAGGGGTCTCCCAGGGACTGTTCCAGAGCTGTCTGAGAGCACCAGACCTGTGGATCCATGACACCAGGGCCGGCTCTAGGCACCAGCAAACCAAGCACGTGCTTAGGGCAGCACATTTTCAAGGGCAGCATTCTGGCCATTTTTTTGTGTGTGTGTGTGTGCTTCCGGCAGCAAACGCCTAGAGCTGGCCCTGGCAGCAGCAGCGCGTCGTGCGTGGGGGGCGCCCTGTAGGCGCTGCGGTTCGCGCTGCGGGGGAGCAGCGCCCACACCTTGTGGCTGGTCCGGGCAGGCTTCGAGCGGGGGACACTCAGGCTGGGGGACACCCCACGGGGCACACGGAGCCGCCTGCAGGTGCCGCAGGGCGGCTGCCCCCAGCGCTGCAGCCGGGGCTGGGCGAAGCGGCCCAAGCTGCCCAGGGACTGTGGCAGGGCGGCCAGAAGCAGTAGCGGGGCCATAGAGGGCGGGGCGCTGTCGTGCGGGGCCTGCGTCCTGCTCTCCGGGGCTCCGCTGCCTCTGGGGCTACCCTACCCTGGCTCCTCAGCCCTCTGCCGGGGCAGTCCCCCGGCTCTGCCCTCCTGGGTCCCGGCCGCTCCTGGAGGCGGGAGCCCTGGCTGGAGGGACCCTGGGCTGAGGCGCAGCCCAGGAGCCCCACTGCTTACCCCGACCCTGCCAGCACCGGACCGGCTGGAGGTGAGGGGGGAGCGGGTAGAGTCATCACTGGGGCGGGGGAGCCCAGGGCTGGGGCGGCAAGGGGTGCGGGGGGGGAGGGAAGAAAGAGCCCAGGGCTGGGGCAGCAGAGGGTGGGGGGGGGGAAGAGAGAGCCCAGGGCTGGGGTGGCAGGGGGGGAAGAGAGAACCCCGGGCTGGGGTGGGGGGCAGCCAAAAATTTTTTTGCTTGGGGCGGCCAAAAACCTAGAGCCGGCCCTGCATGACACAGGAGTGTGGGGGTGGTGAGTCTAGAGCCAGTCTTTCTGCCCTTCCCATGGTGAGCTGAGCTGAGCTGCATGGGCTATGGGGAGAGTGCAGCTATCAACAGCCAAGTAATTCTTCCTGCAGTGAGCAAGGGGGCTTGGAGAAGCAGAGGGGCGTAGATGCTGCTCATAGCTGCTGCTGAAAGCAGTACTGCCCTGCCCCCCAGTCTCCTGCCCTGCCCCCCATTTCTGGATATCAGCAGATGCAGGGGGTGGGGAAAACAGGACCTGGCCCTGCTCCTACCCAGCTACTCACAACCCCTTGATGGATTAGGAGATCCCTTGCCTAGCACTGAAGAGGGCGTGATGTTAACAGCTCAGGACACCAGAACTGTAAGCCCTGTGTTACCGCTCTGCTGCAGCAAGAGTGGGCGATCCGGCTGCTAAGCTAAGCTGTGTGCCAGCGCCCTGATGCACCAGCTTGTCTGCCAGGGCAGCAAATGCCTCCAGACTCTGCCAGTCCAAACCTTGCTTTGCAGGTACCAAGCAGTGAATCCCAATTCCCACGTTCCCCAGAGCTGTCTCCCTGCAGTGTCCAGTCTGTTCCACCGGACCCACCCAGAAGTTAAGTTTGCTGCCTCCAAAGAGACAGGGCACACAACCACCTTTGTTGGGTTAGCTGAAGACTCGCACTTCACGTCAGTGCAACAGCAGAGTTGGTTCTGTAATCAAACAAGAATAAGTTTATTAGCAAAGAACAGAGTAAAAGAGAGAGATGACAGGCTCCGAACAAAATGTGCTTTCTAGTGACCAAACTTAACTTCAGCATGTTGCAATCTTCGTCTTAGCAGCTTTCTCACCTATAGTCAGTTCCCAGAGACTTCAACCCCAATGGGTGAAGGATCCACCTTTCTCAGACTTCAAGAGCTCTGGCCCCTTGTGGCCCACAGGTGATGGAGGCTAAAATGGCTTTCTGCTTCTGCCTGTGCTTCCCAAAGGCCTCTGTTTCAAGAAGCAGGAAGGCTTCCTGGAGATACAGCCTCCACTCCTCCCGCATTGTGGTCATCTCTCCCATTTTCTAGTTTGATGGCTTTGTTTACCTTCTATGTAAAAGTACTTCCATTGTTTCTGGCCTCTCCTTGCTCAGTTTGCAGTGGTGACACAGTCAAGTAGGCAAAACGACATTCCTTTGTCTAGGGCAGGCTGGGCTTATGCACGCTTGCCAAGAACATATTTCCAGCACACATCTGTAATTCTTTATACACGGCCCATACATACATCACGCAATAATATTAAGGACCAGCATGTTGCCAGTTCACATATGACACCTTTGATGTCACTGTCGAAAGGTGTCAAGAGTGAGTTGGGGCAATGAGTGTCTCAGGCCTGATGTGAGTTATGGCATTGAGTGCCCTCTGCCAACTGGCACTGAGGGGCTCCCCGGGCTCTACCTCATCCTCAGTACCCAGGGGGTTAATTGCAGCTGCCTCTTTCCTTCCTATGTCCTTGTGCTCCAGGGATGGGCTATAAGAGAGGCTGGTGCTGGCATAACCGGAGGGGAGAATGGCAGGGGCATAGCACAACCCCCGGCTCGGGAATCTGTGGGTTCCGATGGCTTTGCTTATGGTAAATAGCTTTGATTTACCTGGATAAAGATTTGCTCCTGCTGAAAAATCCTGTTGTTTTATTTCTGCTGAGTCACCCCAGCACCTTGCACAGCAAGTCTGTTTTCCTGCCCTGCAAGGGTTGGGAATTGCAGGCCGCGGGGGTCATTACTGGGCAGTAACACGTTCCCTGACTGGAGGGAGCATTCCTCCCCCAGGGCATCTAGCCTTTCACCAGCGGGCTGAGGATTTATGTTGCACTAGTCTCAAGTGCCCCGCCCCTCACTGTCAGGTGCGCTACGGCCACCGAGGAACATGGGCCCCTGCACCAAACAGCTTTCACGCTAAATAGACAAGACACAGGTGAAGGGACTTGCCCAAGGTCACACGGCATGTCAGGGCCAGGAATGGAAGCCAGGCTGATGCCCAGGCCAGTGCTCGAACCACTGGGCAACACTGCCTCAGAATTAATATAATAGCGTTTAAAAGAATGAACAACAGGTTGCTCGTGGAGACGCCTGCATAGTACCATTCCGTGTGGATGGGGCTGTCAGGGAGCCGTCCCTGCCTCCAAGAGCCTACGCTCAAGCAGCCTGCTCTGAGTTAAGCCAATGACAGTTTTGCTACTGGTTTCAATGGTAGCAGGAGCGGGTTCCGGAGTAGACAGAGGATGAGCAGAACCAAAGGGAGTCGAGGGAGGAGGGTTACAAAAGTGAGATTGTGAGCAGCAGACACGATAGTTGTATATGTTCACCCACAGGGCAGTGGGACTAGGACCCTGGACCTCCAGCTCCAAAATACACAGGTCTCTGCCCCTTGAGTCAAAAGGGGGAGCGTGTGAAACTGCTGGTGGAAATATGTCCCTTAACCTCTCAGGCAGGGCGTTCCATGCCAATAGTGACACATCTCTGTCAGCTCTTTCAGGTAACGTATTTCTTTGCGCTGGGACGCTGGCCAGAGGTCAGCGGTGGAAGGCTGAGCCAGACAAAGGCGAGGTGTGAAGATGAAGCCTGCAGGTGCATAGAGTCAGCGAGAAAGGGAGCACAGGCAGGCCCAGGGCAGACACACAGCCCCGTACAACAGAGGGGAGGGATCAGTCTCGTTTGACAAATGAGGGGAAAAGATACAGAGCGGTTCAGGGCCCCAGGTCACAGCACCTCTGACTAGAATCCTAAACCCCACCCTGTTCTCTAGCCACTAGTCCCGGGTGCTTTGCTGAAAGAGGCCTGTGAGGCCGAGGCGTCTGAACGTGATACAGATGTATGGAAGCTAATGGCTGGGCTCAAGGATGCAAATAACAGGCCATATCCTGAGATCCTTCCTCTGGCAAATTCTTGTTCATTTAAATAGGAGCTTGCCTGAACCAGTCCCCAGAAGGACCTCAAAAGGTACTGAGGTGCCTAACCCCCATTAAAATCAATGGAAATTAGGAGCCTATATGCTTTGAGTATCCAGGCACTCAAGCTTTGGCCCAGTGTCTGTCTATGCAGCAGGATGCTCAATAACGATGTAATGTACAACTCTTACCTGCTTGGTTTTTAAGGCAAGGCTGGATGTCTTTCTAAAGCTCTGCTCTAGGAATTACTGTGCTGCAGGTCTCCGGCCTGTGTTATACGGGGGGTCAGACTAGATGAGCGCAATGGTCTCTTCTGGCCATGGGATCTACAGTCTTTCCCCCTAATGCTTTAGCTATATTAACAGGTTTCTTTCCAAGGTAGGAAGCAAATGTAGCCGGACGTTGGGGGCGAGTCAATTGGAGGGGTTGTTTGGGGATGATTGAGTTGGGTTAAATGCCCAGGTGGGCCAGGCCCTTGTTCGACAGGCAGCTATTGCTCCCCCAAAAATCCATTTGTAAATATTTTATTGTGGTTCACGTAAAAAAAAAATCACTTTCTCCCTGTGTTTTTGTTTGGTTGGCTTTTTGCTGGCAACACTAAAATTTCTGAGCATTTATAGACCTCCCTAATACAATGGTGCCTTCTGCAACAAGCGAGCTGTGAACATGCCACAGAAGGAAAGGACACCCCCACTGGAAGTTATTTATATTCCTGCTGTTCTTCGGCCTCTGCTTTCCTGTGGTGCATCTTCCTCCCAGAAGCTGAACTGAGGAGCTTTCATGCAATTTGATTCACTTCGGTCTTCATTTCCTTGCTCTGATATTATCCTAAAATCCCCAGTGCAAGCACTTGCCAGAAACCTCGCCTGTCAAGCCCAGATTCCTCTCAAATGAATCATTGACAGCAACATGGAAACTGTTTGTTCTAAATCCAGGCTACTCAGGACTACATGAACCTTTCCTTGCTCCAGTGATCTGTAGAATAAACCCAGCGCTCCTCAACTGCTTGCACCGACTTGGGTTAGTTGCCTAGCCTGGAATTTCCAGGGTCATCTTGGTTCTAAGTGGGAGAGCCAAGCCCTGCTTTTGGACCAACCAACAGGAGGTTCATAGACCTTAAAGTCACACTACTGATGTTGTGGGTGAAGAACGTGATGCTGCATCACTGTGATAGGTGGAGATCTGGATAAATTCACAAAATGGCAGGTTTTACAGGGTAAGTCTGCAGATAGTTGACTGTAGGACTAACACCTCCTTACTCAGCAGATATGCTCCATGGACAATGTTCTCATCCTGCAGAGGTCCTGCACAGGACTGCAACCAGTTAGGTCTTCTAAATAGGTGCCAAAGTGATGCTCTGTTAATTTTATTCCCTTTGTTTATGCTGATCATGTCTGCACATTTCCTTTTCGGAGTAGAGTCTGGCTGGAACAGCAAGTTAATCAGTTTCACTCTATAAAATCCAGGGTCGGAAAGGGCAGTGGTGGCTTACATTTTGCCCAGGCTTTTTTAATGTCTCGGGATGTCATTTATGGAGGCTGAATAATGTGAAGTCTTTGCACAGTAACTCAATTCCTGGATGGTGGAAATACACAGAGGAGACCAGATTTCATTAATTCAATCCCATAAATAACTCATAATTCAACTTCCATTAAAAAAATAGGCCATGAGGGAAAAAAGCCAAACACATACTAATCCCAGATATTTGTGCTTGTGGTTTTGTGCTTGGGGTTATTGGGTCTCTTGCAGCAGTGAATGCACAGCTGTAATAAGAACATACCTTAGGGGGGGTGTCTGATCCAAAGAGACTGTCCAAGTGGCATCGTAGGAAGCATATGTCTCCCAGTCTCCGGGTCCAACGCACTCTGTTGACAACTGCCAAGATCAGATCTGAGAGTCAAGCTGGGTTCTCTCATTGAAACAGATTCTGCAACTAGACCTCAGTGAGCAATTCTGTTCATGCTTGGGCCAGAATAGCCTCCAGCCTCCTCTAGTGTGGGGGTTCTGCAAAGTTAACAGACGCACACAGCTATCTTGGTCAGTAAAGCCAGCAGTTCGGACTCAGATACACTCAGGCAACAGATCTGCTGAGACAGAAGGGAGCCAAAAAATCCCTCCTCATCCTTAAGATGCATTACAGTTAGCTCTCATGACCCGCTCTGTGCAGACTTATCCTTGTTTTATCGATGGGGGACCTGAGGTACAGGCAGGTTAGGTAACTTGCCCAAGACAGCCACAGGGAGTCAGTGTCAGGATTAGAGCTCAGGATGTGCTCAGACAGCTCAGCTCTCCCTCACACTGTGCTTCTTGTCATGTGTATTATTCAGTGACACGACGTAAGAATATCTCGTCATTATGTTATCAGCCCTAGAGGCGTCTTTTGCAAGCACAGCTGTATATTTCCATTGCGTTACAGAGACCCTTCCGTAGTGGGGTTTGAAGTTGTTCATGGAGCACCTTCTGCGATAGCTTTGCTGGAGCAGGAGGTGCTGATACGAGCAGGAGGTGCTGATACAGGCACTCAGACGCCGTACGCAAGGAGCCTAAAGAATGGCTCTCCTACATCCATCACGCTTGGGTCGGGCAGCGGTGAAGACTGATCTGAACACACCAGCTCCCTTGAGAGGCTGGCAACAAGGAGCGAGTTCAGGAGACGTGGGCTCCCCACCCCGTCATTGCATTGGGTGTCCCAGGGCACTCTGACCAGCTCCAAGCATGGGAGGCAGTGGAAAAGCTCGGACTTGGTTCTGCATGTGCTTGGGCGAGACCCCAACATGATGGAGAGCAGTGAGCGCTAGAATGCCACTGTGCTGCAGCAGGCAAAGGCACCACTAGGGGAATGCAAGCGAGTTGCTGTGGAGGAAGAGAGCACAGAGATCTCCCCTGTTGCATGCTGGTTCTGCCACCAAACTGCCCCTCACAGGAGATAGCCCTGACGCAGTTAGGGATCTGGCCAGTCCCCGGGTGAGTGCATAAGGGGAGTGCAAAATGGGCACTCTACTGCTGGCTGCACTGGAAGCAGACACAGACCAGTGCAGAGTCCCTTCGTGGGGTGGGGTGGGGTGGGGTGGCATGTCCCTCTGTGCTGAACTCAGGGGCCATGAATCATGTTGCACCCTTTCCAAGGGCACCACTGTGGCTGCCATGTGCATCCCAGGTAGGCCCCTGCAGGAATTCCGGCTCTGGCTCCAGCAGCAGAGTTCACTTTACGCAGCTGGCAGGGCAGAATTGTCCCTGAGGTACAGAGGACTGGGCGGAGAGGGGACAGCAGGAGGCCAGGCAGAGCTGGGAGGGGAGGGCAGTGGAATCTCCTCTCTCTTCTTTCCACGTTATTTTTTATGTTTACAAGAACTAAATGGATTAGCAGCTGCAGCCAGCCCAGGTCACTCATGCCGCTGAGTCTGAATTTAATTGGCCCCAGTCAATCAAACAATCACAATTATAAATATGCAAATTAATTTAGTGTTGGTGGGAGGTGCCAAGCCAGCGGCACGGAGACAGGACCCTTGATTTACCCAGAGAGCAGGCAGCGCAGTCTCTTGTTGACCCATGCCCACATGCCTCAGCCATACCTGGGGCAAGAGTTTATCAGTCATGCTCATTCAGTGCTTAGCCTCTTTAGTGAGCTTACCAGGAAGCAGGGCTCCCTGGGCCGACAGCATTAGTGGTTTCTATCCAAGAGACGGGCTGACACCACCCACGCCCTTCCTCAGTGATGCTGTGACCAAAAGGGCTAACGCGATCCTTGGGTGGATAAATGGGGATCTCAAGTAGGAGTCGAGAGGTTTATTTTACTGCTGCTGGAATCCTGTGTCCAGTTCTGGTGACCACAATTCAAGACGGATGTTGATAAGTTGGAGAGGTTGACAGAAGAGCCATGAGAATCATTAAAGGATTGGAAAATGTGCCTGATAGGGATAGACTCAAAGAGCTCAATCTATCAAGCTTAACAAAGAGAAGATTAAGGGGTGACTTCATTACAGTCTATCAGTATCTACATGGGGAACAAGTCATAGAATCATAGAATATCAGGTTGGAAGGGACCTCAGGAGGTATCTAGTCCAACCCCCTGCTCAAAACAGGACCAATCCCCAACTAAATCATCCCAGCCAGGGCTTTGTCAAGCCTGACCTTAAAAACCATAGAATATTTACTAACGGGCTCTTCAATCTAGCAAAGAGAGGTATAACACGGTCCAATGGCTGGAAGTTGAAGCTAGACAAATTCAGACTGGAAATAAGGCATAGACTTTTAACTGTGAGGGTAATTACCCACTGAAACAATGTGCCAAGTGTCATGGTGTATTCTCCATCACTGACAATATTTAAATCAAGACTGGATGTGTTTCTAAAATATCTGCTCTAGGAATTATTGTGGGGAAGTTCTCTAGGCTGCGGGATGCAGCTCCTCCCCCGACCCTCTGCTCCAGACCCAGTGTCATGCTGGAACGGTGCAGAGCCGTGATACCCACCAGGGAATTCCGCAAGGAGGCTGGATGTATGGCCGCTTCCTGCCATGGGAGCCAGTTCACAGGGGTCAAAGGGCAGCAGTGCCCAGGTCTTAGGACCCAGCTCTGTGCTGGTGAAGCTGGGTAAGTTAGAGCACTCCGTTTTCGAGTTATCAGAAATAATGGGAGGGGTGATTTCCCTCAGGCACCATGCAGATGTCCATCTCTGCAGACAGAGC
>NW_020664595.1:133117-177368 GCF_002925995.2 Terrapene triunguis | reverse complement strand
GTCAGAATTGGGATGAAATGTTACATGTTTCATTTAAAGTGAAAACTGGAAAATTCCAAAAAATGTCAGTTAGGAAATGTTGAGGGCTTTTGACATTCCCAAATTGAAACATTTTTTTTTCAGCAGGTTCCACATTCATCTGTTCCTTGGTGTGGTTCAGGGAGCCGGGCGTCTAGCGAAGGGGGGTCACGCAGCACCACGGAAGCGAGGTGAACACAGCCTAACGTCGACCCAACCCAAAATGAAATATTCCGTTTCGATTTTCTTGATGGCAAAATCTAAAAATGTCACCAGGGCCAAAACGTTTTGATTTTACCGAAAGTGCATTTTGTATTTAAAAAGAAAGACATTTCAATGGAAAATTTCCGACCAACTCTACTGACCAGCCTTTCTGGGCATACAGTGAAGCCAAATTCATTAACAGCTGTGAGGTCCCCAATGCAATGCTGAGTGGCACAGAAAGGCCTATAAATAAAGTGACTTACTACATTACAGGAAGAGCAGCAGTAACCTATACATTAAGAACAGGAGTACTTGTGGCACCTTAGAGACTAACACGGCTGCTACTCTGAAACCTATACATTAAGCTTGCCTAACACTTTCTATTTAAAAACAACTTCTTGTAACCTTTTTTTGAGGCGCTCAAATGCCACCATGGTTTGCACCAGGTCTCTGAAACTTGGCAGGGGAGAGGCCTGGGGTCAGGGAGGTGCCTTTTACTTGTGTGGACAAACTGGGAAAGTGTCTGTATGTGTTATTAATATTATCTGTGACTTGGTTTTCCCGTTCAATTGTGTATTGCTGCCCGTCGGAATCCATAGAGATGAATTAGAGGAAGCTGTATAGGGGTCGTTAAAGAACCAAGCAGGAAAGTTATACAGTGACATCGAGAGCCCTAGGTACACAGCTTCAAAGGAACTGTGATAACAATGGCTGGGCCATCAGCTGGGGAGAGAAGTTACCTAGAGGGCTCCATCCAGGCTAGAATGGGGTACTCTTCCCGAGGCTAAGCCTGGGATCCAAGGAGCTCAAAGATCCTTGAAGGGGGGGGGGCTAGATGAGCCAGTGTAATCCATGCTTGCTTGGTGTGGCACTCTGTCCCCTTCTAGTGGTAGCCAGAGAGTGATGAGCCTGCTAAAGCCTTGGCTAAGTGAGCTTTGTCTTTTAGCGCATGTAATAGAGGCTTATGCATTAAGCCCCAGAGGTCCCAGGTTTGATCCCAGCCGACGACAATCGTGGTCTGTTTGCATTACCCTAGCAGAGGCTGCCAGTGGGAAAAGTTGACTGGCTGGGAAGACGAGGGAGCATGCTCCAAGAAGTGCTCGCAACTCTAAGATGGAGAATAAACTGCCCCCCTCCCCGAGCTATGAAGAGAGAGGATAAGTATAGGTAAAGATATATGCATGTAGGACTCTTGTTCTGTACCATGCCCTGCATACTTCGTATCCTTGGGTGAAAGAATAAATCCTGTTTTGTGATGAAGTAATTGCTTGACTGACTTTAACCAGCTGCTGCTCTGAAGAGAAACTCCTGCAGGGTCCAAACCCCAGCTGGACCTGCTGCAGCAGCCAGGGTTACTACCCAGGGAGCTGGTACCCAGGTCTTGGCCTAAGAATTGGCAAACTGCAGCATTCTGTCCCAGGAGAAATGAAGGCCCAAGGCCTGTGGGGATGCTCTCAGTGGGACCCCAAGAAGAGAGAGTGGTGCAGCTAGCCCAGTAACCATGACAACTGGTTTCATCAAAATCCCTTCAGATGTGGCTAAGCTACAAATTGTCAAAAAAAAAAAAATCACCATTTCCCATCCCAAACTGTACTATTTGAATAGTACAGTTTATTTATGGCCCCAAAACCCCTCAGCATTCTATCGCCTTCTCGTCATTAATTATTACTATTATTTATTAGGTATCTGTATTATCAAGAGCACTTGGGATTCCCAGTCGTGGACCAGTACCCCATTGTGCTAGGGTGTTGCACAAACAAAACAATGGTTGCCCTGGTGCCTCACTTCAGCCTTTCACACAGAGCTCGTGGTCTGGATAAGACACAGACAAAATAATGGTGATGGCTGGTGCTTTCCCCCATCAAAATACACTTTGACCCAGAGGAATGTGCACTGTGCTAGGAATCAGGAGACCATACATTCTAGACTCACTTCTTCTACTGACTGCTGTAAATAATTCTGTTCCTCTTACAATTAAGCAGTGCTGCATATCACAATGAAATGTTCCACAAGCTGGGAACGGAGCCCAGACCTGTAATATAGCAGGCCTAAATCCCAGGTCTCTCAGAAAGAGCCTGCCGTGTCTCTGTGTTTGGCTGTGCTGCCTGTAAAAGAGAGCTATTCAAGCATAGGTAACCCTGTGCTTCAGTTTGTTATGTTCTCTCTAGTAGCAGGTTCACATAACAAATTTCAGCTGCTGCCAGCCCGTTTTTAGTCCTGTAGCTCCAGTGGCAGACATCTGTGCTGAAGATTCAGGGTTCAAACCCTGATGCTATGGGGTTAACAATGAGATGATGTTATAAATAAGAGAATTTGGGTTTTTTTCCTGTTTTTTTTTTTTTTTTTTTTAAATCTTAGGAAATTCCTGTCTACAAGACCACCTTACATTTTTTTTACTAAGGTAGCATAGTCAAGTGGTCAAGAGCTAGGAAATGCCAGAATTAAGGCAGACAGAACACGATTCCTATCGCTGGAATTTGTCCAGGTTCTGCTGTGGTTAGGATGATGCCTCTTTGGATATGACTACACAGCCATTAAAAACCCCTGGCTGGCCTGAGTCAGCTGCCCCAGGGTTGCAGGGCTTGGGCTGGAGCCTGAACTCAGGGATCCTGCGAGGGTGGAGGGACCCAGGGCTCAAGCTCCAGCCCAAGTGTCTACACAACAATTGTTAGCCCTGCAAGCCCGAGCCCTGTGAGCCTGAGTCAGCTGACCCAGGCCAGCCACGGACATGCTTCAGGTCTTTTACCCCTGTGTAGATATACCCGTTATCCCACAGCACTGATCTAGTACAGGAGACAAAACAAATGGATCTATCCCACCATGTTCAGCTGTGGGTTTCTGCGCGCCAGGCTGGGTAACCTCTATGTGAAATTAAATCAGAGCCAGGAATGTGGGTGTGTTTTCTGTCCTTTCTCCAACTATGAATGAGAGCAAATAAAGACAGACAAGATGTGTTGGGACCCAGCTAGTCCATCTCCCTGGGGTCAATACACGATTGTTCCCTACAGGACACAATCCGTTGATGTGGTAAAAAATCCTGAACCATTCCTGCTGAGGAGGTATCCGAACCGTGTGGGTCCCAGCGTGCTCTCTCCAGATATATATTCCCAGAGGGTTTTTAAAACATGTAAATGAATGCAGTGCTGATGAAGAGTGACGGCTAAACAGCCAGAGACGGGAGTCTTCAGTCCGCAGAAAACACACAGCAAGGTAATGACAATGCAACTCCCCACACCTTGCCCTGCTGCCCTGCCTTCCGCCTGACTTTGAATGAATCGCAACCTACAGGTAATACAAGGTTTCTCTCTTCATTCCTTGACCTCTCTTTGGAGTCTACCAATGAGGTTGCCAGCTGCAGTGGTGGCATGGCCACCCATCCGCTAAGAAACTGATCAAGGCTAAAAACCTCACTTTATTTTCCAGGGGCTTCCAAACAGCCTTTAGATGGAGAAGACTTTTGGAGACTATGGCCCAGATCCGCGAAAGGTTTCTAGGGGCCTACTCTCCTTTAACTCAATGGCGGTCAAGCATCCACGTGCCTTTGAGGATCTGAGCCTCCATGCACAAACAGGCACCATTCGGATCCACGGCTCTATAGCCTGTCACCCATGCTCCAGCCCCAACCATTCCAGCTGAATACACAGGAGGGTGCAGAACTCAGGTAAAAACTGCATCGTACGCCACGTTGATTTCCCCTTGTCTTTTGGAAACACCCAAAACTCGGGCTCGCTCCCTTTCCTTCCCTCTTGCCGCTGCAAGGTGAGATCAGTTCTGCAACGGCCACGAAGTGACAGAAATAAAAACTCATAAAAGGATGTTTCCTAGACCTCCTTTTCCATCCCCTGCTATTAAAGGCCACACTGCTTACATTAGCAGGCTATTTCTGGGCCCAAGCCCAGTGTAATTTTTCTGGGCTATCCCTCCTGGCAACGACATCTTTTATGAAGAACCTTTTTCTTCCTCCAGCAAACTTAAATGGAAATAGACTTTTAATCTTACTCAGTTTAAAGGCAAAATAATGGGACAGACTCCAGGAACCAAAAACAGTTTGTGCTGCATTCTCGCCTCCGAAAGGGGCCTGCCTCCTTTATTTCTTTTGTGCATAGGCAGATGACATATTTTGGCCTTATTATGAAGAAGGACTCTTATTTACTGATATACGTCAGCTCCTGGCTCGGCAACCTGTGGGAAAGCTCCAGCAGATAAAATGCACATGAAAATTCATGGGGATTTTTTCTTCCCATGGCTTCACCTGCTCGAATACACAAATCAGATCCATTTTTCTGCTTTAGCAAACCCTTTGGAGGCTTGGAGGCACGGAGGTGGATTTAAGACTAATTGGAGTCCTCTGAACACGCTCACATATTTCCCATTAGGGTCACGCTGGGAAATGAATTTTCCATCCGCACTAAAACGCAAATATAAGTGCTTGCATATAGAACATGAAGGCAGATCCTGCCCCTCCCTATGCCACCTGCTTTGTACCACTGGCGGCACAAAGTGGGAAGAAAAATGGCCCAACCAGCTTGCTAGGGATTCCCCATGCTGTAGAGGAATCCCCCAGGTGGCGTGGAGACAGCATAGCCACTCCACACCTGACATAGTCTGTAATAAGAGCAGGTGTGCACTCCAGTGATCCCTGTCTAGTAACATGGCCACTTGGGGGTTCTTACCAGCCAGTGCAGCTTAGAGCAGCCTTGGGGCTGCTCTAAATGGCATCAGGGGCCAAAACAGGCCCTTGCTGGTGTCACGATCAATTGGGGAGACATAAAATCACCTTTCCCACCCCACCCCCCAAGAAGCACTGAGCACAGCATGGCTGTAGCTGGTGTGCACACTCACACACCCACTACGTACTGCATCAAACCTCCAGTCAAAGAATGACTGTAGGAGTTTTCCTGTGTTTCCTTGTTTTTCTTCTTTCCCTTGTGTTCCTTGAGTGCTGTAGCGATCCCTGTCCCTTCTGCTTCGGATTGCTTCCCTCCTTCTGCATATAATGTTCAGTGCTTCTTATTTTCTCTTGCAGACAACTGTTCTTTTACCAATTAATGCTCATTCACCCTCAGGTCAACTTCCTTACCTATTCTGCCTCTCTCTGGTCCCCTCTCTCTCCTTCAGGTTCCTTCTTCCTCTCCTTCCCCAAGGTTTCTGGTCTCACTTCCTTCTACCATTCTCCAGTCATTAAGAGTCCCTGACTGCCTACGTTGGGGATAATTCCCCCAGCTGTAGACGCTTGAGGTATGCTGCTAGGCAAGTGTCCTTTGACCCACCTGTACCCAAGTCCTGATTCGAGGTCTGGCTCAAGAGGGCCTTTGGGTTCTGCTACAGCAGCCTTTGGACCTGAGGGGTCTAAAACAGAGCCTGGAGGCATCTCCAAAGCAAGTGTAGAGCACCAGTTAGAAACTCATTGTTTAGGCCCCGAACTTGCAGTGACACCTGGGCAGACCTCTGTTGAAGTCATTGTAGGATCGGGGCTCTCAGGAAGAATGGGGTGTTCCCAGGGATTGTTAATGGGACTCTGCGCCACACATCAGAGGTGGAGGCAGGCCATCAGTGTTTGAGGGTGGTTTGGGTTAGGCGGTGAGTTTCCAATCCACCTGCCCTCGTCACACTGGGCAGCTTGGGTTGTAATCTCGGCTTAGAAACCAAAGATTAAGTGATCATGAAGACGCAGCTACTCCCCTTCCCCCCCACCCGAGAGAGGATTCCAGTGGGGTCAGGGATCGGGCACCTGGCCACCGACTGGCATAGGGGGAGCTGGTACCATTGTACCCTGTGCTAACCCATATGTATTTTGTGGCTAGGCAGAGAGATTCAGTCCAGCCCGATTTCCCCTTCTCAGGAAAGGTAAAATAATACTGACAACCCAGGTGTTGATGCAGAATAACAGTGCCCATCCAATCATCTGGCCAGGTACCCCACTGCCAGAGGGATGAGGCTTCTAGGTTTGGTATATTACATCACCGAGGCCTTGGATAGATTAACACTTATTTGTGAAGACACCGACATCATTTACTGCCAGGTCACCCCGGTTCGTTCTTTCTCTCTCAGGACTAAAAACTTGGCTGCTGGAGAAATAATGGTGGCATCCTAGCCGTCCATGTATTACCCCACTCACTCACCAAGCCCTGTAGTGCTGGCTCAGAGCCCTGCCTGCCTTGGGATGTAATGATAAAAAGAACAGCTGGTCTCTATTGACTGTATCAGTGTAGACTCCTATCGGCGGTATCTCCATCTACAGTCTCTCTAGATATGAGCATTTCTCTATCCAGGTGCCTTACAAAGGATGTCACAGCTATGGTAGCCCTGAAGCCTACATTCCTCCCTGCTTCCCCCTGAGACTGCAGCGATTTTTGGGCGCCTTTTCCCTCTCCTCCTTTGCTATTTGGGGGGGAAGTTGAGCTGAAGGAGCAGGTGTTACTCTGCCCTGAAGGGGATCGTGGCTGTTAGGTAGGACATGACAATGCACATTTCACAGATCCATAAATCTTAAGGCCCGAGGGATTATGAGATCACCGAGTCTGAGCCCCTGTGTATCACAGGCCAGAGACTGTCAGCCAGTGACTGCTAGATTGTACCCTACTGCAAACGCCAGCGAGCTACTGCACCAAAGAGCTCTCTCCAGCCACAGTATTTCCTTCCCTTTGCCTCAGACATTCTTCAGCATAAAGCTGGTTAAACCAAGTTCAACCAATCAATCACGTCCTTTCCGCCCTGGGTGACCCCTGGTTCTTGTGTTCTGTGAAGGGGTAACTCACACTTCCTTATTCACTTTCTCCTCACCCGTCATGATTGAGTAGACTTCTATCATATCCCCCCTTAGTCGTCTCTTTTCCAAGCTGGAGAGTCCCAGTCTTATTAACCTCTCCTCATATGGAAACTATTCCATACCCCTAACATTTTTGCTGCCCTTCTCTGTACCTTTCCCAATTCTAATGTATACTGCACACAGTATTCAAGGTGTGGGCGAACCATGGATTTATATAGAGGCAATATGATATTTTCTGTCATATTATCGATCCCTTTCCTAGTGGTCCCAACATTCTGTTCGCTTTTTCGACTGCCGCTGCACATTGAGCCGATGTTTTCAGAGAACTTTCAACAATGACTCCAAGATCTCTTTCTGGAGTGGTAACAGCTAAAAATTGAGACCCCAGCATTTTCTATGTATAGTTAGGATTATGTTTTCCAATTTGCATTACTTTGAATTTATCAACATTGAATTGCATCTGCCATTTTGTTGCCCAGTCACCCAGTTTAGTGGGATCCCTTTGTAACTTCGCAGTCTGCACTGGACTGAGCTATCTTGAGTAATTTTGTATTGTCTGCAAATTTTGCCACCTCACTGTTTACCCCTTTTTCCAGCTCATAATTACACCTCTACCCCGATATAACGCTGTCCTTGGGAGCCAAAAAATCCTACCGCGTTATAGGTGAAACCGCGTTATACTGAACTTGCTTTGATCCGCCGGAGTGTGCAGCCCCGGCCCCTCCCCCCCGGAGCACTGCTTTACCGCGTTATATACGAATTCGTGTTATATCGGGTCGCGTTATATAGGGGTAGAGGTGTATGAATATGTTGAACAGCACCGGTCCCAGGACAGATCCTTGGTGGACTTCGCTATTTACCTCTCCCCGCTGTGAAAAATTGACTCTTTATTCCTACTCTTTGTTTCCTATCTTTTAACCAGTTGTTGATCCATGAGAGGACCTTCCCTCTTATCTCATGACAGCTTACTTTGCTGACGAGCCTTTGGTGTGGGACCTTGTCAAAGGCGTTCTGAAAGTTCAGGTGCACTATTATCAACCGGCACCTTGTCCACATGCTTGTGGACCCCCTCGGGGACGGCTGTACGCATGACTAGCTCACCAGGTGTCTAACCATCTTCTACATGGGATTCTGGTAAATCTAAGCTTCCTATAGATCCCCTCCCACCATGACCTCTAGGGTCTGGCTGGCATAGCTGGTTCCCTATCTCTCAAAACCTCTTTTTCTCAGCCTCAGGGAGACACTCCTTTAAAAGCCGCTGAGTCCTTTTGATCACCCTCTCTTCTTTCCCCTCCTCCCCCAGACCAAGTTGCTTTTGAACTGTTTATAGACTTTTGATCTACTAGTTCCCCTACCTTGGCAGAACAAGGCTTGCAACTTTTTGGAGAAAGGATGTAAGGTCCTCAAAGCTCTGCCCATTATCTTTCAAGTGTGTGCTGGGGCATTCTTATCTGGGGCTCTTGTCATCTTCGTGTTTGCTCTTCCCTCAGCCCCCTATACAGCTAAATCAATGCATTCATACAGGAAAGTCTTATAACCCAATATATGACTTCCCCTCACTGATTAGGTCACAGGCAGACAGACACACACCTCATTGTAGGCACTTACCTGGGATGTGGGAGAGCTGAATTCAAAGTCCTGCTTCAAATTCGGCAGGGCAGGGACTTGAAGTTGGGTCCCCCGCATCCCAGGGGAGTGCTCTAACCACTGGCCTCTTGGGTATTCTGGACACAAACACCCACGTCAAAAAATTCCCATCTTTTGTGCAGGCCCCAGTCCTGCAGGCCTGCTCGGAGCGTGCTTGCAGGACTGGGCCCCACTGGGGAGATGGGCGGGGCAACACCAAGTTTGGGAATCGCCACCGGAGCTCTAGCTTGAGTGAGGGGTATCAGAACTCGCGCAGCTTTGTGCAGGTCGACTGGTGGAAGCTTGGGCGCCCTATGCAAATTTAGGTGCCTACAGAGGGTGTTTAGAATGTCCATGGTGCCTAAATGTTGGACGTAGGTGCCTGTCTACCTTTGTGACCCTAGCCCCAAAGGCTTATTACTGATAGACCCCTGGTGAGATTCAGACAGGCAAAGGCTGCAAAGGACCCTGGACAAAATGTGCTAATGCAGGTGAATGTCAGCATATTGTTGGGAAGAAGACTCTGACCTCGGGACTATTTTTGGAGTGTTTTTCTTAACTATGGAGCCAGTGATCTATGATAATGTTGCTGTGACTAAGGACGCTGCGCTTGCAATGATAGCAAGTCAGAGCCAGAAAAGAGGGCTGTGTGTGGGACTGGTAATGGGATAGAGAGCCTTTCCCCTCCGGCTTGCTAGTTTAATGCCCATTCAGGTTATTTATAGAGCAGTACTGCTGTGCACGGTGTTTTACAGACACGCAGGAAGTCAAGGTCCCTTCTCCCAAGAGAATGCACTGTAAATAACACAGATAAACAAAGCAAAACACAAAATCTCACTAGCCCTGTCTACTCTAATGCCCCATCACCCTATCAGAACCCGGCCATGCCTCTCCCCTGGGCCAGAGGGACCCCTTCAGGACCCGAGAGGGTAATTTAATGTCCATGTCCCTTGCAATCCTGTTGAAACTGTCAGCGTAGTTGCCAGTTGTGATATCTGCTCTACGCACAGACAGGACCCAAGCTGATAAGTAGGAGAAGGTAACTGTAGCAACCTGCATGGAACTTGGAGAGAGAAGCTCAGGTTGTAGGGGGAGGAGCTTAGAGGAGGCACCACAAAGTCAGTCTGTGTGTACATGGCTGGAATGCTAGCTGCAGTTGCAGCAGCTCTGCAAATAGTTCTCTTAATAAAGAGCCAGTTTAGTTTTACAAGCAAGTAGCACTTTCATGCTATTACCCAGCACATGAAACAGTGATGGTGTTCAGCTGTTGCAACATGGACTGGATTGGGGGAACCTAGGCAGCGGGGAAGCCCTGGATTCTGACTCAAGCACCGGGGACGGAGCATTCTGGTCACCAGGCTCCTGTGCATGGAACTCCTGGCTGGGGACTGCGCCCAAGCCTGACAATGTTCAGAGCTTCTTTTCAGTGCAGCTTTCCCCACCCTGCAACGAGGATTATGAAACAAAACACCTTCCCGCACACAGTGCCCCTACTCTGCCCTGGAGGAAGAAGAGCTCTTTAATTCTGTGCAGCACGTAGACACCAGGGGATAGGTGCTAAATAACAACCTGTGCTTAACACACACAGGAGCCGAGTCCCTAAAATCTCCTGCTCATTTATTTCATTTGAAAAATTGCCTTGAAGCCTCCAAGCTGTGAGCACAGTTAATCTCTGCAGCCTTGCGTTCCTGCTACACTTCAGTTCCCCCCCTCCTACCCTCCATTGTGTTCCATTCAGCTGCTGTGCCTTGTCTGTTTAGGACCCGATCTCACAAACACACAGTACATGAATAGCCCCACTGAGTTCAAAGGGGTCTTTGCAGGCTCAGGACGTTTGATTATCAGCTTTTTAGGGCAGGAACTGGCTTTTAATATACATCACCTAGCCCACTGGGGCTCATTCCAGATTGTTACTGTGATACAAGTCGTTAATAATAATCTGACAGGTTGGGATCAGGAATTCTTTAGGTTGCTGGTTCCACTTGCTGCCCAGCCCAGTTTACTCCTCCAATTCAGCTGCCGGGCATGCTGTTAGCATTGATTGTTCTACACTGGAATCTGAGCTGGCACGTAGAATCTAGTGTAATACAGCATTTACAGCACAGGCTACTGTCCACAGTTTGCTTGTCTTTATTCACCTTCGGAACGTCCGGGAAATTCTGCACTCTCTAAAACACACTGTATCTTTGATCTGGGGGTCAAATTGCTTTCAGCAGTCTGAGAGGGATGCATTAGGAGTCTCAGATGATTATCGATTAGGAACGGCCCTTCTTTGTTTCCTGTAGTTCTCCTTATTCAATTGGAGAGCGAGGATGGGGTACTAATTTGGAGCAGCTGGGCTTTGTGGAACTCTGGGTTCCAACGCCACTGGTATCGCCCCAGCCCGTGAGTGATTTCCCCTCATCCCCAAGTGCCCCCTTGTGGTTGGGCACCCTCTTGCTGGGACTATTATCCCATTTCCCCTCTTGGTCCCCTACGGACTCCACCATGGGCATTCTTGCCTCAATAACTCCCCTCCTCGGGGCCACATTATTATAAAAACATATAATAATCTGTAAGGACAGTCCCCAAAACATGGTCCATGTATCGCCCCCCCAAAGCATATAGTCCTTAAAACCCCACAACATCTGGTCCATCAAAGTAGCACGTACCACACTCCAGCCTCTTCCACCACATCCTCCTGCTCCCAGCAAAGCCAATGGTACATTTCCCATTGAATTCACTGGGAGCAGAGTCAGGCGCCCAACGGGCCAAGCCACCAGTTTACAGGAGCAAACCTGTAAGGTGTACAGTGCTTTGGGATCCAGTGACAGGTATCAGATAATGCAGGGTGCCAGGCGTATCTTGGGAATCTTAGGCTGTGTCGGCACTAGAGAGCTTACATTGGCATGGCTGTACCGATGCAGCTGCGCCACTGTAAGATCGCTGTCCCACCAGGGCCTAGAACACTAGATACTGACCAGTGACCAACAGGCCCGTACCAGCAAACTAAACACCCCTTGTGCCAGATCGATAGGACAATGGAGTGACTGGTTATAATGCATCAGCATTTGTAGCCATGTGTGCTCTCCTTCTGCTGAGCTAATCAGCATTAGCCACCTTATGTTAGCAGACACTGAACCTCCAGCAATAACAAAAAGCAAAACTCCAGTGCGCTGATAACCTTCGGCTGGTCATCTGGGGCTCAGCATGTCTCTTTTGTTTTGTCTGGGTCAGCGCCTGGGTTTTATTTCCTGTTTGTTAGCTGCCCGTGTTTAACAAATGAGGAGAATGTGGACGGGAGATTCCCTCTGGGCCCTGGTCTGCCGCCCTTGCTCCCACAGAATAGCACCTAATTCCATGGGATAATATGCGGAATAAGGTACTATTCAACATGAGTAAGGCAGGGAGGGTTTGGCTCCAGCTGTATAACTAGATGGTACAGTGTGTTTGTCTATCAGCCCCAGCCCCACAGCCTAGAGACCCTGGTTCTGTGCTCGATCTGGGTTGCAAAGGAGTTGACTAAGGGCTTGGCTACACAACAATTTACTGTGCTGCGAGCCGGGGTGTGAATCTGGAGCGTGCAGTAACCTCCCCTGTGGACACAGCTCCAGTACGTTGCGAGTCCACACTCTGGGACATCCACTCAGGAGCGCCGCCAGCTTTTTTGCCGCCCTAGGCAGCGGAAGGTCCCGCCCCCGAAGTACCGACGACGACGGGAGCGGCCGAAGATCCGGCCGCCGCGGTCGCCACCCCCCAAATGTTAGCACCCTAGGTTACCGCCTAGGTCACCTAATGGGTTGCGCCGGCCCTGTATCCACTGCACGGTAGCAGAGTCCACATGGGCCCTTCCTGAGCACCAGGCTGGTATGCTGGCGAGTCACACGCTGGCTTGCTGCATGGTAACCTGCCGTGTAGTCAAGCCCTTACTTCACCCCAGTCCCTGTTCTACTGTTTCACAGGAAACCACCACCCATTTGAGCCCAGTGCTGCGTTGAATTATTTTTTAGCTTTAGAACAGGTGTTTGCTTCAGCTTTTGAGGTACACAGATAACACAATGACCTCAACCAGACAAGAAACAACCAAGGAACCAATTCAGCGTCAATTAACGCATACAACCCAATTTACACGCCCCATCCCACCTCCTCGGAGAAGAACCCCACCCACCTTCTCACGGGAAAGTCTGGGCGAACGTAGGCCATCAGACCCTCAAGAGGGGATCCCATTCCTGGGCGGTGAGCGCCCTACTAGTTGTTCAAATCGGGGGGCTGTTAGCTTGAGCGCCTTGGCTGATCTCAACTGCATGACTGATACTCTGTGCTTAGCAAGGGCCCAAGACTGAATGAACAGAGGGGGCTGCAGGACGGGGCTGAGATGCATTAGCAAAGCTGGAGGGGCAGAACTGAAACAGAAGGAAGTGCTGCAGATTGTGACTGAGAGGCACTGGCGGAGCTGTGGGAAGGAGCCCAGGACGGGACTAGCAGAGGGTGCTGAAAAGCAGGACAGTGGTACGATGGTAGAACTGTGTGTGCTGAAAGGGGGGGAAGTATAGGGTGACCAGATGTTCCGATTTTATAGGGACAGTCCCGATTTTGGGGGCTTTTTCTTATATAGGCACGTATTACCCCCCATCCCGTCCCAATTTTTTTACACATGCTATCTGGCGACCCTAGGGAAGTATGACAGTCCACCATGGAGATGCTCTGAGAGCTGTGTTTGTGTGTGTGGAAGGGGGCATAGAATAGGACTAGCAGATCAAGACAGGAGCAGTGTACGGACACGCAGAACAGGAATAGCAAGGGGTGCTGCAGGTAAGGGTTGAGGGGCACTGGCAGTGCCATGTGGGGAGCCTAGGTCCGGAATAGCAAAAGGAGGCTGCAGGTCAGGACTAAGAGCTGGAGGGGTGTGGGTTTGGAAGGGCTCTTTCAAAGGACACCTTTGCAGAACAGCATGGGGCAGTCTTGGCCTGCACCGTGCCTGGGTCCAGCCAGTTCTGTTCTCTAGCTTTCACGACACTAAACTCGTGCATCAATTTAACAAGCCAGGTAACATGAAGGAGAAAGTGCCAAGTCTAGAAGTGGTGGGTGGTGAGCGATTTTAGGCATCACTTCATGTTTGTATTTTACAATTGGAAGGCAATGCGATGCATACAGCAGGGTTAGCTTTTAAATAGCCAGGAGCAGACAGTAATAGGAAAGTGCTTCCCTTATTCCTTGGGCAGAACAGAAATGGGATAGCGATCGCTGATTGCCGCATGTTCTATTAACTCTTCAGTTGCCAGGACCTACTTCCGCATGGCAGTTCTCAGGTGACCTGAGGAAGAGCTCTGTGTAGCTCGAAAGCTTGTCCCTTCCACCACCAGAAGGTGATCCACTAAAAGCTATTACCTCACCTCCCTTGTCTCTCTGTCCTTTTTTCATCTCTCTGATAGGGCAGCTGGTGGTGTTGGGTTTTCTTGTCATAAAACCTTGGGGAGCCAGCTCGCTGGGTATTTGCTGACAGCAAACAGTGAGAGAGCTGCTTCAGAATTCACAGCTCTCTAAAATGCCATCTCCAGGCTGTTCCGAATGCAAGAGATCTATCAGTGCACTGCCGTCGGTGAGAGGCCACTTCGGGCAGCTGTCTCAGGGGCTGCCACTCACTGCATGACTGCAACCTACCTCACCAGCTGCATTCGTCAGGGATGCTGCAGTCAGCTGTGCACAGGGTAAGATGCACAAGTGGTGATGGAGGGAGGGAGATCAGCTTTTTTTTGGCAGCTGACCCACAGCTGTGGAATTCCCTTCTACCAGAAACCAGAATGACCCCTCATCTTACCACCTTCGCAATGTAGTGTAAACCAACAGGGCCAAATCCCTTAGCTCCACTACAGCCAAAGGAATTTCACTGATTTACACACGAGGATCCGGCCCTCTCTCTTTACAACAACTTTGCTCCAGTAACTGCCCTTCAATGGCAATTAATAAATAAATTACAAATTCTCCATGCAGGCTGTCACAGCATTACAGAGGGAAAGGGTGGGAAATACAGACTGAAGGCCATATCCTGCCCACGGTTACACTGGCATCAGTTGGTTGTAATAGCACTGAAATCAGTGGCGTTATTCCTGATTTACAACAGGGTAACCAGGAGCAGAACCTGGTAGATCTGTCTATACTCAAATACCACAGTGACGCAGGTGGGAAAACAGATAGAAAAATGTGACTGCCCCGGTGCGTGGTACTCACATCTGGATTATTGCTCACTGAGCTACCAGTGAACATGATCTTTCTCCAGTAATAATATCTGATATGTAAACAGGATGGCATGTGCAAATATCACACTGAAGTTCGTACTGTATTCATTAAACTGCACTTGATCCAGACAATGTCAGCATGGTGACTTGACCTCAGACTTGACCTGCCTGTCTCATTTCACAATGGCACGCTGAGTCCGTCTCCTTGGCTTTCACAGAATACTCACGGTAGGCTTCAAATTTTGTGGTTTGAGGGTTGGCTGATTTATTAGCAACAATGGGAAGACGGATTTCAGGCTAGCCAAGTGGAGACACCCTCTCTCTCCTGTTGTGTTCTAATGAAAAAGAGAAACACGATTTGAAAGGCGATCCAGGGAACAATAAAACAAAACCCAGCCACAGGACACTTGAACATAGTGTTCACAAAAGCGTAGAGCAAATCAGCTGAGTTGGAAACAGCCTCAGTACACGCTGATAACATGACCTCATCCCCCCATCCTTAAGCAGCTGCGCTGGCTTCTCCGTTATTTCAGGATCCATTTCAAAATGTCCCTCTCTGTTTTTAAAACCTTCAGTGGATTTGCTCAAATCTACTTCCCGGGCCTGCTGTCTACTTCCTTCCCAGCTCCCTCTGCTTATCCAGCACCACTCTCCTCTCTGACCCTTCACACAACCTCGCCACTGCTGATGCGAGAGACTTCTCCTCTGCAGTTCTTTCCATATTGCAGTATCGATAGGTCTCACGATACTTGGTGTTTGCTTAACGCCTCAGCTCTTGGAATCGGGTGAAATTGCAAAAATCTCAGCTTCCATTTTTTTTTTAAAAAGGAACATTTTAACCCCAGTTGTTGCTGAGAAAAGCGTCAAAATGTGAGCCCTAAAGGCTCAGAAACAGCAGGCAAACAAAAAGAATCCGGGGTTTATTATATCTTAGACTCTCATGGGTTTTTAGCCAATCTCATTATTTGGGGGGGCTGCTTTGTGATGTTAAGATTTGAGGTTGGTAATACTGCATCTAGCCTCCCTGTATTTCTCTGCTTCATCAGCTCCGCCGCGTTTCAAATCTCATCTGCTCTCCCTTTCCTATCATAGAAGGTCAAGACGGAAATTATGAGGGATGCAGAGCAGCCAGTGCTGCAGCCCTTAGCCACCTGAGTACCCTCTATTCACTGGTTGGGGGGTGCAAATGTTTTCTTCTAGGCAGTCCACAAAGTTCAAAGAAAACTCAGTTGCGGGCTTATTCTTAAAGAGTAAACCCTTCACAAGGCTAGTTCCTCAATTTGTCTGGTGGTTGTCATGCACTAAGGACCAAGCCTGGGAGATGCTGAGCAGCTGGTCTTTGTTTTCCTTGATGGGGGAAAAGTGCTCACCGTGGAGGGCTCAGGATGGGAGAACTTGGTTCTGTCGCAGATCATGGCTCAAAATGCAGCCCTTTGTGTAGATGTTTCCCTGATGGATTAGCAATCACCTCCGCTCCACATGGAGTCTGGCCCTTGAAGTAAAAGGATGTGAAGAAGAGGGCGAGAACTGTGCTCCATGGGGTGGTCTTCCTTGTATGTGAAAATGTGAGGAATATTGACAATAAATACAGAGGACAAGCTGTATGCTTTGCAACCATAGAACTCTGGATGTAAAGCTGTGGAGGGTAAGTATCATTATTCCCATTTTACAGATGGGGAAACTGAGGCACGAAGTGGGACAGTAACTTGTGCTGATGTTATGGAGACGTGCTTTAGCTGATCATGTGGCTTTCCTTCAGATCTATCTCATGCTCAGCTTCTCCGTTTATCCATATTTTCTCTGAGACCATTGTTACCTATCTCACACGCAGGTCTTTGCCCCTGAGCTACAGCAGCATGTGTAGGAATTGCCAGACAATCAGACCGGGCTGCCAGACCATCTAGCCCAGTATCCTGGTCTCTGTCAGTGGCCCAGTGCCAAGTGCTTGAGAGGAAGGTAGAAGAAGCCCTGCAGTAGGCAGCCATGGGATTATCTGCCCACAGAGGAAGTATCCTCAATAGCTGTAGGCTGGTTTGGCCATGAGGCATGAGGGCACATAAACTTTGGGCCTGCCCACTCTTCAAAGGCAGTGGATTTACATCAGTTTAACTGAGAGTGGAATTTAGCCGTTTTTTCTTGCATGACCTTTAAAGTCTTACTCTGCTTAGCAGTGCATGGTTTCAGTTCAACTACGTTTTATGATCTTTAGACAACAAAGGAAGTAGTTCTTCCTGCCTTGGTTCCTATGGCAGGTGTCCCTTCTGCTAGGAGATACATAAAATGACTAAAAGCTGCCCTGCGGCTTTCAGTCTGATGTATAAAAGCATCCCAGGGACTTAATGCAAATAGGTGGTTCTAAGCTACTGGCTCCTTGTTTTCCAAAGTGATATTGATTTGTTAAATATAATGATTAGGAGTGACAAATGGTCCTAATTGTGTCAGAGACTTGGAAAGAAGGCTAAGAAAAGACTACTGGAGCCCGGTCAGCTCGATGCTGCAATGCTGACTTGACACTATATAAACAGCATATGCCTGGCTTTCCCCAGTTGCTCAGTGTTTGAGATTATATCGGACGCCAGCTCACGCTTGAATAATTCATGAAACATGATTATATGAAATATTTCCAGCTATTTTCTATTTAAAAAGCTCCATTTCTATCTCTGGCTGGTAAATTATATATAGGTTTAATATAGGTTCTGCTTGGCCCTGACTGTCTAGATTTATGATAGATGATTAAACAGAGCAAGTTTTAAGGGTGAGTGGACTCGCTAATCTCAACCAGCGTCCGTGTCCAGAAGTTCATCTGGGCCACTAGTAATTTAGAAAAGAAGTGAAAAAAGAGCAGGTGTGGGGAGAGGGGGAAAATCCACAGTAGGAAAACCGAATACAAAGGGGCTGTGATCAAATGGGCCAGGGGGCAGTGAGAACTTCTGATGGGAAAATAAATAGAGCCAATGGGTAGGAGGCCAGCCGGGGCTTGGGAGGCGCAGTTCTGAGCCACCAGGATGGCTGCCATGCATGCTGCTTTGTTCCCACCCAGGGTCCTATAAGGAAACTGAGGCTGGTGGCTCCAGGAGCCCACAGTGCCCATCACAGATCATGAGATGCTGAGCAGCTGGATGAAAGGGAGCTCCCAACCCCATTCCTGTTCCAGTGTTGGCCCAGGACACTCCTCTAGCTGCTATGCCGGCTGCATGGCAGGGGCAGTGAGAGAAAATCCTCTGCTCTCCCTGGACTGTCATTGGGGCACCTATGCCCTGGCCATAGGATGTCCCCCTTCACCAGCGCTCAGTTCAGCACAGGGGGAGGGGCAGGCTCATACTGCTGAACACGGCGGTGCTCGTTTCTCTGGACGCACAGGGAGTGGAGTGCTAAGGGATCTTCTCCCTTCTCGCGGCAGCCTGCAGGGTTGTATAAGGCCTGTGCCAGGGTGTAGGGCATAACAGTGCCTCCCAGAAATGCTCGCCGCTAATATAAAAATCTCTCCATTGCCGCATGGAGAGGGGTCAGCCACTTGTGTGGCACCTTCCAGCACCCTGCAGAGGACAGGGGAGACTCCCACGATCATGGCATCGCTGCAGCGGTAAATCTGTGCAAACATTAATGCAGCCTTAGTCACTGCACGCAGGGCTGCCTACGCACTGGGGAACCCTGTCTGACTTGAGATAAACGCCAGCAGCACCCAGGGTTTAGAGCTTAGTGAGCGGCCGAATTCTGCAAAGATCCATGGAGCTTGGCAGCCAAACCCCTTCAGGTTCCATGGGGCAGGGGAGAACCCCAAGCTCCAGTGGATGTGGCTTTGTACAGCACCAAGCACAATGGAGTCTTAGGTGCTATGGTAATTTACGTAATCATCATTTGGAGGAAAACTCTGCCAGAGGAATCTCAGGGAGCTTTTTCTCTGCCCATTTTTCCACGGAGGGGGAGCAGGGGTGTGACAGTGCCTTCATGGCATTTATCCCATGGACTTTATCAGAGGGATCCTACAGAACAGAAAAAGATAGAGCTTGAGCTTTTAAAAAGCTCCTTCTCCCAGTTGCAGAAAGCTGCTCCCTGTAACTGCCGTTCACCTCTTCTCCTGCTGGCATCCCGAGTGCTGCTAGGCACTGCAACTGCAGCTCTGAGATGAAGTCTCAGCTCTTGCATGGATTCCCCACACCCACCCTGCACTCCACCAAACATTCACGCAACATACGTATTTACCTAAAAGCTATAGATACAAACTCAAAGCACTAGGAACAAAACCAAGGAACGCCCCAGCTCGAGGAGCCCTTGTCCTCATCTTTGTCCTCCCACTTCACCCCTCCCTCCCCTCCCCCATCCCCATCACTCATCCCTTGCTGTCTGTTACCTCTCTTCTGGACAAATTCGGCTCTGAGTCACACCAGCAAGAATCCTCTGTGCAGTAACTCCTTTGATTTCATTGGAACCACCCGGGCTATACCCTGGTGTCTCTGGGAGCAGGATTTAACCCCTGCCTCCCTGCCCTGTAGTTTATAATCGTATCCTTTACAATTGCAAAGTGCCCGGCCCCCCTAATGTGGTTCTTGTGATAGGCAGAGCACCATAGGGAGCAGCAGTGGAGTTACTCCAGACTGATGTGAAAGCAGAATCTGGCCCACAGCTCGGGAAATCCACAAAGGGAAATAAACGATAAAAAGTACCCCGTGTGCACAAAGACAGGCTGAACACCTCCACTCCAACACCCACCCAACTCACCCCTCTCGTCCGCTTCTCCAGAGCCTAAGCAGCTAGGCGTGTTCTCCTCCCTTTCCATCACAGACAGGGCAGCGCTGACCTGAAAGAAACTCTGACCAGCGGGCACCCCCCTCTCCTCCCGCAGCGTGCCAGGGCTAAAGAAAGAAGACCAGGAACTGGCCGCACTTTGAACACCGCTAAAGAGAAACTTCTTGGGGTGGGAGCGCAGAAGTGGCCGCTGAACGGGCAGGGATGAAATCTTTATCCCGGGGCCACAAAGCCAGCGGCGGGGCGGGCTGAATCCCGGCTTCCACCGACCTTTCACGAGCGGCTGCCGGCTGTCGCCTGGCACAGGCAGGACGCCTCGGCTTCCCTCGCCACCCCCAAGCGAAAAGTGCCCCCTGGATCCTGTGCTTTGCCACCGGTAGAGGGGGGAGCTCTAATTACACGGCCCCGGGGGGCAGCCAAGAACGGATCGGGGCGCCTCGCTGCCTGCTCCCCAGCGGAGAGGGCTTAATCCGCCCCAGAGAAGGGCAGAGGCCGGTCCGGGAGCTCCCCCCGCCCAGCTGCCTGGCCAGTGCGGGGAGGAGACGTCAGGGGACGGCGAGTGCCAGCCGCAGCTGCGGGAGCGCGGACCCCACCCCCGCCCCGCCCCTCGCTCTCACTTTGGGAGCCGCGTCTCTCCCGTTCACACTTAGCAGCGGGCGCTGGGCGTGTGTGAAATGAGGCGGCCCGGGGCCGCCCGGCTGGGGCTGTGAGCGGGATCCCCGGGGGGCCGCTTTGGGAGTCCGCCCCCCCCCCCCGCGCAGGGACTCGATGCCCAGGCGGGGAGCATGGCAGGGAGGCGGCCGCTGGGCACCCGCGCCCTCTCCCTGCTCCGGGGGCTGGGGATGCTGCTGCTGCCGCTGCTCCAGGCCGGGCAGGGCTGCCCGGGTCACTGCTACTGCTTCGCCACGCCGGAGCTGGACCAGTGCGCCTACGTGCGCCTGCAGGAGCCGCCGCGGGACCTGCCCCGCGGGGTGCGCAACCTCACCATCGCGGGCGGCAACCTGACGGTGCTGCGCCGGGCCGCCTTCGCCGGCAACGCGAGCCGGCCGCTGGGCGAGCTGAGCCGGCTGCTGCTGCCCCGCGACAACATCCAGGCCATCGAGGATCGCGCCTTCCAGGGGCTGCCCGGCCTGGCGGCGCTGGACCTCAGCCACAACCCGCTGCGCGCCCTGGCCGGCGGCGCCTTCCGCGGCTGCCCGCGGCTGCGCACCCTCAAGCTCAACCAGGCGCTGCTGCTGCTGGGCGAGGCGCCCGAGGAGCCGCTGGCCGGCGCCCTGCGCAACCTGAGCCTGCGGCGGCTGGAGCTGGCGGGCAACGGGCTGCGGGCGCTGCCGGGCGCCGCGCTGCCGGAGGGGCTGGAGGAGCTGGATCTGCGGAACAACTCGCTGCAGGGGCTGAGCCCCGAGGAGCTGGCCTGGTTGGACTCAGCCCCGCTGGGCAGGCTCCAGCTCTACCTGGGCTCCAACCCGCTGCGCTGCGACTGCGCCCTACGCCCGCTGCTGGGCTGGATGCGCAACGCCAGTTGGAGGGTGCCCGACGCGCGCAGCCTGCGCTGCGCCGCCCCGCGGGAGCTGAGCGGCTCGCCTGTGCTGCGCCTCCGCCTGGAGCAGCTGGGATGCGGGGCCGGCTGGGAGCCGCGGCCCGAGGAGGCCGGCGAGCAGAAGGAACTGGAGACCGCCTCCTACGTGTTCTTCGGCATTGTGCTGGCGCTGATCGGGGTCATCTTCCTCATGGTGCTGTACCTCAACCGCAGGGGCATCAAGCGCTGGCTCAACAACCTGCGGGAGGCCTGCCGGGACCAGATGGAGGGCTACCACTACCGCTACGAGCAGGACACCGACCCGCGCCGGGCCAGCACCAGCCCCTCGGGGCTCTGAGCCAGAGTGCGGGGGCCACCTCGACGCCAGATAGCCCTGCCGCTCGCAGGGATCCCACCCGTCCAGATGCCACCCCGGCCCCCGGGGATCCCACTCCTCCACCCATAGCCCGTGGGGATCCCACCCCTGGCCCTCGGGGATCTTTCCCCTAGTCCTTGAGGTTCCCATCCATCTGCCTACTACCCACAGCCCTTGGGGATCCCACCTCCCAACACCCACTACCCACAGCCCTTGGGGATCCCACCCCAAGCCCCCACCCCTGGCCCTTGGGGATCCTTCCCCCAGTCCTTGGAGATCCCACTCCTCCACCCACTACCCACTGTCGTTGGAGGTCCCACCTCATTGCCCAAGGAGTGTGTCCCACACACATGAGTAGGGCTACCACTATCCAGGAAATCCCCAAATCCATTCACCAACAAGGGCATATCCCCATGCAGGAGAATATCTATCCACCCATGGATTATCTCATAAAACCCCACTCCACCAATCCCACCCACTCCCCAGAGGGGCACCCTTCCCCCCACTGTTGCCCACCTACTCATGGAACAACCCCCAGAAGAATACCCTTCACCAACCCTCGTCCTCTACCCAGGGAATACCTACCTTCCACCCACCCACCCCCTACTTGGGAATACTCCCCTCTCCCTTCATGCCTGACGGGGCACTTCCAACCAGAGGGTACCCCACTCCCCAGGACAACACCCACCTATCCAGGGAACACCCAGCAAAACACCCCTCCACCAGCCCTCACCTCCAGGAGAACAGCTTTTTGCCAACCCACTCAAGATAGCACAGGATCCATCCTCAAGACAGTAACACCCCTCCCACAAAACTAAGAAAACTGCACAGGATCCCCTCCACCCCCTTGGCTCACTGCACAGCATCCAGTCCCCAGGATAATACATCCCCCTCAAGGGTCCTGGGGATTGTGAATGAGAGAGCTACCCACCTTCAAATGAATAACCGGCATCAGAGACCGCACGGGATCCATCACACCCACCCTCCCACCAGTGTTCTAGGGGCATGTGAATGTACAGGACTCTCCGCCTAGAATAAACCCCCAGTTGGGAATTCACTGGCTCCACCCTGAGAGGCCCTTCTCTCCCCACCCCAATGGTCCAGGGGGTGTGGTGTGAATGTACAGGAAACACCCAGGTCCATGCAGAATTAACGCCCATCCAGGACTATGCAGGAACCACTCCCGAAGAACCCCTCCCACCCAGAATCCACGGGGGGGTATGAATGTACAGGATCCCTTTTGAATGAACACATCCTTTTCGAAAGAAAGCCCTTCACTCCTCCAGGGTGTGTGGCAGCACGTGTTCCACTGCCCTAACAGAAGAACCCTCTTCCTGTGTCCCATAGGATGCTCCTCCAAAACCATCGTCAGTGTCCAGGGAAGAATCCATGGGCCTGACCCCAGCAAAAGACCCTCCCATGCCCTGCGGGAGTTATGAATGCACTGAAGAGCTCCATGCACACGCAACTCCTAGTTACTCCAGGAGATTCTTTTAATTTTTCCTTTGTAAAAAAAAAAAACAACCTTCTGCCACAAGCTAGAATACAACTCCCTGTGAATTTACTTTATGCACCTGGACCGTGGGGTGAGTTTTTACTTGGTGAGTTGCTGAAAGCAACGGGCTAGCTGGTATTAAACTTGTTTCCTGGATTTTTTGGAGCCTAGACTTTTACCCTGTACAGTTCTCTTTCCTAGTATATTTCTAACAAATGCAAAACTAACTTGATTTTTTTTTTTGCTCCAAACACAGAGGAAAAGAAAACAAAAAAAAAACCCCCACAAGAAGTCATATGATCTGCTGAGCCCATTTATTTATTATGGTTTTGTTCCACAAAAATTATGACTTCTCTCAGGCACAAAATAATGCACCTGCACAACAACAACAAACTTCCCTGCAGGCTGTATGCATGTTGCTAAAGCACATGGAAGCAACTCATTTCCGACTGCGAAGTATAATCTAGAGTCGACTGTCTCAGCAATCTTCATAACTGTTTTAAAAAAAAAAAAGGCTCTCAATATCTTGCACAGGTTTGCTTAGATCTGCGCCTGCTAGTATATACTAGAGCAAATATACTGAAAGCTGCATCCAGTGTATTGTATGTTTTCTATAAAGCTTATTGCAATAATTTCTGACTACTTCATGGCTGAAGCAATGTTGTTGTTATGCTCCATGTTTTGCAGAGCAAGACCGTTCGGTACTAAGTAATCTCTGTAACTAGATGGTTCCATATAAACTTCTGTGCTATTGCTAGTTCTGTGGCTAGGGAAGCAGAATGGGTTTAATGGTTAGTGCACAGCACTTGGGTTCTAATCATTCTGACCCAAACTTGCTGTGTGACCTAGGATAAATGACTTAGACCTGCGGTTCTCAAACTGGGGGTTGGGACCCCAAAGTGGGTCGGGACCCTGTTTTAATGGGGTCACCAGGGCTGGCATTAGATTTGCTGGGGTCCAGGGCCAAAGCCCAAGCTCCACCACCCGGGGTCAAAGCCAAAGCCTGAGGGCTTCAGCCCTGGATGGCGGGGCTCAGGTTACAGGCCCCCCGCCTGGGGCAGAAGCCTTTGGGCTTCCGTTTTGGCCCCACCAGGCTTTGGAATTGGCCCAGGGCAGTGGGGCTTGGGTGGGTTCAGGCTTCAGTCCCCACTCCTGGGGTCGTGTAGTAGTTTTTGTTGTCAGAAAGGGGTCACCATGCCATGAAGTTTGAGAACCCCTGACTTAGACCTTCATTTCCAAAGTGGCCAATAATTCTGGGTTCCTCCGTGCTCCGCTGCCTAAGTATAGCAATGTCTTTAGCCTGCTGAGGCCCCCTGCCCCCAGCTCCAGCTGGCATCCAGGGGAGCTGCAGGTGCGCTGTATCTCTGAAAATCAAGCTGTAGCTTTCTCTGAAGTGGGACTCCTTAAAAGGGAGGCACCCAAAATTAGTGGACCCGACTGAAAATGTTGGTCTTCACTTGGTCCCTGTTTGCCTCTCGGTCATATCAGGATAACAACATTTACAGACTTCACTGGAGTGTTGTGAGCCCTAATACATTAAAGCCTGATCACAACGGAGTCGACAGCAGTACTCCCGCTGACATCCCTGGGCACAGGATCCAGCCCTTACTGTTCATAGCGTGCTTTGCCTTGCTTCCAAGCATTTTGATGTGTATTATTATTGTTCTACTCTAAGGCATTAGCACATCCAGGCCCAAAATCTGCAAGCTGCTCCAGGCGGGGCACCCGTGCGGCCCCATGAGCCTCTGAAATCCCAGGGGGAAATCTGCATTGAGCAGCTCTCAGGAGAGGGAGCTAAGAGTCTGGCAGTCCTTGCTCAGGCAAATCTCCCACTGACTGCATTGAGTAAAGAGCCCAGGCTCCGTGTGAAAAGCACCCGGCAGACTTGGGCCGTGGATCCATGCCTATTGAATGCAATGGCAAAATCCCTGCCAGCTTCAGGGGCCCTCGTGCTCGTAAATCACACAGACGCTTTTGAAAATTTCACCTGTAGGTGCCTAAATATGAACTTTAGAAGCCCCACTTTCAGCTCCCGTTTCTAGAAGTGTCAGCCTCTCTCTGTGTTTCATAAATGGGGCTTTCTCACCGAGCAGCTCAGAAGCCTAAGGTTAATACTTTGACAAAATATGTCTCCAAGTTTATGCAGCGTTTTCATTGCACGTGGCTTTGTCAGTTTGTGATACGGTTTAATCTAATTATGCCTGACCTGTCTGCCAGTAACTTTTTGAACATAGTCAATAAATAAAGAAGGCAGAACGTTTGTGGGAGCAAAGGGCTCTTGCTTCATGAAGCCAGAGATCTGAGATGCAAAGTCTCTTATTTTCTAAAAAAGGGGTTGGTTTTTTTTCCAAAAATGTGGGAGTCCATTTTTTCCTACTCATCAAAGGGAAGGATTTCATAACACCAGCAGAGCAAGGCTGAGTGCTGTGCACGCCTCCAATACACCTTGGTCCTTTCCTGCAGCACCTGCTCCCTACCGTTCCTGAGCTAAGCAAACCCCGGCTCCTTTTCAGCTGCAGCCCCAACGGGCCAGATTCTGTAGCACAAATCCCGTTGGCTTTGAAAGAAGCCAGATCTGGTGTAATGCATAAATGGAGAGTAGGATGAGCTTGTAGTTTATGGGAACTGCGAATTGAATGCCTCGTTGTTGCACTAATCCGCTGCACCACTGAGCTCCCCCGCTCCTAAAGGAATTAAATGCACAGTGTAAACCAGAAGGAATTTTGCTGCAAACTCCCAAAAACAAATTAAAGGTGCCTGCTACTTTATCCTCTTGAGAAACAAGGAATAGGCGGGTCTGTGATCCAGCTGGCAGTTGTAATAATAACACCGTATCTATGTTTTCCTGTGGAAGGGTGAACAAATATGCAGCCTCAAAATACATCTCATATCCCTGTAAAGTTCATCGTCTCTAACTCTCCCTCTTCCCCATGTTGTTTTTCTGTCCCCCGGAGTTAACTCGGTGTACTGTGTAAGGGCCTGGTCCCGCAAACCCTCATTCACATGTGTAGCTCCAGAGGGCTCTGCGAGATCTGCATACGGAGGGGCTCAGATCCACAAGGGTAGACTCCTAACTTCCAGATACCTTTGTGCATGTGGGCCCAGATCCCTATATGTGTCGAGTGGGATTTCCAGAGACAACAGGAAAGTTGCCGTGTAGGCCTGCCCAGCGAGCCTAGGTACAGGCCCTGGCCTGGGACTGGTCTTGGAGGTGAACCCCCAGCCCACCCTCAGTTTAAAGAAAACTCCAGAGGGCCTGAGTCCCCCATTCCTGCAGGATGGTGATCAGGCCCCTGGGCTTCAGTGCCCTCCCCCATGTGAGTACAGCTGTGCAGGACTGGGCCCTTGTTTTGTGGATGCCAGTAAAGCACAATGCTCCTTTTGGATTCTCACAGTTCCTTGCTCTGTTTCCCATAGAGCTTCTTTTGCTGGGGACCCCCAGACCCTCACGGGCGAGTTGCTATGGTTTTAGAGCTGACGGGAAGTGGGTTGCAGTGATCTGTATTGCAGGGTGTCATTTGCTTGCATGGATAGACCTCAGCTTATTTTGAATGATGGTTTTACTGTAATTTCTCTCATTCCTTAATGCTCTGGGATTTGATTCGTCTCCCACTGAAGTGAATGGGAGCTCTGCTTTCACTGGGAGCAGGACTGGGCAGTTGGTTTGCAGATTCATGGTGTCTGTTTGCCCTTCAAGCCATAGCTTTGCTGTCCAGGCAAAGTACTTTGGGTAAATTAGAGCTTCCATGGCCTGATTCTCCTTTGACGTGGCTGGTGTAAACCAGGAGTCGTCACTGAAATCCAGGGAGGGACAGCCGTGGAAAACTACAAAAAGCAAAAGCAGAATCGAGCCCCTGCCCTTTTGAGGACAGACACGAACAATCCAAATGCTGCATCTCTCTGTGGCATTCCAAAAACTCCCCGAAAGGAAAACGCACCAATAGAGCTCACTGCACAATAGCAGCTGTGGGAAACCAGCCCAGCTGCCACAAGGCAGAATGTGCAGTCTGTGAGATTGACAGTGGGTTATTGTCATCTTCGTTTTTCATTTGCTAAAAAGAAACCAACCACGGGGTTTTCATACGAAAACAGGTTTGGGGGAACTGTGTGTATTTATATATCTGTGTGTGTGTGTGTGTGGCCGGCTCCTCAGCTGGTGTGAATTGGCACAGTGCCAATGAAATCAGTGGCGCTATTTCAGCTAACACCATTATTAATTGTATTGTAGTAGTGGCTGGAGGTCTCAATCAAGAGTGGGGCCCCATGATGCTAGGTGAGCATACACCTAATGAGACCGTCCCTCCCCTAAAGGGCTTACAGTCTAAACTGACAAGACCGACAATGAATAGGGGAAACTGAGGCATAGATAGGGGCCATGAAGGTCACACAGTAAGTCAGCAGTAAAGCCAGGATTAAGAACCCAGGTCTTCAGATTTCCCGTTCAGTGCCCTGTCACTGGAATATGTGAAGATGCTATGCCAGCTGAGGATCTGGCCTGTAACATTTCAGCCATAATATGCTAAAGAGTTCCTTATCTTCAGTATATGCTTTCTGCTAGGGAAAAGTCCTTCAAAATTGAACAGGACGTGATACGTTTTCTATCGTTCTTTTGGCCCAGCCTATAGAATGTAATGGTGTCACAGCCCTGCTCTGTAGAGTTGTGGAGCAGGCTGCAAGCTCTGACAGAAAGGAGCTCATTCGCCAACACATTTCACAGCGGGATTCCCACAGGTCCGATTTCTCCACGGTGTTGCACCAGCTTTACATCTGTATGACTCTGCTGATCTGAATGGCGCTATAGTGGCCTAAACCTGATGTAACGGTGGAGAATTAGATTCAATCTCTGTTAAATTCTATTGGGCTTTTCCATAGGGGTTTTCATAGCCACCCATCCAATTGCCAGGGGCGGCTCTAGGCACCAGCAAAGCAAGCACGTGCTGGGGGCAGCCCATTTGCAGGGGCGGCAGGGATCCAGCATGGGAGCTGAGAACCAACAGGGGGCCCTGGGAGCTGTAGTTCCTTGGTTAGCTCCCTGCCTATAGAGCCAGCCCTGGAGCAGGGAAAGAACTACATTTCCCAGCAGGAAAGAGGGGGAGGGAGTGAGATAGCTGAGACCTCATGCTGCAGTGAATGGAGAACTGCGCTGTGAGTAGGGATACCATATTTTAACATTCAAAAAACAGGACACTCCACAGGGAGGAAGGGTAGCCCCACCCTGCCCCCATCCACTCCCTCCGACTGCCCCCCACAGAAACCCCAACCCATCCAGCCCCCCTGCTCCCTGTCCCCTGATCACCCCCTCCCGGGACCCCTGCCCCTAACTGCCCCCCAGGATCCCACCCCCTATCTAAGCCTCCCTTCTCCTTGTCCCCAACTGCCCCCTCCTGAGACCCCCCCAACTTCCCCCCAGGACCCCACCCCCTACCTGTCCCCTGACAAACTCCCGGGACTCCCATACCTATCCAACTGCTGCCTGTCCCCTGACTGCCCCCCTGACCCATCTAAGCCCCCCTTCTCCCTGCCCCTGACTGCCCCCCCGAACCTCCGCCCCATCCAACCCTCCTGCCCCCTTACCGTGCCACTCAGACTAGCGTGTCTGGCTCCACGCAGCGCCACACACACTGCTGCATACATGCTGCTGTGCTCCCCCGCAGAGCCACAGCCCTCTCTCCCCCCCCCACCAGCACCTGCCTTCCAGATTTGAACACCTCAAAATTCAGGAGTGCTCAAGCTCAGTTTGGGCAGCTGTTACTTCATTTCTCCCAAATCAAATATACTGATCCACTGTAACTTGCTGTAGAAAAAGTAGGATAAAATTGAACAAGAAATGCTTCCCAGTGGTTATTAGGACTGGAATTAGGACTGGAATGCATCCGAAGAAGTGAGGTTTTTACTCACGAAAGCTTATGCCCAAATAAATCTGTTAGTCTTTAAGGTGCCACCAGACTCCTTGTTGTTTTTGTAGATACAGACTAACACGGCTACCTCCTGATACTAGGACTGGAATTGCTATTTTCAACAGCCATTGCCTTTTTTGTTTGTTTGTTTGTTTAAAAGGAAGACAGTGATATTGCATTGGCAAATTACCCATAGAAAGAAAGAGAGGAACAAAAGAATAATAAAGGCACCTCAACTTTTCTTCATTTATGTAGGACAGCCTTATAATATACATCCAGATATCCTCCAATCACACAAGCTGAAAATTGTTCCACTTTACTGCAGTTCTGTAACCATATGGGAACCAATCCTGTCTGTGTTCTGTGCACATCTAAAATTCCTGCTGAATGACCTGCCCTGGGAGCGAGTTACCAGTGACCTAGGGCTGCGGCGGAAGGAGAGTGCAGGTGGGGGGGAGAGAGCCCAGGGCTGGGGCGGCAGGAGGTGTGTGTGTGGGGCAATGGTGGGGGGGAATGAGGGAGCCCAGAGCTGGGGTGTCAGGGGGTGTGGGTGGGGGGGAAGAGCCCAGGGCTGGGGCAGCAGGGGGGTCCGGCGAGGAGCCCAGGGCTGGGATGGGGGGCAGCCAAAATTTTTTTTGCTTGGGGCGGCAAAAAACCTAGAGCCGGCCCTGCCAATTGCCAACACTTCCTATGCAATAATATCACAAGTTAGGGATAGGCAACGGGCCAACTGTTCCCCACTAATTGTCCCACGGCTGCCGGAGGCCCAGAGGTTCTCCGATGCAGCAGAACGGGGTGCCCCATCCCTGGGCAATGGAATTGCAGGCTCTTGGGAAGCCCATGCCGAGAACTGTGTCTATGGAGATTCGATGCACCCTGTAAAGGGGCCGCTGCAGGTCAGGGAGGCAGGTCACAGCTGTTCACGGAGCCACAACGGGTCACATCTTGCTCTCAGTTACTAAAGGCAAACCCATTGAAGCGAATTGGCCACTAACAGCTGTAGCCTGCGTTCCGCTCCTTTATCGGGCTGGGAGCTTTTAAAAGCTGTATGGCAAATCCATGGGTGGGGAGGGGGAAGCCCCCTTTCAGCTGTGGTGTTAGAGAGGGCAAAGGCATGGGTGATTTGTGCCTGCCTGACTAGCCTTTCCCAGAGGCAGTGCTCTGGGTCGGTGACTAACCGGAGGCAACATCACAAGGACAGTGCATTTCTCTGTCTTCTGTCTGCACCACTCCTGGTTTCACTCTTCCTCTCCTATGTCTGTAACCCGCAACTCCCCACAAACCCTCTTGTTTCCCTTGCCTCTACACCTGCTTGTTCACACACACACACACACACTCCGCCTCTCGGCCACTGCCCCACTTTTCCCCCTCCACCTCTAGCAGTCAGCATTAGCAGCCTCCTAACTGCCTTCTGGTACCATTAGCACTAGACAGGGGACTTGACTCGCTCCTGCATTTTAGAACCACTCCACACACGGTGGTGGGGAGGGGAAGACGCTGTCAGGCCGCCGGTTCCAGCCCCGATACTGAAGGACAATCTGCATCAGTGTCAGAGTGAGTTAGAGCAGCCATAGGGCTGCTCTCACTTACGCCAGTTGGTGAGCTCCATCCTGCCCTTCTCCCGGAACACTTCCTGCCCTGCAGAATTTTCAGCTGGCCATTTACAGCCAGAATCTGGCCCTTCTGCACAGCCCGAGTAGCACAAAGAGCCAGAGTGGACTAGAGAATCTGGCCTTAGGAGAGTGTAAAAGCCCTTCACACATCTAATGCAATTAGCATTGCTATGGTCTGAGGGCACTTCATGCCATACTGTCGCACAAGGGCAAATGGTGCGTGACACTGGAATGGCATTGTGCACTTACAGGGCAAAGCTGCAGCCTGAACTGCCTACGTCTCCTCCCTGACTCTTCCCACCGGTTGATTTGTTGCTCTCCATTTGGGCCCCAGATTTAGGATTGTAAACACAAGGGGCCAGATCTTCCCTGGATTTGCTCACAGTGAAGATCCTCCATGCCTGGATCTCCCCACTTCTGTGTGCACGTAGGGTGTAAACCACCTCTGGGCACTGTTCCCCTTTCCCTGGCGCAGACATGCCATTGGTTCCAGGATCCATGCATCAGTAGACAGCAGAAATGTGCATTGCACCAGAGGCGAATCTGCAAAAAGTTAATGCAGCCTAAGGTTGCCTTGACTTTCACATGGGGGCCCCGTGGCCTGTGTGTGGGTCCCAGATACAGGAGTAGCTGAGGGAAAACTTGATAATGCTGCTCCATTGCACCACTCTGCCAGGTAGCCAAGATGGGGAACGAAAAAGGCCTTACACAGATAGCCATCTTGGGGAACCAGAGATCTTTGAGGGTCAAACCTCAGATTGTTCCTTAAGGGGACAATCCAGCCCCTTGCTCCCATGACAGAACCAGCTGGGGAAAATTCCATGTAGGGAACCTTTCAGAATTTCCCTCCCGTCTTGCCCCATTCCATGAGATATTTATTGGTGGAGGTGGGGAATCTAGTTATACAGCCTGTGAGCAAGAGAGGCGTTTCCATGAACTTGTGCATGTAAAACATCAATGAAAATAATGCAGCATTTTGGTTGAAATGTTTCCCCTGCAGGGTTGGCTACTGGACTATTGCAGCCTGGTGCTGCTGCAGGAGAACCTGGGAAGAGAGACAATCTGGAGAGAAAGTAGGAGCAAAAAAGAAACCGACTGGACTATTTTAATGCCCAATGCAAATCAATAACATAATTTAAAAAACAGCGAGCATCAGTGATAACGAATAATGTACAAATTAAAAACCCAGTGTCCATCTTCAAGTGTCACAGGCTAGAGGATATTTTTAAAGTACAATCCTAACAATAACCCTTTCATTTGGAATTGTAACTGTCTCCGTTATTTTTCACATTGAGATTGCAAGGCAGCCCTCAGATTTTCACAGTGCCATCGTCATCTCAGATTCAGATACAGGACTGAGAGTCAGCAGATATTGTCCTTGCTCTACCGGTGACTTTCTGTATGATGGCCCTTACCACCTTTGTAAAGTGCTTTGATATCTGTCTGCAGATAAGTGTTTGTAGTGTGGCAGAGTTTATCGCCTCAGCCTTTAGTTAATGCCTGTTGCTGGACTGTTTATATATTACACATATATGTACAGTACATGAATCATCCTGTTTACATAGGTGTGCATTGCATGACATAGTCAGCACACTGAAAAGATTGTGAGGAGATGTGGCAGTTTATTTAAATAATTATTATAATGGTTGAAACAGATGGCTACAAAATCAGACGTCTGAGCCAATCCTATTCCCAGTGAAGTCAGTGGCCTGGGAGACAGCATTGCTTTTGCTATATTCCCAGTTCCACTGTTGATTTAGGGGCTGATGTTGCAGTCATGGTCATGTGTTGCACCCCTCAGTGCCTCGGTTTACTTACCTGTAATGTGGGCATACGAACATTTAACCGCCGCACAAGGGGGTGTTCTGAGGCTCAGATAAACAATGCTTGAAAAGGGCTTTGAGAGCCATGGCCAAATGGTGTGATTTCATTTTAATGTGCCGATGATTAGTCAATGTTTGTACAGTACTTTGAGGATACGACATGCCACCCAATAACAAGGTTTGGAAGTGCTTTGAGATCTTTGCATAACGATTGATTACTGTTTATTAAATGAAGCACGTGGCATCTACTCACTTATCGACCTGTCATGTCAACAATAAATCAGTCCCAGGGCGGGAGCTGATCACACCTAACGTGGGTTGGCTGCCAAGCTTCAAAGGAAGCGGAGTCTCTAAATGGGTGCAAGTCCCTGGCTACTCAGCCAGAGGGGAGTGCACCCTCCTGCTAAAATACCAGCACAAGGTGGCAGTGGGTCCAAGGAATTCTGGGAGGTAAATCAAATGGGAGTTTCTTTTCAAGGGTGGCGGGATGTGGGGGCAGTGGGTGCAGTCTCTCAACCCCACAGATATTGGAGATCTCTGAAGAGAGCTCCCCACCCACGAAGGGTTGAGCCCTCCGTTGTGCTGCTCTGTCCTGTCGGCGTCAGGCTGTAGCTAGCCAGCCTGCTCCCAGGAATGGTGCAGGCAGGGAGCATACTTTAAAATAATGCTGTTTCTGTATCACATTTCTTGTTATGGAGGGGGGCTGAGGCACAATGGCCAGGCGGTGGGGAAAGGATATTCGGGAGAAACCGGGGACTCAGATCTCTGTGACTGTCTGTTTTGGCATCATGCACATGTAACCCACACACCTCCTGGGTGTGGTGCTCTGTCCTATCTCGTGGCACCGAGACCACTTAGAGAGAGAGATAAAATGAGTTTGATCTACAGCCTTAGCTAACAGCCAGTTGGCTTCTAGCGCATGCAGTAGAGGCTCATGCACTAAGCTCCAGAGTTCCCCGGTTTGATCTCACCCGCTGACGACCAGGGCCCATTGGCATTACACACACTAAAGTTTCCCCTAAAAAAACCCTTAGTATCACTATGCAGGATATGTGCATTGTGTACTGTACATCCTGCACAGGGTATAAAGTCAGGGTGAAGCTAAGCAGGTCAAAATGGAGGTGCTGCCATTTAGTGCATTGAGCACAAGGCTGAGTCAGGACAGAGTTCAATTCCCAGCACGGCCACACTGTGCAACTTTGGGGCAGTCATTTCAGCTCTCTCTGCCTCAGTTTCCCTATCTGTAAAATGGGGATATTCATGCTTCCCTGCTTTGGTAAAGAGCTTGGAGATGTTTTTTTGAAAATTGCCATGCAGGTCCAGAGTCGTCTTACTAAGTGGTGGTGTTAAGTCAGCAATTGGAATTTGCAGGCAGTACAATGTGGCTTGCTTGGTTAATTAACCAGACTCATGCACTGCGAATCCTTCTGGCTTGGTAATATCATTTTGCAAAATGCGAACCCCAAGTGTGTCAAATCAGCATTTTTAATAGCATTAAACAGTTCCTGGTCCTCATTTGTGAATCTTTACATTAGTTAGAGCAGTGTTAGGTCAATGCTGGGCATGCTTTTGAAAATCTCTCCCTAAATACACTCTGGGAGAATATTCAGGCTTGAAATTATTTGATGGCATAAACTTGATCATACTTCATGAAGATTCTGGAACCAAGCTACCTTTCAAATGGAAACCAGCCTCTTCTAATGTTCAGCGACTCTAATCCTGCCTGCAGAGCAATATTCGCCTCTTTTGTGCACCCAAAACTCCAATCAACTTCAGCAGGTGTTTTGGATGCACAAGATTCACACAGCTGGGCCCAACAATGTAAGTGAAGGATCTAGAGTTGCAGTGGGGGAGGTCTAGGTTGGATATTAGGAAAAACTTTTTCACTAGGAGGGTGGTGAAGCACTGGAATGGGTTACCTAGGGAGGTGGTGGAATCTCCTTCCTTGGAGGTTTTTAAGGTCAGGCTTGACAAAGCCCTGGCTGGGATGATTTAGTTGGGAATTGGTCCTGCTTTGAGCAGGGGGTTGGACTAGATGACCTCCTGAGGTCCCTTCCAACCCTGATATTCTATGATTCTATGTAATCTCTGAATTAATATTTACATTTATTTTACAAGAAATATTGTCATTGTAGCATCTTCTGTGCTAATGTAACACATTAGTTTAATGCTGTGTCCATCTATCTCTCTCTCTACTGGCTGGCCCCAGTGACTATAACAGCCAGCTACAAATGTGCACCTAAAGGAATTGTGCATTTAATTATTCCTTTTGCTCAAGTGGCAAAAGCTCATGCTTTAGATGCTGAAAATCTCAGGTTAGATCACCGTGGACATTCATAAGGTCGGTATGTATATGCAGCATGAACCTAATTCTGCAAGGTCTCCTTATGCAGCAATCCTATTAGAGCATGTCTACGGATTGCTAATTAAGCCAAAGGTACAAAAGTCTAGTAAAGGCAAGGCCTTGGAGCCAGTGGCAGTTCTCTATGGTCGTACATGCCAGTCCATTTTACTTTTACATCAGCGTAAGCCATGCGAACTGAAACCAAATACAGGAGACAGTGCCTGGTGCTCCTAGGGGGCCACAGAGATTTAGCAAAAACAATGAGGAGTCCTTGTGGCACCATAGAGACTAACACATTTATTTGGGCATAAGCTTTCGTGGGCTAAAAGCCACTTCATCAGATGCATGGAGTGGAAAATACAGTAGGAAAATATATATATACACACAGTACATGAAAAGATGGGAGTTGCCTTACCAAGTGGGGAGTCAGTTCAGATTTAAGTGTCTGAAAAGCATTTAGTTTACACTGACTAGGGAAACTGTTGTTTACTGAACAGATCCCTCCTGAATGCTCAAAAAGTATTTATGGAAGCTTTCGTAGGCAAAGTTCCCAAGCCCCAGATTGGACCTACTGTACACTTCACCGTATTTTTCGGCTGAAATCATCCCTTACACGGATCAGGGCCCCACCAATAGCTTGGAGCCGGAGTTGCCTGGGGCTAGAAACACCCATTTTAGATATTTGAAACCTGTGGGCGGTACATCGGGGAAGGTGCAGGACGCTGTGCTACATGCAACGGAATCTGCAGCAGGGCCCCAGCCTATGGAAATGTGCAAACTTCTCCAGGCCTTTTGCACTCTGAGATGAGGCCCACACACTCTCTGCCTACTCCCCTTCCTGCACCTGCCTGGAGCAGATTGATGTTGGAGACAATATGCATGTTTTTTAAAAACACATTTTCCCCAACACTAAGGGTATGTCTACACTACGAGGGTAATTCGATTTTACTTAAATCGAATATGTGGAATCGATATTGCAAAGTCGAACGTGTGTGTCCACACTAAGGACACACTAAGGACAGTAATTCGACTTTGTGAGTCCACACTAACGGGGCGAGCGTCGATATTGGAAGCGGTGCACTGTGGGCAGCTATCCCACAGTTCCCGCAGTCCCCGCTGCCCATCGGAATTCTGGGTCGAGCCGCCAATGCCTTCTGGGTAAAAAAAATTTGTCGTCATCCGTCTGTCACTAACGCCCTCCCTGCCTCCATGAAAGCGCCGGCGGGAAATCAGTTCGCGCACTTTTCTGGTCAGTGACAGCGCGGACGCCACAGCACTGCGATCATGGATCACGCTGCGACCATCGCTGCACTTGTGGCCGTTCTCAACACCTCGCAGCTTATCATACACCTTTCCCTGAGGCAGATGCAGAGAAATCGGGCGAGGAGGCTACGGCACCGCCGTGAGAGCCTGAAGTCGGAGAGTGGCACAGAGCTGTCAGAAACCACGAGCCCCAGCGCCCAGGACATCACGGTGGCAATGGGGCATGTGGATTTTGTTGAACGGCGATTCTGGGCCCGGGAAACAAGCACGGACTGGTGGGACCGTATAGTGCTTCAGGTCTGGGATGAATCCCAGTGGCTGCGAAACTTTCGCATGCGGAAGGGGACTTTCCTCGAACTTTGTGAGTTGCTGTCCCCTGCCCTGAAGCGCAAGGACACCCGCATGCGAGCAGCCCTCACTGTCCAGAAGCGAGTGGCCATAGCCCTCTGGAAGCTTGCAACGCCGGACAGCTACCGGTCAGTCGCGAACCACTTTGGTGTGGGCAAATCTACCGTGGGGGTTGTTGTCATGCAAGTAGCCAAGGCAATCGTGAAGGTACTGCTCCCAAAGGTAGTGACCCTGGGAAACGCGCAGGTCATCATAGATGGCTTTGCCGCGATGGGATTCCCAAACTGCGGTGGGGCTATCGATGGGACTCACATCCCTATCCTGGGACCGGACCACCAGGCCAGCCAGTACATCAATAGAAAGGGCTACTTTTCAATGGTGCTGCAAGCACTGGTGGACCATCGGGGACGGTTTACAAACATCTACGTCGGATGGCCGGGCAAGGTTCATGACGCTCGCGTGTTCAGGAACTCTGGTCTGTTTAGACGGCTGCAGGAAGGTATTTACTTCCCAGACCACAAAATAACTCTTGGGGATGTGGAGATGCCTACAGTCATCCTCGGGGACCCAGCCTACCCGCTAATGCCCTGGCTCATGAAGCCCTATACTGGCGCCCTGGACACAGAAAAAGAACTGTTCAACTACCGGCTGAGCAAGTGCAGAATGGTAGTGGAGTGTGCTTTTGGCCGTCTCAAAGGGAGATGGAGAAGCTTACTGACTCGCTGTGATCTCAGTGAAACCAATATCCCCATCGTTATTGCAGCTTGCTGTGTGCTCCACAATCTGTGTGAGAGCAAGGGGGAGACCTTTATGGCGGGGTGGGAGGTTGAGGCAAATAGCCTGGCTGCTGATTACGTCCAGCCAGACAGCCGGGCCATTAGAAGATCCCAGCGGGACGCCCTGTGCATCCGGGAGGCTTTGAAAGCTAGGTTCCTGAGTGAGCAGGGCAACCAGTGACTTTTCAGTTTGTGGACAGAAAAGCTGAACCTGCCCCCGTTTCTTTACCCAGTTCATTTTGACTATCCTCTCCAGTTACATACCCCCTTCACCCCCTTCCCCTTCCCAAAAAATAAAATCATTTCGATTTTGTTAATGAACACCGTTGTCTGTGTTGCTGTTTTCGCGGGAATATTTTAAACCGGGGACGCAGACTGTGGCGGGGGGCGGGTTCAGTGTTCTGATGCAAATGATGCTTCTAAACTCCCGGAATGCCAGGCTCCGCACTGGTGGACTGGTTATTTCAATGGAGAACATGAAAAACACCTCCCAGACTGACCAGGGTAACCAGTGACTGCACTGTGTATGTGTCCTGATGCTGGACCTGACACCGCCTCTGTACCCTGCTAAAGGTCACTGTCCTGCCCAATTACCAAGCCCCTTCCCCCCCTCCAGACAGACTCTCCCTCAAAAGAACCTGACTGAAACAGTAATGGAGAGAAACAAACATTTTATTGCGAACCAGACATGAAACGTGGGGGGTGAAACTTGGACGGGGGCTTGTGTGAGGTGGGTAGGAAAGGACTTATGAAATTTTGGGGAATGTCAGCCTTCTAGTGCTAGAGCAGTCTGCAGGGGTTGACTGAAAGTTTTAACGGCCCTTGCCGCCCCTCCTTCTTTGGAGTTTGGGTGAGGGTGGTGTGGGACTTGGTGGCGGGTGAGGGCGGTTACAGATAGACTGCAGCGGGGCTCTGTCCTCCTGCCTCCGGTCTTGCAGAACATCCACAAGGCGCCGGAGCGTGTCCGTTTGCTCCCTCATTAGTCCAAGCAGCTTTTCAGTAGCCTGTTGGTCCTCCTGACGCCACCTCTCCTCCCGTTCCATGACTGCTCGGTGCATTTGTGACAAGTTCTCCCTCCACTGTGTCTGCTGGGCTGCCTGGGCTCGGGAGCATCCCATTAGTTCTGAGAACATGTCTTCACGCGTCTTCTTCTTCCTCCGCCTAATCTGCGCTAGCCTCTGGGAGTGTGCTGACAGGCTGGGTTGGGAGACAGTCGCAGATGTGTCTGTGTGAATTGTGAAAAGGGAGTGAATTCCTGAGACAGATAAATGAAATTGTATACAAAGAACCTAGTCTTTCTCTGTGAACAAGACCATGCACTGCACCTCTCACATGCGCACTCAGGACAAGGTCGAATTTTCGGCCGTCGCCTTCAGTGCCTGTGGACTTGCGGAGGTCTTGGAGTGATCTGAGAAGCGTGGCTGGAGACCTGAACTTCTGGAGCGGGCAATAATGGTAAGCCGCAGACTTGTGGCTGCTTAAAACTCCAGCAGTAGCACTGGCCTCCTTTCACATTGAAAGCAATGCCAGTCTCTGCTGCCAGCAATCAGGACAGCATCAACTCTGCCCCTGTCCCACCCCCTCGCGGCTGTCCCAGGGAAAGATCCCTGTATGCTGCCCCTCTCCCTCCACCGCGTGGCTGTAAAGCAGTCCCAATACTAACATTCCCCTCCCTAATTCAAAGCAGGGCGTCATGAGCGACATCACCCTTCTGAGGATCCCGGACACCCAGAGAGAACGCATGCTGCGGGAAAGCATGCAGAAACCGGGGCCGTATGCCGCCATGCTATGTCGGGCCATGATCCCGGAGTACTTGATTGTGGCGTGGAGGGGGCATGTCTGCTACCACGGAGGGCCCACTAAGATCGCCCTACCCCGGAACCTGATCAACAGGCTTGAGCTCTACCTCCACGAGACCTACGAGGAGTTCTCCTACGAGGATTTCTCGTCGATCCCCGGCCACATTGACCGGATTTTCGCGTAGGTGCACTGGGACTATGGAGTGGAGCGTCTTGGGCCTGGGAATCATGGAGTAACGGACATTGTGAAAATTTTTTAAAACACTTGGGACTAAATTGAGAAGAGCCTAAGACAGAGAAATCATGAAAACCCATTTGTTACCTTTGTAAATATTCCTGTTTTGTACCTGATTATTTTTTTACTAGTTTACAGAACTTTTATAAATGTACATTGTTAATAGTATAAATATTACCGTTCTGTTTTAAATAAATGTTTACATGTTTACAGCACTTACTGCTTGATCCTTCCCCTGATTCTGTGTCCGGGGTAAGGGATGGGGACGGTTGGTACGGGATCTCGGTAAGGGTGATGAAGAGCTCCTGGCTGTCGGGGAAATCAGCGGTGCCAGCGCTGTCGACTGCCTCGTCCTCCTCATCTCCTTCTTCATCTTCCCCGTCCGCTGTCATGTCCGACGAGGAACCGGCCGCGGACATGATCCCATCCTCGGAGTCCACGGTCAGGGGTGGGGTAGTGGTGGCGGCCGCTCCCAGGATGGAATGCAGTGCCTCGTAGAAACGGGATGTGTGGGGCTGGGATCCGGAGCGTCCGTTAGCCTCTTTGGTTTTTTGGTAGCCTTGTCTCAGCTCCTTGATTTTCACGCGGCACTGCGTTGCATCCCGGCTGTAGCCTCTCTCTGCCATGGCTTTGGAGATCTTCTCGTAGATCTTAGCATTCCTTCTTTTGGAGCGCAGCTCTGAAAGCACGGACTCATCGCCCCACACTGCGATGAGATCCAAGACTTCCCGATCAGTCCATGCTGGGGCCCTCTTTCTATTAGATTGCACGGCCATCTCTGCTGGAGAGCTCTGCATAGTTGCCACTGCTGCTGAGCTCCCCTCGATGTCCAAAGAGGAACTGAGATTCAAACTGCCCAGACAGGAAAATGAAAATGAATTCAAATTTTCCCGGGGGTGTGGCTGGTCAGAGCATCCGAGCTCTGACTGCTGTCCAGAGCGTCAACAGAGTGGTGCACTGTGGGATAGCTCCCGGAGCTATTACCGTCGATTTCCATCCACACCTAGCCTAATTCGATATGGCCATGTCGAATTTAGCGCTAATCCTCTCGTTGGGGAGGATTACAGAAATCGATTTAAAGAGAGTTTTATGTCGAACTAAATGGCTTCCTGGTGTGGACGGGTGCAGGGTTAATTCGATATAACGGCGCTAAAGTCGACATAAAAGCCTAGTGTAGACCAGGCCTAAGACAGCACCTCACAACAATAGCACCTCTCTGGGAAAGGAAAACCATGTCCTCCTCACTCCATTTCTCCCTCGCCCATGTTGTGGCACCTTGCATGTTATTTGTCCAAATTAGATTAAAAACACTGCAAGGCAGGGACCTTGTTTTCTATGCATCTGTAAAGGACCAGACACCCGTCAGCATGGCTGAGCAGCTCACGAGCGCCTCCCACAAATTGGGGCTTGGACACGGGTGAACTGGCTGAGTCTCAGCCAAGACAAGGCTGAGGGAATTCTTAGAGGTTGCAGAAGCAATCAGAAGAACTGGCAAAGGTTATTTCTTGTGCTAGCAGCAGGCGCTAGGCCTGCCCTTTGTCCCACATATTGCCAACCTCAGGGGACTTACCAGTGCGGCCAGGGATGCAGTAACAACAATGACCAATCAGCCCTTGGCGAGAAGGTTCTAACTTTTTCTTTCAGATACGGACCTCAGCAGTTACCAGGGCCTTCGTCACTCCACGGTAGGGTCACTGCCATGCATCTTCAAGGCAATCTTCATGGGCTACGCTTAAACCATTCAGAAGTTTCAGTTCATGCAGGTTGATGGTCTGTTTGTTTAGTGGCACTTCATGCAAGGACCACGTTACACATGTGCTCCAAGATCTGCCCAGGCTTCCAATTTCCAGTGTTGGTTCTGGCCCATAAAGCCCTAAGTGGTTTGGGCCCTAGCAACTGCAGGATAATACCTCCTGCAGTTGAGATCAGCTGAAGCAACTGAGCAGACAGCCCATGGCTTAATGGCGAGGGGCTGTTTTCCACCTTTGGAAGTTGCTTCCCCTCGAGGTCCAACAGAGAAGAAATCTGGTGACCTACAAGGAATTCTGCAAGGTTCATCCGCTCTCCCAGGCTCTTGAGAAGGGACAGGGGGTGGAGGGTGAGAGAGCGGGTAGTGAGTTCCGATGAGTTAGCTGCGGAGGCAGAGTAACTTTGCATGGCTTTATTCTTCGTATAAAATGTGGTGGTGTCGCCTGAGCCTTAGAGCACAGACAGATACGTTTTCCAAATCCAGACGAAACAGAAACAAACGTAGAAGTGATAATAGAGCTAATAACAGCAGCAAGTACCCCCCCACACACACACACACACCTCTCCCTCTTGAGAGGGACGCTTTGATTAGATGTTCACAGAAGTGTTTCCATTGTGGCACCCTGAAGCATAGATCTTTGCTGACAGCAAGCGAGTGCTGCTCTGTGGTGATATTAATGACCCAGGGAATAATTAACTGCTGTCACAAAAGTGTCATTAATGGATATCTTGGTTGCAAAGCTATGGAAAGCATGGCCCTGTGAAGGCCCGGGAGTGTAGTAGCCACGCTTGCTTTGCCACGTGCCAAAACAGGAATATAAAGAGTACCCTTTAATACCAGGCATGCTGGTGCCTATATACAGTGCGTGGGGTGAAATCAGGGTATGCAATCAAGCTGCAGATCTCACCTTCACTTCCACACACCCCATAACCCATCCCGCCAGCTTCTGATCGTAGCCGCTTGCCTTACTGGAAGGGCCCATATAGGCCAGAATAATTCTAGTCTCCCGCTTGCCCTCTGCCCCTTTCTCCAGTATGCTGGTAATTACTGGCATTTCCTTTCTCTGGACTGCTACTCCCTGATGAAACAGCCACTGTCTCCCACAGCGCTCCAGAAGGAGACCCTGCCCTGCAATGCCATCCTAATGTATCCCTTAATAGAGTCCAAGAGCCTCTCTTTTCTGCCTGTCAACCCACAGTGAGCGGAGGGCTTCATTGACCTGTCCGCAAGGGGCGAGCCCATCAGAGTGTGCAAGTTTAAATCGTTCCTTCTAACGTCTATGAACCTGAACCTGGACTGACGGCTCAGGCGACTGAAGCCTGCCAGGGCTCCAAAGGCAAGGTAGTAGGTACAGCACAGCCAATGGCAGGAAAAGCATCTCCCACCATGCAGCACTGATGTCTTAACCCTGCCCTGGAGAGAGACCTCTTCTGGGGTGAGGGAAGAGTTAAGATTCTACTCAAGAGATGGGCACGTCTCCAAAGGCTGAGTTTCTATAAGCACCCAAACATCAGCATGACGTAACCGAACTTGTCGGTAGCTACAGTGCCAACCATCACAATATCTAGGCACCTCTGTGGCTGTGGTTAAAGCACAGGTCTGCTTCTGTAAGTGGCCGGAGTTTTCTGGCATGACTTTGGGGGAAATCCCTTAATTTCTGGTCTTCAAGTAGGGCTAATGCTACCAACCTCCCAAGGTTATTTGTGAGGTTCAATGTTTGAAAAGTGCCTTGAGACCCTTGACTGGAAGTGCGGTATTCTGGCTTTTTATATGAGCTCAGAACCTGCCACCTCAATAACACAGGCCTGTAACCATAAGAGCTGCAAGAACTGCCATCTGCTCTTAGCGCTATCGGGCCTGTGATACACAGCAGTAGTTCTGATTGCATCCAGCAGAGGGCAGTGGTTCTTTTGCACACTAGACAGTAGTAGGGATCTGGGGCAAAAATCTGTCTGGGGGTTGGTCCTGCTTTGAGCAGGGGGTTGGACTAGATGACCTCCTGAGGTCTCTTCCAACCCTGATATTCTGTGATTCTAGACAGTAGTAGTTAGGATGAGGCTGCCAGCTTCAATAACTTGCAAAACTGGAGTGGGGTGCAGAGAACAGTCTCTCCCATGAGTTTTTTCTGAACTTCCTATTTCTGATTGGCCTGGAAACACAGCATGAGCAGGCCTTCTCGTGGTATTTGGGCCCTTTTGCTTCCAGTCCTTGCTCACACCACAAAGTGCAGAAGGCAGTAAAAAGTAAAGACAGCTTTGCTTTCAGGTTGGTGCCCAGGGGCACGCTGCAGCTTCTGTCTGCAATAGCTCATCCGTCCCATGGGCAGGCCTTGGCCCCGCTCCAGAGACTGCTGGGAGTGCCAGTTACCACAGGTTGCAGTGTGTTGTAGCTGTCCTGGTCCCAGGATATGAGAGAGACTAGGTGGGGGAGATGATCTCTTTTATTGGACCAGCTTCCGCTGGTGGAAGAGACAAGCTCTCAAGCCACACGGAGCTCTTCGTCGGGCCACTGCAGGTGTCTGCCACCGACATCTGCACTGAGACCAATCCACAAGGCTTCTTACCCTGCCAAAAAAAGCTACCAGGTTGGTTTGACAGGATTTGTTCTTGACAAATCCATGCTGACTGTTCCTTATCACCTTATTATCTTCTAGGTGTTTGCAAATTGATTGCTTCATTATTTGCTCTGTAATCTTTCTGAGTACTGAAGTTAAGATGAGTGATCTGTAATTTCCTGGGTTGTTCTTATCTCCCTTTTTCTATATTGGCAATATATTTGCCCTCTTCCAGTCCTCTGGAATATCTCCCATCTTCCATGACTTTTCGAAGATAATCACTAGTGGCTCCTATATCTCCTCAGTCAGCTCCTTGAGTATTCTAGGATGTATTTAATCAGGCCCTGGTGACTTGAAGACATCTAACTTGTCTAAGTGATTTTTTAACTTGTTCTTTCCCTATGTTAGCCTCTGGACCTACCTCATTTTCACGGGCATTGACTATGTTAGACGTCCAATCGCTACTAACCTTTTTGGTGAAAACTGAAACAAAGAAGTCATTTAGCACTTCTGCCATTTCCATGCTTTCTGTTGTTGTTTCCCCCGCCTCGTTGAGTAAGGGGCCTACCCTGTCCTTGCTCTTCCTTTTGCTTCTAATGTATTGGTAGAATGTTTTCTTATTACCCTTTATGGCTCTAGCTACTTTAATCTCATTTTGTGCCTCGGTCTTTCTAATTTTGTCCCTACATACCTGTGTGTTATTTGTTTATATTCATCCTTTGTAAACTGACCTAGTTTCCACTTTTTGTAGGACTTTTTTTTTTTTGAAAAGGTGGACAACAAAGAGTCTTGAAGGGTTTCCTTGAGTCTGAGGAGAGACAAAGTGGTCTTATTGGATAACCAGGATTCTAGGTTACTGACCTCTGGTTAAAACAACTTCC
>NW_020664595.1:124453-128117 GCF_002925995.2 Terrapene triunguis | reverse complement strand
GAACAGGAAGTGGCAGCTCCGAGAGCGAGAGGGTGCAGGGTAAGAGCGAACGACGGGTGGTGAGATGGCCAGAGGAGGGCGCAGCAAAGAGCTAATCCTCAGAGCGGCCAGAGGAGGCACCCTAGGGGTGAGTGGACCCCATGACAGAGCTGTGCAGGTGGCGGTACAGTTGGGAAACTTCAAGAAAATAGTGTGATCCTGGACAATTCGCCTGGGGCTCAGTTGTGTGCAGCTCCAGCTAGGGAGTGCTGTGGAGATACACACACACACACACACACACACACACACACACACACACACACGGGGTGAGAGCAGTGGGAGGTGCAATCCCTCCTGGAGTTCCCCACCAGGGTGGGGGGAGGATGGGGAGCATGTCTGCTTCTACACCAATGCTGGACATTTCCTCCTGCACCTCTGTCCAGCTCCAGCATGTGAGGGTCTCCTAGTCATGGCCCCACCTTCCTCCCTCCCCCTTTGCAGTGACGAGCATCTCCGGGGCCAGGGCCGGCTCTAGGCACCAGCAAAACAAGCTGGTGCTTGGGGCGGCACATTTTTAGGGGTGGCATGGCCAGCGCCAGAATGCTGCCCCTAAAAATGTGCCCCGGCCGCCCTAGCTCACCTCCGCTGCTGCTGGCGCGCGAAACAGCTGTTTTGTGTGCCGCGGCCGCTCGGGGTCTCCCCCTCCCTCCCAGGCTCTCAAACCTGGGAGGGAGGGGGAGATCCTGAGCGGCCGCGGAGCGCGAAACAGCTGTTTCGGGCACCGCTGCTCCCCCTCCCTCCCAGACTTGAGAGCCTGGGGGGAGGAGGCAGGGCTGGGGATTTGGGGAAGGGGCGGAGTTGAGGCGGGGCGGGGGGAGTAATTAAAAAACGGGGGGGAGGCCAAAATTGTTTTTGCGTTGGGCCGCATAAATCCTAGAGCCGGCCCTGTCCGGGGCCCTCAGATGAAGCAGTCGCTGCATTAGTTCCTGGCCCCACTGCAGGGGGACAATGGAGAGGGAAGCTTCTTGGCCCAGAACCACCAAGGTATCTAGGTAACTAATTCCCACTGACTTCAAAGGGAGTGAGAAGCCTAAATACCCACGAGGAACTGGGCCCTTGTGCCTTGCCTTCTTGTGCATGTGGAGAGTGCCTGAGCACAATCCAACCCTTAGCTTCTCTGTGTCCTAGTTGACATGGGCCCACTTTGTTGCACTGGCAGAACTCCAATGAAATCAATGGGATTGCAGCGGGTCACTGAGTGATCAGACATGACAGAGGTGGCCACAAAGTAAGCACAGAGATAGTTCAGCTCGAGGAGTAGATACAGTCCTATGCGCTGAGAGGCTTCAGGAATGTTGGTAAAGTACGGAAAGAATCTCAGAAAGGACATGACAACTTTGGTAAGTGCAAAATGTCCATCTCCCTCTCGACTAAATCTATCACCGGAAAATCCACGCTGGTACATTGCGTTAAAATACTGCAAACGGCCAACATATTGAATTAAAAAAGGAATACGCATTAATAAAATCCTGGCCTTAACAGTCTCTCGCAGTCAAGTTCAAGTGGATTCCACAAATGTATTTCCCTTCTCAGACGAATAGATGATATCTGACAAGGAAGCAGCCACTCGCTGAGGTTCTGCCAAGCGAAATTCATGTGCATGTCAGCTCCATCTTTCTATTAAAAAGCAAAACCACTGTCAATTTGGAAAGTGATCCCTCACCGGCAGAGCAGATGTCAACGTCCTTGGCCAGGCCATCTTGGGCTGCAATGACAGTTGCCAACTTTCACGTGGTAAATAAGCACCCGACTTTCACAATAAGCCAAATCTCAAGCTAGCCCCATTTTAAAACAAGGCCAAAACAAGCCAATCCCTAAGAACCCCAACGCTCTATGTGACTAGATCCCCCCGGCGTGCAGCCTGGACTGTGGTGGGCCCACTGTGCACCCATGACTCTCTCCCCCCCCCCTTTCCCCTGCTTGCTGGGAGCCAATCAAAAAACAGAAGCAACAAGCTACAACAAGCAACATGCTACAAGCCAAAAACTAGCCCACAAGCAACTCACAAGCCAATTAAGCCAAAAACAAGCCCAATTTCTGCATTTTTTCTGCAGGTTTGGCATGTCTGGCTGCAATCTCCTCAGCTCTTGGAAATTCATTGGGGACAGTGCTTTGCGGGGACAGGACACCATGGCGCTGAAGGGGGTGGTGCTGGTTATTCGATACGTAGCGCCCCCCCCTGCGGAGCCAGCACTGAGTAAATACCACAGCATGTTTCGGGGTTGCTGCACTGCTGATAATGCAGCCTCTTGGATGAGACATAAAAGTGAGGTCCTGACCACATATGGTCATTTCAGATCCCACTGGTCTTTTTATAAGAGGAAGGGTGTCAGCCAAATTTCAACCTGGATAATTACATCTTGCCTCACTGAATTCCCTCTGCAGTTCCAAACACAAAATATCTTCACTTCCTGTCCTAAACTACTGTACAGTGTTGCTGTGTGCTGTTAAAAAGCTGATGCATACTACCCCTGATGCATACAGTGTGCCCTTGTTGCCAAGAAGGCTAATGGCATTTTGGGCTGTATAAGTAGGGGCATTGCCAGCAGATCGAGAGATGTAATCGGTCCCCTCTATTCAACATTGGTGAGGCCTCATCTGGAGTACTGTGTCCAGTTTTGGGCCCCACACTACAAGAAGGATGTGGGAAAATTGGAAAGAGTCCAGCGGAGGGCAACAAAAATGATTAGGGGGTTGGAACACATGACTTATGAGGAGAGGCTGAGGGAACTGGGATTGTTTAATCTGCAGAAGAGAAGAATGAGGGGGGATTTAATAGCTGCTTTCAACTCCCTGAAAGGGGGTTCCAAAGAAGATGGATCTAGACTGTTCTCAGTGGTACCAGATGACAGAACAAGGAGTAATGGTCTCAAGTTGCAGTGCGGGAGGTTTAGGTTGGATATTAGGAAACACTGTTTCACTAGGAGGGTGGTGAAGCACTGGAATGGGTTACCTAGGGAGGTGGTGGAATCTCCATCCTTAGAGGTTTTTAAGGTTAGGCTTGACAAAGCTCTGGCTAGGATGATTTAGTTGGGGATTGGTCCTGCTTTGAGCAGGGGATTGGACTAGATGACCTCCTGAGGTCCCTTCCAACCCTGATATTCTATGATTCTATACCCCAGAGGAGCCAAGTGACTGCACTGATGGGAGGGAAAGGCCTTGCTTTGACATCTTGGGCAAACTATTTAACCTCTCTCTGCCTCAGTTTCTCCACCTGTAAAATGAATATATTTGCATACATAAAAGGGTCCTGTGAGGCTTAATGAATGTTTGTAAAGGGCTTTGGGACCCTGGCAATAAATGCATTATGGCAATGCAAATTGTTATTGCAAATTGGGTTTGTTTAGTCTGGAGGTTGTTACAAGGAGGAAGGAGAAAAATTGTTCTTCTTAACCTCTGAGGACAGAACAAGACACAATGGGCTTAAGTTGCAGCAAGGGCGGTTTAGGTTGGACATTAGGAAAAATTTCCTAACTGTCAGGGTGGTTAAGCACTGGAATAAATTGCTTAGTGTCCATCACTGGAGATTTTTAAGAGCAGGTTAGACAAACACTTGTCAGGGATGGTCTAGATAATACTTTGTCCTGCCATGAGTGCAGGGGACTGGACTAGATGACCTCTCGAG